>NC_081783.1:16235200-16598950 GCF_963082965.1 Carassius carassius | reverse complement strand
ACGGAAGGCTCTGCAAAAGTGAGCTAAGAACATTTTTGCTCTATTGTTTGCTCTTTATGCTGTCAATCAATAAAGCCCTCACAGAGGGAAAAAGACAAATGGTACATGAATGCTAGGTGCAGTGCCTGACAATTTGGAGGTTTCAAATTTTGCAATGTTCCCCAAGCAATTTGCTACCATTGTAGAAATTAATTAAAGAAAAATTCCCTGTGAAAACCTTTTGATCAAAAGAACTATTATGCATGGTCCTTTATGCCATTCTTTTTTTCCCCATGGCTTCACATTAAAATGTCAGTTTACTAATTTGAAGTCTTGCAGGCTTGCTTATTGGCTGAACCATAGGTGGTGTGAGAGCTGTTATTAGTGCTGTTGGACAGAAGCCGAGATGAATTTTAACAAGGCTGGACTTGACTTGACACAACGGTGCGCTAAGAGGTAATCAGGACCCGAGTTGCTCCGCAATTTCCTTCTTCGTGGTGAGCAATCAGTGGTAGAAGAGAGGCTAAAGAATTGATTCGGTCTGACCAGAGCAGAATTACGGAGCAGCTCCAGGCACAATATAGAGTCTGACCGCCGATCAAGGCTTCAGGACAACAAATCGGATGAGTTACCGGGGGAAGAAGAAATCAGATTTGCTCTGAATTCTCCCACCAAGAGTGAAGAGGCTGGGAACTTGATTAAAAACCCTGCGTGAACTTTGGACTCGGGATCATTGTGGAATCCTTGCAGGATTATGCATTTCACGAGCCAGGATATTGGTGCCATAAAAACCATACTGTGTATCTGTGTAGAGCAGAAAACCAATATACACCCCGCATGAGCGTTGTGAGATTAAGTCTAGGCCGTTTCCTTTAAGACATCCAACCCCCCATGTGTCCCCCGGTTTGCTCTGTAGATTTAGCGATGACTTTTGTTAATATACAGTTCTTAAAAGGTGATTGAGTGTTGCAGCTTGACAAGGGCAACTGAGGAAAATTTTGTTTGGTTCTGTGGCCACATACATTTGTGTGTGTATATATATATATATAAAATGTTATTATTATTATTCAGAAGTTGCAAGCGATTTGCATGAGGAACAGTACAACATGTAAAAACATATTACAAACATCTTGTGACCTCTTAGCTGAATTAAAATAACACAAACTTTAAAGTTACAGATTTGCAACGTTGCAGGAAAGTGAATTATATGTCTATAACATATGGATTTTTTTTATATTTGTTATGCTTAATTTATTTGCAAAAAAAAAAGATGCTGTGGAGTTTGACATTATATCATGACTGTTGCAGTGTCCGAAGCAATTTGATTTGCTCAAAGTCTAGTGTGACTGCCCCTTCAAGTACACAAGTGACATGATAAACCTATGAAGTTTCATACTTGGGAAGGACAAAATGCAGGAATAAACATGTCAGATTGGAGCTTCCACTTCACTGTTTAATTTGCTGGTTATTCTGCCATTCTGTTAATATTACCATACCCACCTACTGTGCTAGGAATTGGTACACAAATCAAACATTTTATAATACCTCACCCATTTGGAAACATTGACTTTGTCCAAAATTGCACAATCTATGAGCACGCACTTCATTTTGAAAATGTAATGACTTTGTAACCATTAAAAAATTATGTTCTATATAGTATAAATGCAGGAATTATGAATGAAATTCATTTTACTATTCATTTTACTCATGACTTACTACATTTGTATTGTTGCCATTGTCATGTGACCAATCAGTGTCAGTTACATAGCTTCACCGCCATTCACAAATCTTCTCCGATGGCTTCATGGGAGAGTAAAGGGTCCATCAGATACTTCAGAATCTTGGAAGTAGTAATCTGGGTACTTTTCACCTATTTTTAATGAATATTGTGAATCTAAACATACTGTGCTGTTCGTATACTGTTTTTGCCTGCTAATATAGGAGGAAAGTATGCAATTTTGGATGTAGCTATTTTATGTTAAAGGTACGCAATGGAATTTTGGGCTCTCAATCGCAATCTGTGGAAAAAAACATTTTTCTTAAAGGCCTATAAAACCTTCAAAATATAATATGTTTTAAGTTTCTTTAGCCAGGGTTTTGTCTTTTTTATGTAAAGTTTTTTTTCACACCTCTGATGGCATTATACAGTATGTACTGGCTGAATAATTAATTTTTAAAAAAGAAATCCTCTGTGGTGTACCTTTAATACAAACATACAAAAGTATTATAGTATTAGTTGCTTGCTGGTAGTAGATAAGTGCTGTTCCATTAACACACAAACTGTGTAAACATCAAATGAATATGAATTGAACGTAAAAACAACTGAGATGGCAACTGCCTCAAATGTACACTAGAGTTAGCATAGCGTTGACAGCTGTTGACATTAACATAGCTTTCGTGTGTTGCTGTAGTCCCCGTGGCCTGCCTTTAAGCACAGAGCTCATGTTTGTGGCTGTTTATCATCCTCGTGCTTGTCGGGTAATCCTGACTCGCTGTGTTCGTTTCCCCCTCTCCTTTGCACTGGGCGCACGAGCAGTGAACGGTGGCTGGTCCACGTGGGCCACATGGTCGGCCTGCAGTGCTGTCTGCGGTCGGGGGTGGCAGAAGAGGAGCCGGAGTTGCACCAACCCCACTCCCCTGAACGGCGGGACGTCCTGCGAGGGCCAGAGTGTCCAGAAAAGTGCCTGCACTGCCACCTGTCCAGGTAACGTGCACCGGGCGTCGCTCACTTCAGAGTAGAGCTAGACTAGCATTAGCTCACAGACCCTTGCACGGCCCCCTTGCTCTGAGGCACCAGTAGCCCCCTCTCTGTAGGATGGCTAGCTTGATTTGCATTAGCTTTTCTGTGCTTAAGCAAAAGTGTTTCAAGGTTTTTTTATTTTCTTTATTTATTTTTATTGAATTATTCATAGCTAAACCAGTGCTTGTGTGTCCATTCCAGCCATCATGTTGATTTTGCTGTGCTCTGTTTTGCTTTTGCTTTTGCTGCATGAGGTCTTTTTCTGTTCAGTTTTAAGCAGGGTCCAAAATTAACTTGCCTGCCAGTGGCAAAGACATATGTTTTTTCCCTGTTTTAGCTGGGGGTTTTTTTGCGTTCAAGTCGTGATTTTGTTCCTCACCTTTGTCCCCAGATGGAGTTCTAGAACTTATTCTATACAGAACTGAATTAAGAATTAAATCTTAAAAATTAACCTTATTCAAAATTCCAATTAAATTCTAACATTTTAATTTAATTTGAATTAAGGTAAGAAACAGGTTGCACAATTGCAATGCAGATTTACATTTACACTACTGTTTAAATATTTTGGGTTTGGTATTTATGGTATTTATTATTATTATTATTATTATTATTATTATTATTATTATTATTATTATTGAAATTCTCATGCTCACCAAGGCTACATTTATTAAATATTTTCAGAATTTTCAATATCTGCTTTCTTTTTTTTATTATATTTTAAAATGTAATTTTATTCTGTGATGGCAGAGCTGAATTTTCAGGAGCCATTACTCCAGTCTTCAGTGTCACATGATCCTTCTGAAATCATTTTAATATGTTAATTTGATGTTAAAGAAAAATGTATTATTATTATTATTATTATTATGTACATGCATCCAAATTAAAATTTACCAAAACTTTTTTTAAGTGTAATAAGTAAAATGTAACTTTCAAAAAAAAAAAAAAAAAGATTGCTAAAATAAATAGTTGGCAACCACTTTCCTTAAAAACCTTATTTATTTATTTATTTATTTATTTATTTTCAGTGTAGGGATGCAAAGTTTTACTGTTGTTTAAACATAATTTTACAGAAGACAATTTAAATATAGTTCATTTTGAACTCATTTTTTGGTTTGCTGGTGGTAGAAAACTAAAAAGGCTTGTCTTTTAAACAGTCAGACAGGGCAGCACAGAGTGATATTTACACGACTGCACATTTTATAAATACAAAGATTAGCAAATGTTTCTAAGTGTTCTATGTCACTGCTTAAGTTGTTTCCCTGACCTCCTTCACTGCTGCTAGTAGTACTTTCAAGGCTTGAGAGGGAACAGATAAAGGAAGAGGAAGCAGCGCGGCTGCTTTTCCTCAGCACTTATTGATCACATGCAGTTTGAAATGGAAGTCAGGCCGCTTCATTTACAGGCTGACATTAGACTCAGGTAGATGGGGGAAGGGATTCTCTTGATTACTGCGATAGGCTCTTGAGTGTATTTCAGCAGGGACAAAAATGGCATTATCCAGGCGCTGCTGACCGGCGGAAAATATCCACGCTTAGTAAACAGGAGAGGAAATCGAAGCTTTTGTCAGCTGCAGCTCGACTCCTTCGCTCACCCCCCTCTCTTCCTCCACTTCTCCAGTGAGAGGGTTTATCTACTTAAGCCAATCTCCTGTTTCATTACAAAGCATCCAGTGAAATTTAATAAGACGCCACCTCTACACTGCTCTGTAAGTAACTTGCTCTCAAAATATGGCGTTTTTGATGAGCAAAATACAAAGCACGGGGGAACGCTTCTGACAGAGCTCTGTGGGGATGGATTTCACATGATAACAACTTAAATAGCATTTCTGTGGGGAAGAAGAGAGATTGAGAAGAAAATAAAGGCATGAACACTGTTAAAGATAAATGCTGGAAGTAGAACTTTTGTAGGAAAGCAGTGATGAGAAGTAGAGCGTACTATAAAAAATAATCCCCTAATATGTACTGTATAAAAAATATGGCAGCCAGTACCGCAAAAAATATGATAGCAATGTTTTAGGTTTTACAGGGGTAAACTTAAAAGGGATAAAAAATAACTGATGTATTTTTGATATTCTGTGCAATGAAATAAAATATATTTTGTAAACTTGTATAATATACAGGTAACCAGAATAAAAATGACACATGAGGAATTAAATTTCATCAAGAAGCCTTTCCACAACTGTGGGAATTTCAGTTTACGGTATTTCACTGTAAACGGACTATTGAAACTGTCCATTAAACTGTATTTTACTGTAAAAATAAATACTACATATTACTTTGTATAGTAAGGTAACATATTGTGACACCTCGGTTTTGTTCAGTGCAGATAAATTGCTTATCGCTGAAAACTTTAGGTCAGAAAGACGGAGGCTGAAAAAATCTGAGAAAATTTAAAAATCTGAAGAAAGCAGATTCAAAGTCATGGCCAGTTCAGTTTTTTTTTTTTTGATAAGGGTTATGCTGAACAAGCGAGTTGGACGTTGTTCCTGTGGTGGCTTTATTCCCCTTGTGTATCTCACCATCCGACTGATTAATCCTGACATGGGTCACAGCGAGGGAGCCGTGGTGTCCTGGCAAAAGACGACTTAGTTGTGTTCCCAGTCAAAAATGAGCACCTGCCTGCTTTAGTGTGCTCACCAGAGGACCCCAAATCCTGTCAGTGAGAGAAAAGGGGAAGGAGAAAGAGTGACCATCACGTTCCATTCATCACCATACAAAGACACGCACAGACAACTGCAGGCCCTAAAAATTACATCTGAGACTTCATCCCGATTTATCAAAACGTGACTTCTGACTGCAGGAGGTATAAATCATCATTTACTGACTAGCTGCAGGTAGAGGCAGCGTGTTCCCAGAGCACAGTCAGACAGCAGGAGACAGAAAGAGAAACAGCAGAGCTTTGATAAACGACTCTGTATGTGAACACAGTCCATCGCTGCTGTTCTACTGATCCTCAGGACAGGGCGACTTTAAAGGACGTGACGTGATTCTTTGTGTAATGCGGCGAGCATGCATGCCGTGTGAATGCTGAAGAAGCTGGATTCTCTTTGTAATGCGAAAATGTTGGACTAATGTTTTCAAGGCGCTCAAAATGTTATCCTCAGCACCAAGGCTGCACAACCAGGTGAAATAAAATAATGGGATTATTATGAACTGCATAAACGACATTAGGCTGTGAATGTAATTACATATATATAGTGGTGTGACTGTATTATTGGATTATTAGTATTAGTAGTTATAGTAGCATTAAATCTTAAGAAGCTGTTTATATAGACGATTTAAATGGGTTTAAAATGTAAATGTACAATAATTCAAAATTGGACTATACTACCATACTTATAACACTATAATAACTAAAGTAAAAAGACAATAAAAAAAATTAAATACATTCACAAGTCCAAAGACAGTTTGAATGTAAAGAGGGCCTTTGAAGTGTAAGTCTTTCTATTGGCATCAGAGCACGACCTTATTTTGAGTGTTTTGCACATCCTATTCAGTGTCTTGAATAATGAATTTTATGTTTTTTTTTATTGCCTTGATATCTTAGCAGGAGAAACAATAAATGTTAAATGTTTATCATATTGCAGTTTAAATCACTGTTGCATTATTTGTCCATATAATCCCCAAACCAGACTGTACAGTTCAGTTCTGAACCTGAGGACTGCTCTGCATTATGTGCTGGCTTGCCATATCTTCCTCTCTCTCTTTCCTTTTCTCATGGAAAATTATTACCATAGTCTCAAGAATCAATAGTACTTGGGTTTTTTTCTTCTTTCAAATGTTTTCAAAAGGAACAAACCAGTAACTTAACACAATTGGCCAATCAACTGGATGAGTTCAGCTGTGAAGAGTCTAATGTAATAAGTGGGCTTTAAAGGGCTAATTGACCCTGATGAGCCTCTTGTACCAGCTCTTGTTGAATCACTGGCTGGTTAGACCTTTAGCACGGTGAAGAGGCTGCTTCATCTAAACCCGACACATCAGAGACGTCAGACTTCTCATCTAGCACACACACGCACACAAAGACAATCCTCACCTGGAGAGCCTTGTGACTTTAATGGTCTCTAAGGAGCGAATCATCTAATATACAATGCAATCCCTCAGACACTTTCACATTTCACTAACAGTTTTCTCTTTTGAGTATCTTTAAAGCTCTTTTAAAGCAAGTGCAGATTAATTCAGATTCTTGGCACTTTTAACGTGAAATTGAAATATTACAAAGGGGGAACAAAACAAAAGTTAACATCAGAAAATGCTCAGTTTTTCTCTTTCACTGATGCATTATCGTTAGTCTGATGTGTTCAGCGTGGAACCATGCCAGTGTCTTAACTGATGGAGAACAAACAGGCCTTCCAGCTTACGTTGCAGTATGTTTTCAGGACTCGCACCAAATGTTTTCCTCTTCTCTGCATGCTAGCCTGTTCCGCTGAACTTTATCTCTTATTATCCCCACACCTCCCTTCAAGTTTTTTTAACAGATAAAATGTTGGCCTTTATAAACATGAATTAGGTTTGGAAGAAGGCTCAGTGCCAAAAATGTACTTTTTAAAACTGTACTTAAAACTAGAGCTGGGCAATACAACTACAATAATGTCTAACTTGTAAATAATAATAATAATAGTAATAAACTGTACAGCCTTGTAATATATAATTTAAATTATTTTAATTGCCATTGTTCCTGAGTTAAGTTAAAAAAAAACTGGTAACACTTTAGTATAGGGACCAATTCTTACTATTAAGTTGCTTATTAGCATGCATATTATTAGCATATTGGCTGTTTATTAGAACTACATAATGTTAACATATATAACATTTAAATACTAAATAATTTAAAAATATTAAAAATATTTTGGCAACACTTTTATTTTAAGTCCAGCTCTCGCTATTAAGCAAATATTAAAGGGTAAGTTCGCCCAATTTGCAAAATTATGTCATTAATAACTCACCCTCATGTTGTTCCAAACCCGTAAGACCTCCATTTATTTTTGGAACACAGATTAAGATATTTTAGATTTATTCCGAGAGCTCTCTGTCCCTCCACACTGTAAAACCCGACAAGTAAACTTTACTCAAACCGTTTGAGTAAACAGATTGCCTTGATTTAAACCATGTAAGTTTTAAAACTTTGCATTCAAGTTATTAAGTGATTAACTAAGTGCTGATTGAGCATTAGTGATGAACAGCTGCTGTTAACAAACTGAATCACTGAAGAAAAGAGAAACACAAGAACTACTACAACTGACTTCAGACACAGCCTTAGATGAAATCAACTGAAATAAAATACACGAAATCTCTCAAGATCTGATTAAACAACCCCACAAACAGCATCAACAGCTCCACTTATTAATAACCAGACTGACTTTATTTCTGTCAGACGTCTACAGAAGATCTTATTGAGAATGAACTAAGGTTTAGATGTTGATTTATTGTTTCATTTGAAGTAACCATGTTAGAGATCAGTGTTTGCTTTAGTTGGGCTCTTGACCCTTGACTTCTGTCTTAGTCTTTTCTCTGGCTGTTATAACTGTGTGTTTCCAAAACACATTTGTTGTAATCCAAAAGCCCAGAAGAAATATCATCAGGTGTTAACCTGTACCTAGGTGTGTGTAACTGTGTTTTGAACTGTCTTACAACAGACACTGAAGAGAAGACAATGCTGAATAAAGTCGTAATTTTTGCTAGTTTTGGACTAAAATGTATTTTCGATGCTTCAAAATATTCTAACTGACCCTCTAATGTCACATGGACTACTTTGATGATGTTTTTCTTACCTTTCTGGACATGGACAGTATACTGTACACACAGTTTTAATGGCTCTCGGACTAAATCTAAAATATCTTAAACTGTGTTCCAAAAATAAACGGGTTTGGAACAACATGAGGGTGAGTTATTAAAGACATAATTTTGCAAATTGGGCGAACTAACCCTTTAACTAAAATTTTACCTTAATAAACTCCTTATTTGCTGCTTTATTAATAGTTAGTAAGGTAGTTGTTAAATTTAGGTATTAGTAGGATTGAGGATATGTAATATTGTCATGCTGAATATTGCAGACATTGTTTCATGAATCAGCGCTTTGAGTGATACAGAGGCACTCAAATAAACTCAAACTCACATAAAGAGTCAATTTGAGTCATCGTTTTTGAATGAATCAGTTGAAGTGATTTAAAGCTACTGTGTAATTTGTGAGAAGAGAATGCACATGCGCAGACTTGTTAAGTGATAACGAAGTCATGGCGTCTAGGAGGTCTTTGGGAAGGTCCCAGTAGGGCCCAGTCCACTTCATAGATGTTAACATTGAAAGTTATCCAGTATTGTGCCAGGCTCTTACAAAGTTGCTAGACTGCTGAATTTTTTAGAAGATGTTATGCTTAACCTCTTTTTGGTGTGAAAGTACCCTAAACCCCTTTTTGGCAGGCACTTTGGCCAAGGCAATGTTTTGCATGAAGTAAGCCTCTCAAAAACATCCTTTGAATCCCAAAACCCTTTTAGATTCCTGTTTTGGAATACCTGTTCTTTTTGTGTTAATGTTGCATGAATCATTAAAATACAAAATAGGCAACGGTGCATTGTGACTTAATTCTGACCCACTCATGCCACGCCCGCTCTGGCTCAGAGCCCATGAATCACCTATAATCTTGTTGTCTCTGCTTTATTTAACATGGGATGTTTAGGTCCAGGTGAGATTACAGATGTGAGTGTTGACTCAGTCTCGTCCCTGCTGATCTAAAGGTAATTGTGTGCCTCTCCCGCTCGGCTCCTCCTCCCCGCTCAAGGACGACGCAGCTGGAGGCGTCCAGCATCAGCCATTGTGATTTCCAGCAATGGCGAATGGAAATGGGGCTTCCTGCAGCCCTTATAAAGAGCAGTTGGACGCCCTTTAGATGTGCCCTTGACAAGACGTCCAAATAGACCTGCCACTGCGTTATTGTGTTACAGGCACCCTACACTGACACGACACACACACACACACACACACACACACACAGACACACACACACACACAAACACACACACACACATCTTCCCCCCTAAGATATTATCTTAATAGCAGGGAGTCTGAATGGACAATCATTTGCTGGCTTTGATTCCTTATTATTGCATCCTTCATTCATGTTAAGCAGGTTTAAGATATGATTGTTGGATCTTTTGAAGGGGAAATTGGCCATCACTGCCTATTTCTGTTTCTCACCACTTTATGTTTAAAGTCAACATGAAATCAAAATGTACCCTATTTACTTCCTCAATAAATGTCCCTGCTCTTATTTTGCATGTTTCATCAGTGCATGGTATCACAAAGGGGACAAAAATGCTTTATCTTTCATCAATAACCTGCAGTACCCTATGAAATTAATTATCAGGTGTTTAGCAGGTGTCACTTATGGAAGGTTATTGGTCAGTGATAACCAACTTGTAAATATAAACTAATAACCAAATAGCTGTTTTAAGCATTTTTTAGGCTGCTGTTGTAAATCTACACAGTGGTTTAATATAATTAGATATATTAAAGTTCACAGCAACAATAGCAAATTACTGTACGATATTTTACAAAGAGATGTTCAAGGGTGCACTTTAAGCTTTACCTTCAGCTTACCAATCAAATAAATAAAACCCTGCCTCACATTTTTGGGAGGAAAAATAAAACAAAACAGTTTTTGTTCATACAAATTTCAAACAGCATTTCAGTTGTGTTGAAACAGTTTTGTGAACCACAGTTACAGTGTGCACAGACTTGCTTCAGCAAATGTTGTATTTCATATTTGCTTTTGTTAACATTTTAGGTTTTAGAGTAGGTATGTTATTTCCAAGCATGATGGAGCATTAATCTTGTAGTGCCACTCACCAGACACTTTATTTCTAAACTGCCGTGATACATACAGCAACCAGCATTGTAAAATATTGCCAGATTCACGTAGACCGGTTTTGGGTAAAACTGAACGCAATTTTAGCACCACTCTCTAAACATTTCACTGTGAAAGTGTCAATAAAACATGCAAGAAGCAATAAATGTCACCACAAGCATGTTTTTCCAGTGGGCCTTGGTTGGCCAAGTAGTCCTTCACAATCGACTGCAAGCTTATCCAGGTCCGTTCTGCTTCAGAATGTCCACTTTTCATAATCCAGTCAGTTCCCAAGGGATTAAATAAACCCCTACTATTTTAACTTCATAAAAATCCTTTTTATTTATGTCATGTTATCAAAATAAAATGGGTTGAGAATGCCGTTTTATGTTGACTTTAATATCTATATTGCTGCTAGTGTTTTATCTGCAACTATTTTCTTCTCAGATGAGTCAAGAGACTTCCTTTTATTTGCTTCGTACAGTTTATTTCTTCCAAGAGAAGAAAGAGAATCTTTTCTCCATCTCTTAGCTGTTGATCTCTCATCACCTGCCTTTTAAAATTCATGCAGAGAATCAGAGACAGGAACACATTTCTTATTGTAATGTATTCATTAAGCATCAGTTTCCTGTTCAGTCAGGCTAGTGTGATGATATAAGCCTGCCTTGCTCGCAAATGTGTCCACTCAATGGCATACAAGGACAATTATTTTATTGCCTCGCCACTCTCCCTGCCAAATGTTTGATCAAAAGCTGTGTCAGCATCTCGTTTAGATGCACTCCACACATTCTTGTTAGTAATAATATCATTATGTGTCGCTTAATAATCTCTGTATATTTAAATATGAAAAACCCACTCTAGTCTGGCAGACTATGACTAAATATCACCTTTATTCACAGCTGTTTATGACTGCAGACTCTACATCCTTCTTATCGCTAAGGCACGCAAGTACTTTATTAGCTGGTTGTTTGGCCAAGCGATGACCTCACTGTACTGCCAGTGTCGAGTGAATATGTGAATATGCTATAAAGCCAGGGGTTAATAAACAGCCCAGCATGACTGATCCTCGGTCTGTTGAATGGAGCCATCAGTAACTCTGTATCCAAGTACCATAATTCACCCCTGCTCTTGGTCCTGTGAGGGCACAACTCAGCACCCCTAGAGAGCTCATTACCAGAGCTGCTCACATTAGCCCTGTAGTAACCTTCCCCAACCTGGCACAATGTCAGCACGAATAAGACTTCCAAAATGGCCTCCGGTCCAACTGATGAATAACGCGGCCCTGTGAGAATGAGAAATGGAAATAAAATACTTCTTCTATGGCTTGGGAGGAAATAGGACATTTGAGTGTCGTTAGACTGGGCACAAACACACATACAGAATTTCCACCTGCCTTTTATCCTCCTATGGGCTTTTCACACTTGAAATATGGTTATCTTAAACATATTTAGGGGCTGAGCACTGAAGGTGCGATGGCACCAATTGTATCTTTTGGCATTCTTTTTCTTCTTCTTCTTCCGCACGTGAGCCTATGGCAGCCCAGAGAACCGCTTGCGGGAAAGTTGTGAAATTTGGCAAACCGATAGAGCACAGTCTCAACATTGTCTATAGCAAATTTGGAGTCTCTAACTCAAGCTCTCTAGCGCCACCATTCATCCCAAATTTCACTTGTATTTGTGCTAATAAATTTTGAACCATAAGGCACACAAGGAAAATTATTTTTTCCTCTGAATCCTTGGCTGAATCCTGGATCCTTGAGTCGAATTAACTCAAAAATTAAAACCGTAAGGTTTAGTTTTTTCGCTATTCGAACTCATCCTAGATGGTTTGTCCTTTTTTTCACCAGAATTTGATCCGCTCATTTTTAGACTATGCTGGCAAAAATGTATGGAATTCAAGTTGATTTGTCCAGCCGTTCTCAAATAACGTGCAAACAAAATCTACGAAAAGCACATTAAAATGGATGTGAGGCTATATCTCCACAATAGTTTGCCGTATTAAGACCAAACTTGGTGTGTGTTATGACATGTATGACATGAGGCTACCTGCAGTGTTTTAGCACAGTGCCACCTAGTAGTCAGGAGAAACGAAAAATTGCAGCTTCTGAATGGATTGACCTTCTGAATTGCTTTTTCAGCACCATGCCCTAATGGTACTCAAAAAGTTTGGGTGCAGCACCACCTTGTCATCAAACTTAACCATAATTGGAACGCCAAATTTGACTCTGATCTTCTTCAGACCAAGCTGGCAAAAACTTATGGATTTTGTAACGTGACATACAGCCAAGTATGGTGACCCATACTCAGGATTCGTGCTCTGCATTTAACCCATTCACAGTGCACACACACAGCAGTGAAAAAAAACACCGTGAGCCATTTATGCTGTGGCGCCCGGGGAGCAATTGGGGGTTCGGTGCCTTGCTCATGGCAGTCATGGTAATGCTGGCCTGAGGCTCGAACCCACAACCTTAGGATTAGGAGTCAAACTCTCTAACCATTAGACCACGACTTTCCCCTTGTGTTGATGTACAAAATGGTTTTTGTTTTGCGCATAAACTGCATGCCAAACTTCATCTGAGGCTGTATCTTTGCAAAGCTTTGACATATTTACACCAAACTTTATATATGCCATTTTCCCGTCACACTGACCAGGCCACATCACTAAGGTAACAGCACCACCTATTGGTCAAGAGTGATAAACCATTAATTAACCATTAATTATGAAATTTCAAAAAAAAAAAAAAAATATATATATATATATATATATATATATATATATATATATATATTATTGCATTAGCCTATTATAATGACACTGATCTCAAATTATTCCTTTGATTATGCCAACAACACACATTCCAATTATGCCATAGTCAGCTAAACTTCCTGTCCGCCATTTTCATTTATGTTGAAAGCCTACTTGTCTCCTCGGCCGTTGTTTCGAATTTCACCAAAATCGAATCAGATCATTATCACACAGTGCTGACAAAAAGTTATGGCTTTTTGATAGACAAAACTGTTTTTGTATAGCACCGCTACAAATTTGACACATAATGCCAGATTATGTATGAGGCTGTATCGCTACAAATATTTGACATATTGACACTAAACTTGGTGTGTGTCATTGTTACCTCACACAGAATACACCACATAGATATGATAACAGCTCTTCCTATTGGTCAAAAGTGATAAACCACAATACAAGAAGTTGTGTTTGATTTTTCAGCCATTTTGCCTTAAATCATCCCAAACTTGCTTTAATTAATCTTTGTTGCAATTGGTCTGATGCTCCATGCCATGCAGGGCTCCTCAATTTGCCTTTGGAGTGCTTGGCCCCTTAATTGCTGCTTGCTGCTATATTTTAATTTTTTGAATCCAAAGCTCATTTTTGCATTCCACCCAAAAACCATTCATGGATGCTTAGTTGCACAAATGTTTCATACATGGTTTTGATATCACAACATTTATATATAAACAAATTAGTATTCAGTAGCTTGGCCAAACCAGAAGATTTAAGTTTATTAAATTATTATTTTTTTTATTTAGCAAGGATGCATTAAATTTATTTAAAATCAAAATGGATAGTAAAGACATTTATAATGATACATAAGATTTCTATTTCCAATAGCCTAAATGCTATTCTTTTAAACTTTACTTTGAACAGTAATATTAGTGTTGTTTTACAAAGTTAACATATTCTTAAAGGAAGGCAGAGTAGCAGAACAATCGGTTTAATCCCATAATTTAACTAAATTGTTTGCTACTGTACTTTTAAGTTGTCAGTCTTTAGAAAGAAGGTGGAAAATGGTCACATTAAACAAAAATGTGACTGTTTTTGATGGAAAAACTTTACTCACACATAATTGGACTTCAGGGAAAGAAATTAAATGCTACATAAATGTTAAAAAATTTCATTCTTCATACAGGTAGCTGCATTCAAGTCTCTAATGCTTAACTAAAAACTAGAAATAGTGGTTTCAAATGTGGTGGTTGATGTGCTGCATATGTAAAACTGTGGCTGCAGAGGTGGCACGCAAGCATGTAGTTGTAGTGTATCATAGAGACAGGCATTGCATCCATCAGTATGACAGGATTCAAGTTGCATAAGCTGCATTATTTAATACACTGCAATGTCAAAAACTGTTACTGACATGAGCAGAAGGCCATACTCTGGCTAAGATATATAAGCTACTGTAAAGAAAAAAATATTTAGAACTAGCAATCTGAATAACAACATCTAATTTAATGGATTATTGAGATACACTGTCAGGAAAGGGTTGGAATAATTTGGATTTTAACATGTTTTTGAAAGTTGCATATCTGCAGTAGTCTTTGCTGCTTAATATTTTGTGGAAACTGTGATACTTTTATAGATATAATATATAATATATATAATTTTTATTATTATTATAATTTTTATATTATAACTGTCTTAATGTCACTTATGATCTATTTAATGAACTGTTGCTGAATATATATATATGTTTTTTTTTTTACTTAACCCAAATTTTTGAAAGGAAATGTATCATCCCAGCAGGCACAGGATGCCATTATAATGCCAGGTTGACGTTGGACATGACATCAGAAAGACATTGCATTTTGGTAGAGAATGAAAATTGGGTTAACATAAGTATTTAACACCAATTTGACATTGATTTATCAATTTGGTTACACAACCTAAAAGCAACAAATATCAACATCATCTGACATCAGTGTCTTAGGACATTGTCATGCAGTGCATGCTGGGATGGTTTTCATTGAAATATTAAACCGCAAAAACGTTTTTAACATTAAAGGGGTGGTAAAACGCGGTTTTTCGAAGGCTTGATTGTGTTTGTGGGGTGCACTGTAACATGTGTTCATGCTTTGTTTTTTTAAAAATCGCATTATTTTTCATATATTTTACCTTTACTCTACACTGCTCTTACCCTCCTTGTAAAACGGTCTGATGGTTTCTTGGTTTCAATGAAGCCAGTCCCACAAAAATAGCAATGGGCTCAGATTGGTTAGCTGGCCCAGTGTGTTGTGATTCGCTAACCGCCTAGAGCACGTTTTTCGGTAACGTCACGTCCCTTACCTTTACCAGTCGTCTGTGCTTTGGTGGTATTAGAAACAATGGCGTCAATAAAACCATACCAATTTGAGCCCGAATCGGACCCAGAAAATTTAATGAAGATGAACGAGCAGAACCTGTTCAAGAACGGCGTTTAAATGACGTTTCAGAATGGTATGTTTTTTTGTTGTTGATATCTAATACTTTTATAGATACGCTGTAATTTAATTGTACTAATTATAATAGTTGATGTTTAATTTATAACAATAATAAGTGTTTGTCTATTAACAAAAGTGTATTCAAGAACCTTTTTTATTTAAAAAATATATATATATTTTATTAGGTGTACATGTAATAACTGTGAAAAAATGCCAATTGAAGAGGAAAACATCTGCTGCAAAGAAATACAGAAGGTAGTGTAATAAGCTATTACCAAAATTATGCATAACGTGTTAATAGTTCTGTATTATTCTTTTTTCATATTTAAAAGATGAACATAGGTTAATTGTACAGTATGTTCTCATTGTCTTACATTACTGTTTAGGTTGTAAAACGAATGATGGAGGTTCCAGACCCTCCTAAATGTATGGTTGAGCATCCAGGTTTTGAACCAAACTGCTTAAATCCGTATACTTTGCAAAATATCAATAATATTTACAGAGCCGACTATGGACCAGTGAGACGCAGAAATGAAGAGGAGTAAGTATTTATTAAATTTTATGAAATTATGTTGTGTAAAAGAACATAAATAAAAGACAATAGATACAAAATATATATATTTACACATTTATATTTACTATATAGTTATTCAAAGACAAAAACTAATCAAAATATACATTTTTATCAAACATATTTTCACATCACATATACATGTTTCCAATATACCACTGGTTTTATACACAATATTGAGGTTTTCTATTCCTGTCATAGGCGTTTCCGTTATCTGGCCTATCGCAGCTTTGTCAGCTGGTGCTGGGGCTACCTAGGACGTAGTGTGAGGGTTGTCATCCCCTCATGTGTTGTTAACCGGATCCGTCTACAGTTTCCTGATCCAGCGGGACAGTATGTTGGGTTCCGGCCACCCCTCGACTGAATCGTGACACACGCTGGGCAATCACCTCTTCTTTGGAAGGTTTTTCATACTGTGATGACAGAGGAGGTGGAATGGGGATTGCATGCAGCTCTTCCGCATATGGCTTGGGGTCCACAAAGACTTTATGTAACAGAAGGCTCATAAGGTCATCCACATAGTCTGTAAAAAACAGAATACTGAGTCACTCTATGGTTTTACATAATTACTGATAAATAATCTACCTTTGTTTTATAATTAACATTTGTGTAATATTTATAAATATTTTTTGTAAGCTTATATTTATTTTATTATAGCTTTTTTTATATATTATTGTTAATAAAACAAACTTACTGTTGGTTCTATTTTCACTGGCTTTGCTGTGCATTCCCCTTTTTTGGACTTTGGAAAAACGATCTTATACACAGCCTGTCCTTCAGTTGTTGTTGCCTGCTCACGGTTAGCATTTTCATTATAGTGCATTGCTGCAAGATACAGCCTGTAATCAGTGCACAATCCATAAAATATGAAGATTAGTAGACTGTGTTGTGACAAATAAACAAACAATTCAGAATAAGAGACAAATGTTCAATCAATGATTATAATGGTTTCTTTCTTGCAAGAAAGGCTCACAGTCGCACAGTCAGTCAAGAGAATGTGAGAGTTCTGGCCAAGATGGGAGGCTTAATAGCTCTTCATATCTCTGCTACTCATAACATAGATAACATACTGTAGGGCCACAGGCAAGGCTCCTAACCTATTTAACCTTTTTCTTCCTTATTAGGAAAGAACATTATTTATTATAGGGAAAGATCATTAATATTAATAAAATAATGAATAAAAAAAACATTTCCATAACAATTGTTAGAAACAATGCTTATAAATATTACTGAATATGTCAAAGATTATTACCTGCACAACATTCCTATGAAAGGGAAAATCACGTTCTTTGGGGCAAAACGCAAAATCAGACTGTGGAAAGCCTCCAGTGATGATGTCTGAAAGTTGTGGCTGAGCTTTTCTATATCCTTGAGAACTCTCTTGTTGTATAATAGCTTTTCCACTTTATGGAGCGCTATTGATCCTGTAACCAAACAGATAAAATATGAAGAAAATCTCAAAATTTTACTAGTTTACTGTCATTTTATTGTCATTTGTCTCTCTATACAGTCATACCTGGTTGGATCCATTTTTTTGGATCCCTGGAAACTTTATCTGGGTGTTCACACTTGGGGAAGAGGTGGTTCTCATGAACATGTACATTTTGGATGTGGTTCTGCAGTGAATTCCACTTCGCCACCTTTTCTGGCCCAGACTCAGAGGAAATCGCACTCCAGTAAACATGATTTTTGATGCTGTGCAACCATTTTTTCAGCACCTCACAGTCCTTCATTTTTGAAAGTTTGACAAGTTTCTTAGATAAACCTGTACAAAGTAAAAGCTTGGTTGTACAATCATTATTTCAAGATAATCAAATTACCACAAAAATAAAAATGTACATGTTAGGTTGAACAATTAACTGAATAAGAATCAATTAATAATACAAAGATAAATAATTACCTTTCTCAAAGTGCCACACGTCATAGAACTGAGTGATATTGCGGTCCCTCAGGTACTTCTGAATCTGCGGATGGCGATCGGTAACGATGTAGTCAACAGCTAAACCATTAGACTCGAGCTTATCGAGACAACGCTTCAATCCCTCCTTTTCCATATGATAACTTCCACCAACCTCGTTGCTCTGTTGTTGGGTACACAACATTTCAAATGTATAAACAGAGTAGAGTATAAACAATAACAGATAAAAGAAAATGTAAATAATTTTTTTAAATGCTTAATTACTAACCTGAACTAGTTGAAGATGCAGAATTTTGTTGGTTTCCATGTGCATAATGGTGTAGCTGCCAAATTTTGCTGAGTGTCCTATTGTAAACATCATAATCATATATAGAACATTACTGAGAACATCAGTATCATAATATTTTAGGAAAACTCAAAGACTATAAAATAAACGGCGTGATTTTTTTTAATATACTGTAAACGTACCTGGCGTGTCAGCACGCATATCTCCAGCCACAGCAACATTTCCTCCCTCTTGCAGCTGTCTTATAAGATTCAGTTGATCTTGGTTCCACTTGTGTATTATGGTAGGCTCAATGAAATTCCTGGCATGAATCCTAAAAGTTACGAAATGCATCATCTGGAGCTTCATGGCCTTGAAAATCTATTAACATAGAAATCATAGAAATCATACAGTACATACATAATGAAACAACACAGTATTTTTTTGTGAATTTTATTGTAATTGTAATACCTTCTCTAGTTGTTTAAAAGATCCACCGGTAAAATACGTTGCAGCAGACAATAGCAGGTTTCCAAGTGGGGTACTCCCTACAATGGGTTGGCTCTGCCACTGTCTGTAGTAGTTACACTTTTCACAAAGCTGGGTGAATGCAACAAAAGTCCCCCTTCGTCTGCTCTGGACAACACACTTTGTCTTACAAATTGGACAGGACACAAACAGCTCTCGAAGACAGCTTTCAAAAACAATGTATTTGTTATTGCTGTGGTCAGGCTGTGGATCTATCCTAAGGCAATATAAAAAGAATAAATATTAGGAAGTTGCTTTCATGTTTTATATATTTTTTTAAACACAAATGTATTGGTAAAAAAGTGTGTAAATATGTATTTATATCTTACGGCAATTCTGATTCTTCAGTAACAACAGAATCTGGGTTATATGTGGAATCGGTGGGTTCGACATTTAATTCTGATTCTTCTTCCTCATCTAACACCAGACGAGGTCTCTTACTGAGCCTGAAGACTGAGCCCCTTACTGGTGTTGAAGACTGCTGCACATAAGGGAAACATGTCAGTTGTTTGGGTGCCCACATCATGACCATAATATGTTGCCTGAATGCCTACAAGTACAAAAAGTAAAAAATACAATTACTCATAACCATCTGTCATGCTATTACAATTTTTTTACAGTGAGAAACATAAGCCACTTTCTAATACACATAAGTTTCAGTAGCCGGTATAACAATTATAATAAAAAAAGACAATATGTACTAGAACTGCATATGATAAGTGTGGAGCTCTTGGGAACTCGAACCCTGCTGAGATGTTGTCTGTAAGAAATAATGACAATATGTAATCAATGATCAAATTACAGCTTAAAACATACATTTGTCATGTAAAATAGTAGGAAAAAATTAATTACTGGATAATAATCATTGGACCACAAAAAATAAGCTTCATAAGCAAGAATTTCATATAATTGTTCTAACAAATTATATTAGTCCTCAAAGGGATTTTTTTTGATTAAAGAGTGAAGATCGGTACTGAATGTAATCGTTACTTTTGTATTTTTAGAACGCTTATAGCCAAATATCTGTCGCTATAACTATTAACCCAAAACGAACACTAAACATTGGATTTACTATAGTAGCCAAATCAAACACAGAACCATGTTTAGCATGCCTGCAGATAAACAAACATGTAGATAAACAATACATAAACGCTCTAATCAAATAATGATATACACTAATTCCAAGTTCGCTGTTGAGATTAAGAAAAAAAGTTTGTAACGTTAACGTTAGGGGTTTGTCGAATGCATAAATGAGCATTTAACAAACTGGTTTGCTGAGCCAAACAGCGTTGTTATTTGTTCACTTCCTTGATACAATGTACAATAAGCAATACAAACTAGTACAGTAAACTAGTACTATTACAGTAAAACACATCGACGAAAAATAAGTCATACTTACAGGTTGTGGCCCGTAAACAGCTTCTGTTTTTAAAGTTGGAACTGCTCCATCTTTCAGGACAAGCCGTTGGGCGATTCCTGCATTGAACTCGCGAAGATTGTGGAAGCTTTCCTCCGTAAAATGAGCAGCACAGAGAGCGAGATTTGGTTAATAATTTTGAGGGACCGAGTTAAAAATAAATTTTAACCATTGATCCCTAACTTCCCCGTCCCTAGGAAGGCTGAACAAAGTGGACCTGCAATCCGGATGAAAATAATAGCGTTTCGTCGGCATCGCGGCAATGACACTCCAGCATACAACAACTCTTCTCAATCTCCACAGCAATATAAAATGGCCTCGCTCCCCACCCCGCCCCCCCTAATTTATTATTCTCGGAGGAGGGGTTTTGGGCTTAGTGATGTCAGCAACCCAGGAGGAATGTCGTGTAGTCCCTACCGGCCGTTTGCTGTAGTCCTTAGAAATGGATTTCTTTAAAAGCAAATATCTCCCTTTGCTTAAAACTTTGAACGTTGTAACTTTGCAGATGTTGTTTATGCTCAGACAGGAACATTACACACTAGCTAAAGTTAGAAAAGTGAAATCGTGTTTTATCACCCCTTTAATAGTAGTAACAAATGTTTCTTGAGCACTAAATCAGCATATTATAATGATTTCTGATGGATCATGTGGCGGTGAAAACTGGAGTAGTGGCTGCTGAAAATCCACCTTTGCACTACAGGAATAAATTGCATTTTAAAATATATTAAAATAGGGAACATGCATTTTAAATTGTAATATTTCATGTTACTTTATACTGTATTTTTGATCAAATAAATGCAGACTTGGTGAGCATGAGAGACATCTTTCAAAAACAACTTTTGTCCTCCAGTGTTGTTACTGCATATACATATATTTGAAGTGTTCGCATTAATGTTTGTGTACTTGTTTGTATGTGTGATGGATTGCTAAATCTACTTCCTCTGTGTGTGTATGTATGTTTTTGTTCAGTGGATGGAGGTTGGAGCGAGTGGAGTAAATGGTCGCCATGTGGAGCCGACTGCACCATGTGGAGGAGCAGGGAATGTACCCAACCAACACCCAGCACGGGTGGGAAAGAATGCCAGGGGCTGGATCTCCAATCTCTCAACTGCACCAGTGAGCAGTGCCCACAGAGTGAGTACCACCATCTCTGTCCCCAGATTAATCAATCGATTAAAACACAGGCTTCCTTTATTGATCACTAAATGTGGTGTGAAGCCTAGGGTGCTTCAGTGAGAGTCCCATTTACTAGTAGACAACAGGAGGGAAAAATCTGGGAAGGGCACCTTGGAGGTCTACATTAACACCACACTTTGTTTAGTATTTCAGGGCTGGGTTTGTGTATCGTTGAGTCGTGTGTTTTTCACAGGAAGGTCACTTTTCCAGATCAGAGAATCTCGAGTTGTCCAAGGTTGATGTCCCCTGGGTTACGTTCCCTCTGTTTGTTTTCCAGGTTCTCTTTCCTCACACAACCTTTCCCATTCCTGTTGTTCTTCTGTTCTTTTAATCATTTGAAACCTCTCAGTCCTGCAGCCGCTGTTGCCATAGTACCACAGCAGCACTGACATGGGCGTCCTCAGGAACGGAATTGTTATTATCGTTCTTCCGATGATTGTTTTTGATATCAGAGCTTTTGGTGGCCGTTATCAACTGCTTCTGTGAGAAATGATTGGTTCAAACAAATGCCACAGGGCAGACTATGGGGAAGCCATAGCTCTGTGTGATTTCAGGATGGTTCTGTGTGACTTACTGGGGTCAGAAGAGCTTCTGGAGCAAATGGTTATGTGCTTTCAAAGCTTTACAGTCTTTATGTGCTAAAAGTGTTGCAACTAGAAAAAATCCTGCTTGAAATATGACTTTTATATCTTGAATTGTTTGCATTGGCCAGATAGTGATTTAAAATGTTATGTTTTTCTCTTATGCTCACAAAGGCTGCATTTAAATGAAAAATGCAGAATGAAAACAGTAAAAAATTAATATATTTTGAAGCTTCTTATTATTTATTTGAAAGCTACATTTCTTCAGTATTCAGACTTACACGTTCCATCAGAAATAATTCTAGTATAATGATTTGCATATAACTTTTGTGCTGCTTAATATTTTTGTGGAAACATGATACTTTGGAAATTCTTTGATGAATTTGACAGTTTAAAAATCACAGTATTTATTTGTAAATTAAACATTTTGTTACATTATAAATGTATTTGCTGCAGATTTTGATCAATGTAATGCATCCTATTTCTTAAAATAAATAATTAATAACCAAACTAACTAACTGACTCCAAACATTTGAACAGTAGTGTATATACATAAATTAACATTAATAAATTAAAATAATTGTGACAAGTGCAAATAAATGGTGATATAGTTAAGCAATATACTTTAGGGTGGCTTGGATTGTGATAAACAGTTTGAATTTGTTTTAGTCTTTCCTCTTCTTGCCTAAGATACTGTATTTAAAAAAATACTATAAGTTGCAGAGATGGGACCAAGTCACACATGTGCAAGTCTCAAGTAAGTCTCAAGTCTTAACCTTCAAGTCTCAAGTAAGTCCCAAGTATTTTTTTCTTGGGCAAGTCAAGTCAAGTCACAAGTTATGTCAAGTCAAGTCAAGTCAAGTCCTGTAGTAAGTCAAGTCAAGTCCAAGTCAAGTCACCTTATTATTGTAATTTTACCTGCAGAATCTGATCTTAATAAAGTTAAAAGACAAGATATAAGTGACAGTAAATTAAAATAATTTGGATTTGCATTGTAAATACTCATGTTCAGTAAAATACATCATGGAATCAAACAAAATTGTAACTTCATAAAATTATTTATTTTTCACTCCTGCCAACAGAAATGTTTTACATTTTCAACATTGAGTCCATAAAACAAATAACAGCTAAACATCCAACAGACTCCTCTCTGAACACCCCCCCCCTCCTCTCTTCTCTCTCTCTCTCTCTCTCTCTCTCACACAAAGGACGTGACGTGACATGACATGACATTCAGCCAAGTATGGTGACCCATACTCAGAATTCGTGCTCTGCATTTAACCCATCCGAAGTGCACACACAGAGCAGTGAACACACACACACACACACACACACTGTGAGCACACACCCGGAGCAGTGGGCAGCCATTTATGCTGCGGCGCCCGGGGAGCAGTTGGGGGTTCGATGCCTTGCTCAAGGGCACCTAAGTCGTGGTATTGAAGGTATTGAAGGTGGAGAGAGAACTGTACATGCACTCCCCCCACCCACAATTCCTGCCGGCCCGAGACTCGAACTCACAACCCTTCGATTGCAAGTCCGACTCTCTAACCATTAGGCCACAACTTCCCCTCAAACACAGTTTATATACAACATTAAACTTTCTTACATTTCTCCTCTCGCTCTCTCTCTCTCTCAAGTTCAAGTTCAAGTTGCTTTATTGGCATGACATTTGAGTTACAGTATTGCCAAATTTAGCATTTAGATACAGAATAAAATATGATTACAATAAAATACAATAAAAATAGCAGCAACAGATAACATTTCTAATATTAATAATAGTAATTATATACAATTAAGAATATCAAATAAAACAGTTGAATACAATAAATTATCCCTTTCGTATGGTGTGTATGGTGTATAAATATTTAGCAGCTATTGTGACTGCCGTCTCATTCTCTCCAAGTATATAGAGTAGTTTCTCTGAGTCATTTAGAGACAAGAATGAACAATTCAAAGCTTCAAACTGTGGGAAGAATGTTTCTCTTGTAGTGCTGTATTTGGGAAGTGTTTCTCATCCTCTGTTTGATTCAGCTCACAGTGTTTGCCTCTCTTCTCTCGGTAGCCAGGATCTTTTATGTCTACCAATCTCTATTTCCAAATCATGATCACTGAGTCGATAATTTGAAAGGATTTGTCTTTCTTTTAATTGCTTGATTGATAAGTAATTTGCCAGTTTTGTGGTTCTGTTTAGGGCCGAATAACACTGGAGTTTGGTTTGGAGCTCAAATTCATTTTTTAAATTTTTCATCATAATTATACTTCAGATTTTTGTCAATTAGTTTCTGAATGTTGGGGTTGTGATTGGAGTCAGACTCAGTTTGGGTTTCCTTCATCAGGTGAAGCACGAGTGTGTTTCTCTCTCACTCACTCTCTCTCTCTCTCTCTCTCTCTCTCTCACACACACACACACACACACACACACGCACACACACACACAATCTCTCTCTCTCTCAGAGTCATTAAAGTCATTACCTCTATTACAAAGTATTGCACTTGCCAAATATAAGATTCTAGAGTCTTGTCTGCAAGCCGAGCACGATGTGGCCTATCCCACCATGTATGCGCCACCGGTATGCGCGCTCATAATGGAAGCAATGCGGTCGCGACGCGCTCGACGCCTCAGGGGCGCAACTGCCCGAGCGCTTTGGAAACAATGAGAAAGCGGCGCGACTAGCGATTTCCACGCGTTTTTAGGCGCGAATTATTGACGACAAAAGCGATGACCCTCAGTACCCCTCAAGCTGAGATGTTGATGTGATGTGATATCTGATCTAAGTGGGCGTGGTCTGCGTAAGGTAGAGAGGGCATGACTGATGATGTCATGACATGACAACGCGATTCTCAGCCTGCGCTCCAGCTGAGTAATCAATTTTATTTTATAAAAATAATTTATATTCAAACTGAAGACATAATGTGATTAACACTCAAGTCATTCAAGTCATCCTGTCTCAAGTCAAGTCAAGTCCCGAGTCTTTAACTTCCAAGTCCGAGTCAAGTCTCAAGTATTTTATTTTTTGTCAAGTCAAGTCACAAGTCATAAAAATAGCGACTCGAGTCCAAGTCACCAAGTCACAAGTCCCCATGTCTGATAAGTTGTATAGTACTATATAAAATAGATTTTTGTTTTCTTTGCCCACAAACAGTATCCTTATAGCTATATAAAATTAACATTGAACCACTGATGTCACATGGACTATTTTAACAAAACCCTTACTATGTTTCTGGGCCTTGAACGTGGTAGTTGCTTTGCTCTCTATGCAGGGTCAGAAAGCTCTCGTATTTTCAAAAATATTTTAATTTGTGTTCCGAAGATAAACAAAGGTCTTAATGGTTTGAAACGACATGAGGGGGAGTAATTAATGACAGAATTTTAATTTAGGGTGAACTATCCCTTTAACACATTAATTGTTCATAGTCAGTGTTGAAGTGTCTGCATTGACTTACTTGCATGTTTGGCCATATCACAGTTGAATCATTCACCCTGTCTGTCATTCAAAGCACTTTGTGTGATATCAGCAGTGAGGAACCACAGTTTAAAGGCCTCCTGTAGAGACAGTAGAACAACAGAAAAGAGCTGTGCTTTTAATGTCTCGCCCTGTAATTTACCCACTGGTTATCATAAAATGTGGTGGTGAGCCGAACACTTGTTCTTTATTAACAGTTAATTTGGGGCCGTTTCACTCCCATCAGAAATCAGGGACTTGTCTCGGCAACTCACTTCACGCACTATTCCGTTTAATCTCACTATGGCCTCGACTGTTGCTGATACAGATCGTTGACAGAAAGAGACAGAGATAAAGAGCGGCAGAGTGTAAGCAAACACTCCCATTAGTATGTGAAGAAGTAGAGGTAAAGAGTGAAGAGTTTGTATTCCCCATGCTGTGAGTCGATACAGTTCTAGAATCTTTAACTTTTCTACTGAGGGCCACATGGAGGCATGTCCAATCATAGCATCATCTCAAACCTCCCCAGCATATCTGCAGCGTTGAGATTTTACGTGCAAAAAATGCCAATGTTGCAAACAGTAACAAAATAAGGAAAATACTAAATATTGCTACCCACCAGAGGAGTCCAAGACCTAGTTATCATCATTAGATGTTTACGTTTCTCTGTTCTGGGAGGTTATTAATTGGCCCACATTGCTCAAATTAAAAGCACAGAAGCTGGTACGATGGCAGCCATGGGGAAATTTGCTCAGCTGTGGGTCTGGCCAAGCAGATGGGCATCAAAGTGTTGTATTTGCATCCTCTTGGATCAAAGTGTCAGGATTGGCATTTTTTTTATTTTAGGGTTTTTCTGCACAGTTAACATACAGTAGTCCCCCCCCTTTTTTTTTTTGCACCTTTCAGATTTTAATCTGAGCCATCCCACACGTCATTTGCTAACTCTTTAAAGCCCACACTTACAGGCACACTGAATAGGCAAAAATCCTTTAAAATTGGAATGCAGACCGCAGAAAAATTATTGTCCCAATCTGTTCTCAGCAGATGTCTCTCGCCAGACAATAGACCTGTTTTATACAGTAATGAGCAGAAAATCCTGCCTGCTTTGGCTACTCCTCTGCACAGGAAAGGCTTTTTTTTTTTTTTCCCTTCCTCCGAGGGTTTAATTAGTTGTTAGAGGAAACTCTTGTTGAAATAAAAGTAGCATTTAGTGTCCTCGTAATTCAAGGTGGAGATTAGCCCTTGAGCACCTGCTATGGGTTAAAAGCACAGAAATCCAAAGCATCTGTGTGATTTTACTGTTTACTTGAGGATGTGCTCGAGGAGGACAGGTTGATTCTCTGTTGATGTCCTTCATGCTTCCACCATGCCATATGCCTTAAATAGAATCACTGTTTTTGTTGGGTATGACATGTTTCTAAATCAAAAGTGTCTCTTAAATTGGTCTTTGAAAAGACATTCCCATAAAAAGTGATAGCTTTTCAAACAATTCTTGAGTTCTAATTGTTAGTGTAATAATAATCTGTGATTTCATGTACGGTCTGCACTAACAGATCTAAATCTGTTAATGCAAATGCAAAAAGCAGCAGAACAAAAATGCAGCTTTTTACCAGGGAATGAAAATATTTATATTGGATATAGCTGTTGGGGCAGGGTTTTTAATAATAAATATCTTAGGTCTCCATAAATATAATTTACACCAACGCATGGTGTGATGTTCTTAAACTGGTTGATTTTTTTGTTTGTTTCTTCTGACCGTGGCCCTATGTTTATACAAGGACTTTATAATGACATTCAATTCACATCATATGTATGTATGAATATGTTGATTGAATATGGTGTTGATTCAAAATCACGATCACCGAATATTAATTTATTAGAGGTGTATATTGTTTGATTTTCGCAAATCGGTGAATAACTACAGTGTGGGTACTTATAACCTCCATTCATATAGTCAGGATCATTAACAGTTTGGCGCATCGCCACCTGGTGAAATTACACCCAAGTGTTACTGGGTAAAAAGTAATGATGGGAAGGAAAAGTCATGTTACTGATAGGCTAATATGTGGAATAAAGTGAGTTAAGTCATATTTAGCAATAATGGAAATAACATTGTAACATTTGGGTTGAAATCAGCTCTTTGTCTTTTAAAATAAGGAACTAATTCTTTAATACCTACTTTTTCCATTTTGTATTTTTACCGCTGTGATGAGATTCAACGGATACAGTTTTAGACTTTTTTTGATGACCTTATGACCTCCACGTTTTTATTATAATAAATAACCACAAACCAATTTCCAACTTTCTTTGATTATATACTTCCCTGTGCCACCGAAAACTAGTGTTTTATCAATACTACACAATAATACACAGACAGAGACCTAGCATAAACTTCAACACTGGATCTACCTGACAGAATCATGACCGTCTTAAAATGTCACTGTTACAAGTCTGAACCTGTTTCTGTCAGCCATGATAGAAGAATTGCAGGTTAGCTGTTTCCCACTGTGAGAGGAGGTGAGGCAGTCTCTGAGATTTACCCACAGGCGGAGTTTGGTCCCCTCAGGCCGGGCCTGACGCCCCGCTGTTAGACAGCACAAGATGTTCGGAGCCCACTCTGTTACACCTCCAGAAACCCGTGTTTCGACACACCTTACATCAGCCTCTGGAACAGCAGGAACATCGCTTGCTCTGTTTTGTGTTGATTACAGCTAAAAGGGAGCAAGGGTGGGGGAATCTGATACCGAAAGCAGCTCGCTTGCCTTTCTCCCCACCGCCTCCACGTCAAGGTGTTTAAAAGCGAGGCAGAGACGAGGTGCTGTGGAGGCAGAATACTGCCGCACGGAATCAGGCAGTATCCATCCAATTATAAAGCTGATTAACTGTGTCAATTAAAGCGTGATGGATGTCTGTTCATTTATTGAGCAGGGCAGAGGGAACGCCAGCCCAGTCTATAGGCAACTTCAGTACATCTGTTAGACCTGATAAAAAGTTAAGCAAGGAGGCTCTGACAAAGTGCAAAGAGTTTCCCTGGTGAAATAAAGCAGGGAGAGGGGGTGAGGGGGATCGGTTCAGGTGGATGAATGGGGACAGAAACTTAAGGGACGAATCACATCCAGGATTTTGTAGGAGTCATGGCCAGTGGTTGGAACATTAAGATGTGGATTTCAATATAACTAAATACACACACAAAAAACATATAATTTAACTATTTGTAGCTGTGGTTGTATTAATTGATAAACATCCCATCAAGGATGTATGTCAAAAAAACTAATCAAAGAAGACTGTTCTCATGAGTCATGATCTTTTATAGAAATTATTTGATAAAACATAAATTTATACTTGTATTAATTGTATTAATTTATCATTTTTATTTGATTTTATATTTTTTAGCATGGGCTTCACTAAGCACTACGGCTTAATGTGTTGGATCATTCATCTGCATCTATAATATCATTTTATACACCAAAATGTATTTTATATTTTTATTACGTTCTCTTCATTTGTTTGTTTGTTTGCTTATTCATATATTAGTAATTTGGTTATATAAATTGACAACATTTATTTAATGAATAGAATTTAAATATTATATATATATATATATATATATATATATATATATATATATATATATATATATATATATATATATATATATATATATATATATATATATATATATATAGTAATATTAGCATTAATATTCATTTGTATTATTATTTGCTTTGGTTATATAAATGACAACTTGTTCATTTGTTATATAAATTTACCAAATATATAATATTTATGAAATATGTCTATATAAAAAGTTGAATTTAAGTATTTTCATATATTTTGAGATTTTACCATGTAATTTATTTACTTTTATTTTTTTATTTATTTTTTCCCACTCTCTCCCAGAAACTGCATTTCACGATTCAGTGGAGAGTGAGTTTGCTTCAGCTCTGGAGGGTTTTACAGGTTTACAGACTCTTCACCTTGTTAATCTTATTTTTTTTTCAAGCTTTTTTTTTTTGTGTTTTGTGCTACAGGCACAAACCCAGCCCCCATCATGTCTCAGTGCGTCAACTGTCAGTTTATAAAATCATAAGTCCTCTTAAACCATGACAAAGTCACTTCCCGCAGACATACTTAATGCATCGTCGATACAGAGACGCAAGAGCAATTCCTGTTTGCATGCGCTCAGTCATTCACCATTGACCAGCTGTCACGAAACAAGCCCTGATGTAATGCCACTTCCTGGTGCTCGGCCACCCTCCTGCTTGCATCGTATCATGTCGTATTGACAGAGTCATCAGTCAGACATGTTCACGAAAACATGTCAAGAAGACATGTTGCCGATGACCCCTGTGCGGCATTAGTGATACTTTGTAGTCAAGTCAGAATAATGGAGCTATATTTGGATGAAAATAACTAGACCAGGCACCTGTAGTCCTAAGAAGTGTAGATTGCATTAAGTAACAACTCCGCTGATGGCAATGAGGGTGTTTATTGCGACTCTGGTGATTAAGAGTGTGATGAACAATTAGAAGACAGCTTAATTAGAGTGATGCAGACTGGCATAATGGTAATTGACAGCCCTGTTTTAATTGTCTGTGTGATTTTGGGCTTTGGGATGATACTAACTGAATCATTTCCTTTGATAATCTCACTCTTGTTAGTCCAAACAAACCAAGCAGAGAGTGTGAGGATGTACGTAAGTGTGATCGTGATTCTAACTTCCTGTGCAGCTTTGTTCACACTAGTGAAAAGTAAATAAAAGGCTAATTAAGAGCTATAGAGGGGGGTTTCAAAAGTAAACTATAAATTAAACACAATATGGTCAAGAATGATTTTACAAGCTAACACAAATTTCAAATTTCATGTTTTGCTTTATTTAAATCTAAACAAAAACACTTGTATTGCTAATTAAAATTATTCTAAACAGGTAAACAAATCACTAGTAACAATTTGTTTTCATTTATTCATAGATAGATAGATAGATAGATAGATCTATCTGTTATAGATAGATAGGTAGATAGATAGATAGATAGATAGATAGATAGATAGATAGATAGATAGATAGATAGATAGATAGATAGATTTGCCCTTCCATTGACCCCACTTGGAGTTGTACTTTGATGCAGGGCGTAATGCTCAGTGTTATGCCCGATATGCACAGCTGTGACTCTACCCCAGAATTCAGGAGCTTCAGCTGAGCGATTCCTCGTAGCTTTTAGCATCTAAACAGGCCTGAATACACCTCTGCAGTCTCTCGTCACAATACAGAGCCACTGGTTCTGTCCCAGCGGTGAGAGCAGACACCTCTACCACCCAGCAAATCAGCATGCCACAGAGACAACCTTCACAAATCCCATTTCCCACCGACACAATTGATTAGAATAATTTTGGATGTGATTGTCTCTGGGTACTTAGCTATAAAGCTGCAGGCCACAACAAGAGAGGGCACATGAATTTATGTGGATTCATAAGGAAATCTGCTTTGTGTCATAAACGCACACACTCTTTCCCTCTCTCTCTCTCTTTTTGGAAGGAAGTGTCTTTCAAAATCGCGGCCATAAATTCAGCAGCTTGAAGAATGCTGATGTAGCAGGCTGCCAGCAAACACTCCCGTCTTTCCAACTGCAGTACAACCCACCGAGGCACAGATACGATTACCTTTTTAAGGAGGCGGCAGTAAGGAACCTGCAGATCTACTGAAATGTTTTCCCAGCAGTTAATTCCCTTACACACAATGCAAGCCAACTCAGGTTTAGGTAATTCTGTTTGCTAATAATTTTATGCTTGAATAAAAACAACAACTGGCATCTGGCATAATTTGGTTAACATCAGATTACAAAGTAATAAGAGGGAAGAACAGGTATTTGATTATTGTCACAAATTGACATTGAATATCACTTTGTGCATTTTTAAATGATCTATTTAGGCTAATTTTTAAAGTGCAATACTGCATGAATTATGCTACAGTATATATAATTTTTACAGTATATATAAATTTCTCCTTTGTTTACTGCACAATTTGACAATTTCAGTGGCCCATAAAGTAAATTAATACTTTTATTTACCAAGGACAAGTGACACTAAAGACATTTGTAACGTTACAAGATTCATATTTCAAGTATATTTTTTTAAACCTTTTTTTTTTTTTGTTAAAGAATCCAACTTATAACATTAATGTAATTAAATATAAAACAAGATATTTGTCACTGCCAGGACATTAACGTTTTTATAGAAATTATTTTATAGTTTGTTATGGAAAAACAAGTTCTGCTCAGAGTCCAGAGCCTTGATCATAACATTATAACAGGCACCTTCCGAGTTGAGACCTGCGTGATCGCGGGACCCATCTCAGCAGAGTGCGGCATGGGACAACACTTGATGGGCGGGTAGATCCTCGTGTGTTGTGGGATACGGGAGAATAATTTGGGTGTGCTCACACTAGGCAATCTTAACTCCCAAAGCCTGGTTCGTTTGACTAGTGTGATCAGTCTGTTTAGCAGTCCCTGACTCGGTTGGAAGAGGTGGGCCAGAGCGCGGTTCAGTTATATATAAATCAGTGAGTATGAGCGCTAACCGCGCCGGAGCGCAGAGCTTCTCATATGTGCTGCAAGATTATGTGAATATTTCTGATATTTCTAAAATTTTCTGAGCGGCAAAAGCGGTAGATATGTAAAGCAATTTATTCTGTATAATAATATATTGTGTAATATATTGTGTAACCAATATTTTATGTGACTGTTACTGACACTTGTGTTTCTTTTTCTGTCTCTGCGCAGCGGCATCCGGTGCTGAAGATGTGGCCTTGTACGTGGGAATCATGGCGGTGGCTCTTTGTCTGACTCTGTTGCTGATTGTACTGGTGCTGGTCTACCGCAGGAAGAAGGAGGGTCTCGATGCAGATGTGGCCGACTCCTCCATCCTCACCACTGGCTTCCAGCCCATGGGCATCAAGCCCAACAAGCCAGGTGTGTGGGCACCGCGCAGGGCAGCCCGCAGCAGTAGGCTATTGTTTCTCTACACTATCCACCCCTCGTCACGGTGTTTCACACCCATCCTTTTATCCCTGTGCCACCTGTGGAAATCACAACTCACAGTCTCGCAATTGTGTCCGTGTGTGTGCAGTGTTTACGTTAAATGGCAGTAGTCATAGTTTTATGTGTCATCTTCACAGTTGCAAACGATTGTGGTGGTTTTACTTAAATCATCTTTGAAGTCATAAGTGAGAGGAGACCTTCACTCGTCCGCCTGCTACCGTGGGAAGTGATTTGGTAATAGTAGCATTAAGCTGATTTCCATTGATCCTCCCACGAAACAAATCTGCCTACTGCTGTGCACTTTTATTTTTACATATGTAAAGTGTTTAAAGTGGGAAAAAAACGAGAGCGGATCGCAAAGTATGGAGTTGGAATTTGGGGATTTGAACCTGAAGAAAGTGTAAACAGAAAGTGTCAAAATAAATTCAACCATGACTGCTAGGCTTTCTTTAAACTCTGTATGGAATTGATTGTGGCTGTTAAAGAGGAGGAGGAGGCATTGATTTATTTACGAGTGAGTCTCTCTCAGTGCTGAAGGCCCGGCTACATCCATGGATTTGTGCATTTGCACTGAATTTCAATTTGTGTTTTGCACTTTTAAGCACTGTTACCTTTCGAATCGTTTTTCACTTGCTTATTTCTCTCTGTTTCTACAGAAAACTCTCATTTGCTCACCATCCAGCCTGATTTGACCACCACCACCACAAGCTACCAGGGAACACTGCGTTCACGCCGCGAAGTCACCGGAAAGTTCTCCGTCAGCAACGGCCCCCTCCTGGAGCCTCTTCCTAACGGCTCGCACACGCTGCACAACGGCAAACTACCCAGCGACCCCAACGACTTCATGAACCGCCTGTCCTCTCAGACGTATTTCAAAACGCTACCGAGAGACACCGTAAACACCTCTTACGGAACTTTCAATTTCTTGGGTGGTCGCCTAACCCTCCCCAATACTGGTAAGATTAAACAGTACATATTTTTTTTTGTGGTTAGTCAGGAGTGTTGTGAAAGAGCTCTGGAGCTTGGTTAAACTGCAGCGTTATTATACCGACATGGCCCAAAATGGAAGGGTGAAGTGATCCAATTACACGGCAATCCAAGCAGTTTTATGTAAATCGGGACACGAGTGAATGCGAACACCTTCTAAAGAGTTTTTTTTTTGTAAGTAACGAGGCAGAGCGGGCAAAGAAGTGCTTCCATTTATATACTAATGATTGTGTTATGACAATGACGACCGTTTTCCATTTTGGACAAAAATAGCTGTAATTGGGGAATGTCTTGTTTTATTTTTCCCATTCTTATTTTTGAAGGATACCTCACTGCATCTTCTCCGAGCCGAGCCAGTGACTTAGTTGTCAGCCGTGGCACTGTAAGCCGATATGCAGCGTGCGCATTCATAGTGCCTGCAACTCTATCCACTCCAAGGACAACACCAGAGTATATTCAAACCAATTAGTCTCCTTAATCACAGACAGAGGGTTCATCAGGCTGTCACATTATGAATCACTCGCGGTCAAAGAGACAGCTCACAAGGCAGTGGAAATTAAATAACCAGGGCTCCCTCGACTAAGAACATTGGCCTTCAAAATATAATGCCTGATACCTGTTCTCCGTGGCTATTGTGGGGATGGTTTATGCTGCTTTTATGCGTCCTTCTCAAATACGACAAGTTAGACAAGTTACATGGCAAATTTTATTATTATTATTATTATTATTATTATTAATGTTGAGTTAGGGGTTGACTAATTATATAAATATTATAATAGCATATAATAGTATTGTATATTATTTTATGTTATGATTTATTTATTGCATGTATGTCATCTTCACATTTACATTTTTCAGATGTTTGTTTATTTTCTGAAAAACACATTTGAATGTAATAAAATTTGAATTAATCATTTGATATCCAATTCCAGTCAAATAAAGAAATTTAGATGAGACTATTAAGGATTTATTTATTTATTTTACAAGGTATTTTGCAAAAGAAAAACTAGTTTCATAGTCAACATTAACTTATGAAAGATCATAAACTATGATCAACTGTTTGCTGAAATATCTATTATCTGTGACTAATTTAAGGATGTTTTATGGCTTATGCTGCTTGAATATTTTAATCTTAAATATGATTATTTTAAAGTTATACAGCAAAGTTTATTATGTAGAGTTAGCCATTGACTCATAATATAATTATATATTATAGTATATTTATTTTATTTATCTTTTATTTAATTTGTGTGTGTGTGTGTGTGTGTGTGTGTGTGTGTGTGTGTGTGTGTGTGTGTGTGTGTGTGTGTGTGTGTTCAGCTTCACTGTTACAAATGGCCAGAGTAACTTATTTTTATTTTATTTATTTATTAAATAATATTTAAAATATATAAAAATATGTTATATATAATATATAAATGTTTTTATTTTTATTTTTAATACATTTGAATTTACTGAAATAAGTAAATTTACTTTACATTTTCTGAAACTGCACCTTGTTGAGTGTTACAGCCAACACAGTGACTTATGAAACGATGTAAAATATGATTGTTTGGCTGTTTGCTCAAAAGGTAGAGACTGGATCTCTTGTAACTTTAATCAAATACCCCTGCTTTAGGCACTTCCTGCCACTGTCCACATCTCCAGGGCATAAAGTGAAAGAGTTTTGGAAAGTACACATGCTAGATGATATCTTTGACCTTGACTGTGGATTTGTATGGTGTTAACCACATTTACTTTTGTCACATAGAGACCCACTGTGAGCTGTGACAAAAGCAGCGTTCAGATGGAACAAATGAGCCTACCTTGTCTCTTTTGTTCCTATTTACATTAGGAATCAGCCTGCTCATCCCGCCAGAGGCCATTCCCAGAGGGAAGATTTATGAGATTTATCTCACCATTCAGAAGAAGGAAGACATGAGGTAGGTCCCTGGAACCAATCTGAGGATCTGCCACACAAAGAAAGCATGCACAGTTTGAATCAGATTTTAAAAAGCCCCGGCACAGAGCGTCCGAACGTAATTGAAGTCAGTCTCCACATGCTGGCGTGCATGATTGTGTGTGTGTGCGCACAAGCCGTTTGCTCAGATTTATGACTAATGCTGGCTTGAGATATCAAAAGCTTGTGTGGTTGTGTTGTCTTGTCTGTTATATGTAAATGAGCCACGGGCTGCAGAGAGGGAAATGTTTTAGATTTTCCTGTCGGAGTGAAGCACCAGGTAATGTCTGGCTATTTTTTTGCTCATGCATTCATGTGGTGTTCACGACCAGCTCCCTACTGGGCTTGAATGCAGAGTGTGAAAAGTCAGATCAGAGCACCAGAGCCCTGATTAATAGTGGAACCTCATCTTGTTAAAGGGTCTGCTGGGCTTGACATTGGCCATCCATCCAGGCCCTGTTAGTTGAATCTTGACCATGTGCTCCCCCTCTGCCTTCCTCTAGATTGCCCCTGGCTGGATGTCAGACGTTGCTGAGTCCCGTGGTGAGCTGCGGACCGCCTGGTGTGATGCTCACCCGGCCGGTCATCCTCAGTATGGACCATTGCTTTGATGCATGCTTGGAGAATTGGGCCATCCGTCTCAAGAAGCAGTCATATGAGGGAACATGGGAGGTGTGTGTTTCTGTGTGTATTTATGTCCAGCTATATAATTTTATTTTAATAATATATTAATAGATAGTATATCATTTATTTGTTATGTTGTATTTTATGTTTTCATTAAATATTAATCTTAATATAAAACATTAAATGATTGTAAAACCTCACATATTGCCTTATTATTAATGAATAATAATAATAATTTATTTCTTCTTTTTTTTTCTTTTTTTTTACATTTTTGGCTTATTATAATATATTCTTTCTTTTAGGAAAAATTGCAATTAAAATCCACCTGGCTCAAAAATCTGAATGGCCTTAATACACGTAAAATTGCTGGTAAAGCGATTATTTAATATAATTAACATAAATGTATTTAATAAAAAAATACTAACATCATATTGATTTGAAATCTTGACAAATATACTTGACAAATTTGGTATTTTAACAGAAATTAGTTTTCCATAAATTGCTTTACAGTAGGGAATTTAAATGTGGGGAAGAAAATACATTTGAATATACAGGAATATAATATCATAATGAAAAAAAATACTAGAAAATAAAAATCGTGCAAAGTTTATTTTTAATTGATTTTATTCGATATGTGGGTGAACATTTCTTGAAAGTTTTTGCCAGATTTACATACTTGAGTACAAGTTTCTCCTGTGAAGCCATAAATTCCATCAGCCCAATTTATCGTCAATGTGGCGATAAATAATGATTCTGTTTTAAATGATTGTGCTTCATTTTAATTATCTTCTAACTGTATGTTGGTGGAATTCATGCTGTACGTTCACCTTTCTTGCCCTTTCCCATCTCTTTCTCTCCCATCATCCTGCTACTGAACTGAATATCTTATGGAGGCAAATGGGCTGTATCGTCATAATCATTTCAAATAGCCTCTCAGACAATAAAGCCCTGAAGTGTCTCCATCAGCGTACTCCTCATTTCACCTATCTCTCATACCTTCACATTTAATCTCCATTTAATTGTATGGATCTTTTCCTCATTCCATCCGATGGCCATCAGCACCCACCTTTAAACTGAGCCGGGGTGAGTCCTCCATTACGCCTGATGGCTTTTCCAAATCTGCTCTGAACCGCATCGGGTCGGTTCGAGATACATCAAGAACAAAGACAAGAAAGAGGAGGAACCTAGGGAGGAAGGGCGTAGGAAGAGAGTGAAGGTCTTCTTTCATGTTTGATACTGTGCATAAATTATTCAGGCTCCTTGGTGTGGCAGCAATGGGGCGGCAGTAGAATGAATAGGCCTGTCTTAGATAGAGGGTAGAGCAGCACTTTTAATCATCCCCTGCCCCAAATATAGCCCATCGGCGGCAGGTCGCCATTCTTGGCCAGGTACAGCAGACAAAAGAGGGAAAAAAACACAGGGAAGTTTGTCCTGGAAGGAGCCTTGGCAGACAGACTCGCAGCAATTAATTTCTCCAGAGGACGCAGATCAGCAAAACGCGAGCAGAAGAGAATGAAATATAGTCTGTGTCGTTATCGAACCGCGGGAGGATTTTTTTTTTTTTTTTATCATTTAAAAAAAAATTATAATGAAGAAAAAGAAAAAAAGAAAAACAGACTTCATTGTGGTCAAATGGAAACTGGCTAGTGCCAATACTAATTTCACTGATGAAGATAGTGGCTTATTTTATTGATTGCTGGATGTAATTTCCTGGCCTGGATCCCGAGGTGCATGACAGTAGGGCCGCCTCTCTGTATTTGATTAGATAATGGTGTGAGCGAGAGAAAAAGAGAGAGACGGTGTGCGAGGAATCTTTCTGATGAGCTTCCTGCAGAAAGTTCTGTCGCCACATATCCCACTTGCCTTTTCTCTAATTAAATCCACTCTGGGGAGCCATTATGTGATTGTATCTGACCGGAGACGGTGAGAAAACGGCACGTTTCCTCACAATAGCCTTGGCCCTTGCTAGAGTCACGTTTTCTGACAGAATGCCTTTTTCTCCTAATTTTAGTACATTTTTCTTTGCATTAGCCTATACAAGGCACACTTGAAGGCATCTTTGATTTCTGTCAGGATTCTTCCATCCAATTAAAGTAATTATCTTGCCATGCCCTGATGTGCTCCATATTGCGCATGGCAACCTGTTAATTAGTTTATTCTCCTGGTTATTAGTGGAGAAGAACCTCAAACTGTCAAACTCACCAATTGATTAACACAAAGCAGTGGGGTGCAAAATGACGTAAGATTGATTGTGGCTTTGCAACAATTGAAGTAATGGATATATCTTAAAATGGCGGGGCTAATTATTAATGGTCTTTTAAATTTGAACAAACCCCCAAACTTAAGTATGAAACTTATCTCATACTGAACATGACCAATACTTTAAATACAGATTTTTGTGGAGAAAGTAAAGACATTTATAATGTTAGAAAAATGTTGTTCTTTTGAACCTTCTGTTACTCAAACAGTCCTTAATAAGAAGATATGTTTCTTGATCTCCAAATCAGCATGTTAGAATTTCTCAGGGATCATGTGATACATCCGCTCAACCAATCACAGCGCACCACTCCACACGTTCTAAACAGTAACTGACAAGCTATGCAATATCGCTTCAATTATGAACGTGATATTGCATAGTTCAATAATATTTAATAAATAATAAATCATTGAAAATCAAAATCTGGATTTGAATTTGTAATGTTATTATAATCTAACGACGCTATATGAAAGTTTGAAATGGAAAATAGTGGTCTTGGTAAAGAAAACACATTTTACTCAAATTAAACAAAATGAATCTATAGTGTTTTGGAACCAAACTCTTCTTATATTTATATTTATTCATTTATATATTATTTTAAACAATTATTTTTAAGTATAATAATATTTCATATATATATATATATATATATATATGTGTGTGTGTGTGTGTGTGTGTGTGTGTGTGTGTGTGTGTGTGTGTGTGTGTGTGTGTGTAAATCTGAGCTTTAGAAATTTCAGAAGATTTATTCCCTGCTTGTAAGCAGAAGAACAGGAAGCCCTGATCACTTAGTGGGCACTACCACGTGTGAGCATTCAGGAAGAACTCCTGCCATTAGGGTCTCATTAGAGCACAGAACACAGCTCATTATGTAGTTCTTTCAGTTTCTGCTCAGCCTATATCTAAAATCTGACACGGAACATCCTCAGTGCAGGAGCTGACCATCTAATCTATAACTCCACTGACACAGACGCTTTCTGCCCTCCCCTCTGATCCCTGTGTCACTGTATCATTGGTTTCTCAGGATGTACTTCAGCTTGGTGAGGAAGTGGTTTCGGAGCCGTACTACTGCCAGCTGGAGGCAGAGACGTGCCGGGTGTTCACTGAGCAGCTGGGCCGTTTTGCTCTGGTCGGGGAGTCCCTCAGCATGGCTGCTGCTAAACGCTTAAAACTGCTGCTGTTTGCTCCCGCCTACTGCTCTACACTGGAGTACAACATCCGCATCTACTGCATGGACGACACACAGGACCTGCTGAAGGTGAGGCCTTTGATTCAGAATATACAGTAGCCATACTTATGCCAATTACCCAGCCAACACAAATATGCTGTATATTTTGCTAATGTTGCCATTAGGTTTCTTGGTTTTGTTACTGTTAAGGAATCGTTCCATTTTATCATTTTGCAAACAATATGGGAATGTCAATATTAGATGTTCTCTGAACATTCGGAAGCAACCGTTGTTGCTTCCACTGTTAGCAGGGTATAATCGCTGCATTTAGGGTAAAAAAGACAGAATTATGTATTGCGCCAAGAATGTTGTCTGTTCTTTCGCACAGACGCGAACTGATTGGCAGCTGCCTTTAGCGGAGCCTTTATCGATTACGTGCTTTGATCAAAGATGTTTCATTTATTTAATTTTATTATGATTATTATTATTTTTGTTATGCAAAAATTATAAAAAAATTCATCCATTGATCAAAGCATTCGGCACGGTCATCTGTGAGTGACATCACCTCCCTACAAGCACGCCCCATAGTATAGTCCCGCCCCTCACATTAATTGACAGCTTTCCGTGAAGACATAGGAAATTCAAATGCAAAAGGAATTGCAGTTCCATTTGAATTTTAACAGGTTACATGCACGACGCAGAGAGAGTGAAAAGGCTAATGTGGTAATTAATATTTCCATTTAAATATGACAGGCTCATGACTCGTACATGGGAAATGCAGTTGCAAATGTACTTTGCTTTTTCATTTGAAATGTGGCAGTTACTGTGTGTTCGCGAAAGTGAAAATGCAAACGGTAATGCAATATTTGCATTTGGATTATTTCCCCACAAGTGGAAAACAATTGAAAATATAATTTGCAATTGCTTTTGAAAAAATTCCTGAATATTCTTCCACAGAAATGAAATGAAATGAAATAGAGCTGCAACTAACGATTATTTTTCTGTCGACTAATCTAACGATTATTTTTTCGATTAGTCGACTACTCTAACGATTATTTTTATTACAATAAATAATTAATCTAATGTTCTTTTTTGATTAGCTAATGAATCCTTTGGATAACTTTACAAAAAAATATAGGTACAACTTCTAATATAATATTTCAACCTTTATTAATTTTCAACCAATGTGGTTGAAGTTTTTACAGTATACAAAAATAAAGAGGCAAAGAATTGTTTTTTACTATGATAAATATGAGTTTACGATAGTGCTTATAATTTAACCACAGTAGCCACGAATTTACAGTTGTCTGAGACGTCATGAAATGTTCTTTAGCATCACAAACCATAAAATGTAGTCAGGGTTCTGCTATGGTTTAGCATGGTTTCCAGAGATCTGGAGCTGATTCTGGGGGTAGCTCGGTGGTCTGTGACTGTTGTCTCGCGGCGCGCTGTCTTTTAAGGGGCCATTCACATATCGCGTCTTTTGCGCGCTCAAGTTCGTTATTTCCAATGTAGGCGCGCGGAATGCGCGCTCATAATGGAAGCGACGCACACGCGAAAACAGGCGCGTCCTCACCGCATCGAGTTAAAAACATCTCAACTTTTCAGAATGCTGCAAGCGCACCGCGGGTCATGTGACAATAACTAATCAATCAGCTTCATCCTTTCCCGTAACGTTGAAAGCTCAGCTAAGATGAAGGAACTGCTTATCATAGCTGTATATGGATTGCCATTTTGAAATAAATTTAGTAGCAGAGCTACTGCAAGCGATTTTTAGTGCTGCAAATCCATTTATCCTTTGCTGAAATTTCCGCATCTTCATGGAGAGAGCACATCATGTTTGCTTAGCATCGGCAGACATCGCAGGAGTGCAACTGCCCGAGCGCGTTTTCCACGCGTTTTTAGGCGCGATATGTGAACGGCCCCTAACGCGTGTTCGAAACCCGCGCCAACACAGACTTACTTTATTTTTTATTTTATCCTTACTTCAGCCGCTACGGGTGATCATACCAATAACTTGTAATCTTTACAAGAATATCAGAATCATGCAATGAGCAAGTCTGCGTTTATTAGACACTTAATAATATCACATCAGTTTGTGCTTTTAGAATCGCCGAATCTGCTGCGGTCGTTCCATCACATCTGCAGCAGAGACCTGAACCAGGAAGTTGGTCACCAGATCACACGGTAACCAGTTAAACCGTAACACCGGAGAGCGCCCAGATTTTTTCCTCTGAGGTGCTCGTGCATCGCAGTTGTGCTGCCGTGGTACACCATATCAGTTTTTCAAAGGGAACAAATGGACGTTTTATTTGGCCTCTGTTTGAAGTATTCCCATACTTTTGATAACAGTGGTCTCTGTTTTTGTGATAGAATGCAACTTTCTCCATTCCCAGTATGCCATTACGCGAGATGTAAACAGTGTGACGTGTCGACTCATTTCACGCACGTCGACGTATTTTTCGATGTAATCGATGACGTCGACGTGTCGTTGCAGCACTAAAATGAAATAAAATGCTATTCACTAGTCAAGCAATTTTCTTTTTTTCTGTTCCTTTTTCTTTTTTTCTTTTTTTCTTTCATCAGACAATCAGGGTTTTTTTTTTTGTTCCTTCTGGCTTACACTTATTTTTCTTTCTCTCCCCCTCCTAAAAGATCAGGAATAATCAAGAGCTAATGCCAAAGCAGCCTCCCCCGAGGAGCACGTCTGAGCAGACTGTTAAGATTTCATTTGCATGCCTAATTAGTAAATGAAAAGGAGAGACTATCTGGCTGTGGCCCCTGAGCTCCACTCTGCTCTCACTGTCAAAGTAAGAGGGTCCGTTCCCTGCTCTGCCCACTCCAGCCTCTGAGAGCTTGCCAGAAAAGATGACCTGCCCTACCCAAAGCTGCCCACTGGGCCCCACTAGGGTGGGCTGTTTGGGGAAAGAGATTATAAAAGAGATGCCAGGAATTGCGGTTTGTTTAAAATGAGCTCTTATCCATGCAAAGATGAGAAGTGCTCCAGTGTATGATGGATGTGAGCACCACCCCTCTAATTCTCTCCAAAGTGTTCATGAGAACGCTGACTGTTCTGTCGTTTAGAAAGTGAAGTGTTGAAGTGGTGATTTGTTGCATTTGTTTTTTTTTTACAGCTGTTGTTGTTATTTAGAGATTGAAGGTGTGGATGGGTGATGTGCTTTTATCTAGAGCTAGGGTGTTGAGCTTCTAATATAGATGCTTTTTTAACCCATTACCTCCTTTCATACTAACTTTGCCTTTGATCAGGAGTGGGCTGCTCCAGGGGAATCTTCATACGTGGACAGACTCAGTCATGCAATGCTCTCTTGTGGTGCTGCTTTCTATGAATCCACCCTATCTGCAGTTTTCACTCCCCTCATATGCACAGACTGCTGCGGTGAGCCACAATGGCCTTATAGGATATGCAGTTTTTTTACTCTGTGGTTTAGCAAGGAGTCAAGTGGACTGTATGCTGATCTTTGTCAGTATAGAAAGGGAGAGTTTTTGTTCCAAAGGCCAGAAACAGACTGTATGCAAGTACATGAATGCAGATGCTTCTGCAGCATCATGTTAAACCTGGAAATGTGCATTTTTAAATATATAAAAATGCTCTAAACAGTCTTGGTGTTTTGAGTTGCTGCACAATTTTTTTTTGCTGTATTCTTTATAAAACATTTGATTTTTGAGTTGCTTTGGATAACAGAATTTGCTAAATGAATTAATGTAAAGAAAAATTCTAGTTTGCTCCAATTGTAACTATAAAGTCATTAAAATTTTATTAGAATCAGAAAGTTCACACTACTCTGTCAGGAATCTCTAGATTCTATCCAGGGGGATAGCTTCTACCTCAGTCTGACATAATGACAATTATTCACATGGCACATCTGATTGGTTAATATCCATGTCAGCAGCCAATGAGTTTGCTGCTCAACATTCAAGTACTCGGTTAGTGCTTGCTGTAGCAGATCGCTTACAAATATTGGTAGTCGCGGGTCGCAGTTTTTTTGGGCTTGTTTCTAAAGTGTAGTTGCTTATTTGGGCTTGTTCACAGCTCCATAATAAGTTATCAAGCAGATATTTTCTATATGTTATTTAAACGTGTTCTAGCCTGTTCTCTCTCTCCCTCCCTTTTCCCCATACACACAGGAGACAGCTGAATTTTTTCCCACCCTCATCCTGCTTCTTATTGGCTCTGACCCAGATGGCAATGAGTACTAGCCAATCAGAGTCAGAGCAGGGCAATCTGTTTTTTTTTTTTTTTCTGGTTAGTAAAACGTTGTCAGTGAGTGACGTAAACTTTAAATAAATGCACGCGAGTTGCCACTGATGGACTGTAGGAGAGTTTTTGTTATGCAATAATAAAGAATTTGTGAATTCAGGATGATTTATTTGTGTGTGCAAATTTTAATTATAAGATGTTTACTGTGTATATAATGTACTCGGTACATCAGTCTATATTTGATATCCCATCAGTTTTATAATGTTAAATAATGTTAAACGGTGGTTTAACTGTGTGTGCAGTTTTGTAAAACTGCGCACAGTTTACCAATCTGTCCACATGGATGTAAATTGACAATCTGTACCCACAGTTTAAAATCTGTCCCTACGGATTGTAAAACCGTGCACACAGTTTATTTTTTTCCCCATCCCGGAACCTAGGGGGGCTCCGTAGAAAAAGTCGCTTGTTTTGGGCTTGTTTTCACAGGCCTGGTTGCTTATTTGTCTCTTGAGATCTGGCAACACTGCTGTTCGCGCGCGAAGTTGCTGAGGCGATTAACCGCTCAATGTAGGACCGTAACCTTGAACACATCGCTAACGTTGTTAGTACTAAGTGGCTGATCATAAAGATTGCTTGATCGCTGTATTTTTAGTTTCTTGTGCAAGACGCGGGTGCAACAGCAAAACAAGTCCGTCAAGCACAAAAAAAAAAACTTTATTGTAGCCGACTACTTCTGTATGTTTGAGATGTCACATTTTCACGAAGTTTGACAGGCTGAAATGTGCAGTTATTATCTTGTTTTTTTTACAAAACATTGCTAATAATATTATCATCCATGTGGAGAGACATTTCCACACAATGTAGAGAATACCACGACAACACACAAGCTCACGCACGCATACACAGACAGACACACACGATTTAATCTTTAATATGAATTAGTTTGTCTGAATATTTCATAGTTTTTACTTGTATTCTTTTAAGTTGCATTTATTTTTTTTTATTTTTTTTGTTCAATCTCAAACCATTATTTATTTTTATTATTAAGATGTCTGCACAAGAGTTAACTAATCTGTGCAAAAAATTAAACTTGATGAAATTAAATGTCTTGCTTTGGTATTCACCGGAAATGTTCTGTTTGCTCTGCTAAACTATAATTACTAATATAATAATATAATATAATTACTAAAACGGAAACTAAAACTAAATAAAATAAAATAAAATAAAAACTATATAGAAATGTGTTTGCAAAATAAAAAATAAACTAAAACTATTAAAAAAAACATTGATAAAACTAACTAAAACTAAAATGAAATTTAAAACAAATTAAAATAAACTGCAAAACTATCATAACCTTGTGACAAACATAAGGTTAACTGCAAGGTAGTTGGCTTGCACTCCAGCTTGACACTATTGAAAGAGACAAAAATGTCCATGAATAGTAATTACACAGAATAAGGCAGTCTGTCAAAACAGAACAAAACGAAATAAAACCATTAAAATATCAAGTAAATAAATATTGTGATACTTGGTGCCACAGTGACACTCTTGTCCCAAAAATTATTTCTATATCACGATACTCAATATGTTGTCCCACGGCGAGTAATTTTTCCCTGTTGCACCTACACAAAATTTGAGGGTTCCCCCACCTGCCAAATCCCACTTTAACCACTGGACATAAGAATAGTGTAATTGGAATTTGCTACTTTGGCAAATCTGAAGCAATGATTTATGAAAATCCTCATACAGGAATCATGAACAACTGGAAAACTCATGAACAAATCATGTTAAATCATAGCACATTCTATGCTCTGTCGCATGGGTCGTTATATTGGATATCAGCTTGACTGCTGTTATTGATAAGTTGTTTTTATTTATTTTTTTACTGCCACACAGATGCAAGAATGCTTGTAAAGCAATGTGTTTGCAGTCTTGCAATGCATTGGCCAAGCATTTGTGAACTCATGTAGAGTATGTTTGTGGTCTAACAGGTGTTTCACCCCCCGAGAACCACATCTGAGTCCCTGATTGACTTTCCTTCAAAGATGTAAGGCTGATTTATTGTGATGGAATTATTATGCTAATTGTTGCTGATAACAGAAGAGGATTTTGAAATTAGCATAGCATTAGAAGCGTCTTTCGTGACAAAGATGCATTGTTATTTTTTCATGCATCTTTCTCCACCATCATCTTGGGTGAATATTAATTGCGTTTTGATTGCCGCAGGGCTACTACATTACTTCGAGAAACAGTAATGCACCACAAATGAAAGGGATACCGCTATTATTTTTAGTGGTTGTCTCTCAGAACTTACTACACTATACAAATACTTTTTCTCCTTTTCGATTTCTTTCCTATTCATTCTTTCTTTCTCAGTCATAAGCTTTGCTTATGCCTAAAACAACAGAAATATTTAATCTCCCAATTAAGCCACATTAAAACAATGTAATTGTCTTTAATCACGAGTATGACATTTGGGAGTCAGTGACATTTCAGCAGAGATGCTTTCAATATTTTTGTGAGTCTTATGGGACCAATTAGATAAATATTTAATGTACTGTACAGCTGTCTGTTTCAGAACTGCTTCCACTGCTGGTTTTACTGTAACTGGACACATCATAGCCACTGCCCTTCCTAAAGCGCAACTACAGAACTTGTGAGAGACACTTCCTTTGATGTGGTTAATTATTGTGCTTACTCACCTGCATGACCTCCAAATATAAACCTGACCTTATTAGACCATGCTGACCTTATTTAAATCTTAGTGTTGGACCGCACAAACCACTACACCAGATCTCTGACCCTTACGTTCTTCATGTGATTTCACCATAGCATTTGATCTTTCAACAAAGCAAGATTGTCAGTGTCTGCATACACTGCAGAAAGAGCATTGAGATCCAGATTATAGTGCACTAACATGTTGCAAAAAGGTTTGAAGCACCAGCAGAGAAATGTTTTGGGTTCACTGGTTTATCTGGCTTGTCACCAGGCAGTGGATTGTAAAATATCCTCTCGTTTCAGAGATGAATGAGCAGTGACCTTCGGTGCCGCAAATGTTGTTCGCATTTAATCAAGACCCGTGTGATATTCTCTTCTCCCTCCAGACCTTTCAACCCAGCAGCCAAATGTCTGAGGAGCCACGTCTGGTGTTTCTATCTGCTGACTTGGCTAGAAACAAATAGGGAGAGAGGAGAGCAAGTGTTCTCATATATGACCTTTCGTCTAACGTCTGAGGATAATTTGCATGTACGTGTGTGCACTCACGCTATCAGGGGGAGAAACCAAAAATGGTGCACAGCTTTGATCACTGACGTAACATTTAACGAGACAGTCGTCTTTATCAACCAACGACGCGAGAGAACAAGACAAAACAAAGCCTGTACATTGCTCTGATTTGTCAAATACGTTTCTCTGGAATGCTTGTTTGGAAAGCTACTCGTACATCGCTCTTGTTTTTAGTTTTTAATCAGAGAGAGGAGGCAAGGGAGAGAAATATTTGAGGTGTTGGGTGGGAAAGAGAAAAATAACCTCATTACTAGCTGGAGAAAACTCACAGACATGTCTAGATGATTTACATCGTTGAAATATTTGCCTCCATCATTCAGATCTCTTTTCTGACTTTGCTGACTTGCTCATCAGCTCAGAAAGTGCAAGGTCTGTTTTCTCACAGCTGAGAAGTGGCAGAAGACGCCATGCGGAAATTAGTCAATGTCAGTCACTTTGTTATGCTCTCATATCTTTATGCGCTGTGAGACAGTTGGGATCAAGTTGTAAAACAGACTGAAAGAAAATTCCTATTACTGCAGATCTATACTGTCATTAAAATCAAAGCCTTTTTATTTAGCTCACTGATTTAAGGTGTTGTGTAACAAACTTGTCTCGGTGGTTGTTAATTTATGGCATGCTCATTTTGATTTTATATGGTATGATGGTAATTTCTTGTACCTTATTACTGGCAAGCCGGTGGGGACAAAATGGATAGAGCCCACTCTGCATTCATGTTTAATAGCTTTTTATTTGAATAGCTCTGAGATAGATTTACTAGAAGGAATTTATTAAGGCATTGCTCATACTTAGGGGCTAGGACTTCAACAAACCCGTAGCGATAAGTACTAAACTTAACCTAGCAACTACCCAGAATCCCTTGGAAACCTCACAACAAAATGCAAAAAAAAAAAAACTTTTGACCGCTGTGGTCAATCTTCTGAGCGCTGGCATTAAGTGTTTAATCTTAATGGAAGTTTGGGTCACTGTGAACTTTGTAAACACATTGCCCTTTTGCTTGAATGGTTTTTAAATGTTTAGCTTGTGTGTGTTTTTGGCGGAGGAGCGTTTGTAGCATGTGAGTTGTAGCAGAGCATCTAACCTCTTTCTGTCAAAGACGGCGAGGGGAGATAAACTATAGAAGAGTTTCTTGTATTCCCAAATGGAGTGCAGCAGTAGTCCATCAGAGCCCCTGCTCAGCACACCACATGAGCTGTCCAGGCCTGTGAGGATGAAGGGTTTGTGGGCTCCGGAGGACTGTGGCCATGCTTCCCATAATCCTGTTATCTCTCTCTCTAAAGCTTACCACTCTTCTGACCCGAAGACACCAGTGTTAAGCTGCCTATGTCTCCTCTCCATTCGTTTTTTGTATTATATAGCTCGCTTATTGCTCTCTTTTTCACCCTCTCTTGCGCCAGTTCTTAGTTTTCCAGTGAGCAAGAAAAAGACAGAGGGTGGGCTTCATACTAGTTTTTTAAGTTTTTAAAGAATAGAAAATATTTTTTTTTCCAAGCATTTTATAAGTCATCAACATCTTGTCTTCATCCATGAAAACTTCACACTGTCTCTCCCTTGTACAATGGGGAAAATATTTATTTGATCCCCTGCTTGCCCACTTACAAAGAAATGAATGGTCTGTAATTTTTATGATCGGTTTATTTTAACATGAAAAGACATAATACCAACCCAAAAATCCAGAAAAAAAACACATTATATAAAGGTTAGAAAATGATTTGCATTTCAGTGAGTGAAACAAGTATTTGATCCCCAAGTTCAACATGTCTTATTACTTGAAGAAACCCTTGTTGGCAACGTTTTTTACTCTTTACAGATCCTCTCTAAATCATTAAGTTTTCTTGGCTGTTGTTTGGCAACTCAAAGTTTCAGCTCCCTCCACAGATTTTGTATAGGTTTGAGGTCTGAAGACTTGCAAGGCCACTCCATGACCTTAATGTGCTTCTACTTAAGCCATTCCTTTGTTGCTTTGGCAGTATGTTTCGGGTCATTGTCGTGCTGGAAGACCCATCCATGACCCATTTTCAGTGTTTTGGCTGAGGGAAGGAGGTTCTCATCCAAGATTTTAGTACATGGCCCCGTCCATTTTCCCCTCAATGCGGTGAAGTCTTCCTGTACCCATAGCAGAAAAACAGCCCCAAAGCATAATGCTTCCACCTCTCTGCTTGACTGTAGGGATGGTGTTCTTGGGGTCATAGTCACCATTTCTCTCCCTCCAAACACAGCGAGTCAAATTAATGACAAAGAGCTCAATTTTGGTCTCATCTGACCACAGCACTTTCTCCCAAGCCTTCTCTGGATCATTAAGATGTTCTTTTACAAACTTTAAACGGGCCTGAACATGTGCCTTCTTGAGCAGGGGTCCATTGCAGGCACTGCAGGATTTCAGCCCATTGTGGCATAGTGTGTTACCAGTGGTTTGCTCTGTAACTGTGGTCTCAACTGCCTTAAGACCATTAACAAGCTCCTCCAGTGTAGTTCAGGGCTGATCCCTCACCTTTCTCATAATCATCCTTACCCAATGAGGCAAGATCTTGAATGGAGCTCCAGACCGAGACTGATGGTTGTTTTTATTTCTTCCAATTGCGAATAATCGCACCAACAGTTGTCTTCTTCTCACCAAACTCCTTGCTGATGGTCTTGTAGCCCATTCAAGCCTGGTGTAGATCTACGATATTGTCTCTGACATCCTTTGACAGATCTTTGGTCTTGCTCATGGTGGTGGGAGAGGTTGGAATGGAAGATACAGATTGTGTGGACAGGTGTCTTATATACCTAACAAGCTGACATTAATCAATTATTATTTAAGACTAATTTCTTAAATAAATATTTCCCCCACTGTCTATACTTTAAAAGACTCTTTATAAAAATACAGTGTTGACCAGTTTCTGCCAAAATGATGTAGTTTCTAAAGTTCTTGTCAAGGGTGTCATGCACTTATTTTTTGAAGGGGAATAAGTGGCAGTTCTGACTACCTTGGTGCCCCACGCAGGCAAGAAAAGACATGACCAAAGAGACAAGAAGATAGAAACAAATCGTAGTTATTTTTTTATGCTAGGGGAGTTCAAATCACAATAATATATTCATCTTACTGTGGTTGTTTGTTTATTATTTTAAACCATATATTGTAATTACAAATAAGTTTAAATAAAAAAGATATATATATATATATATATATATATATATATATATAATTTTATATGAATTTATTATATTGTTGTTGTTGGATCAAAATACTACTGTAAAGCAGATTAATTAATATAGGATCTCTATTTGTATAAAACATATCTATATATAGATATATAGATATTTGTAAAAAAAAATATCTATATTGTATGGTATATATTGTAAAAGTGTATTTTGCATGCAAATAAATGACTTTTCATTGAAAGAAGTCATTTTGGATTGTTTTAATGAAATTCTGTGACAATTTATTAACAAGACAATGGGGTGTAAACAGGGCCAATATTCACTCAGCCTGAGACATATGTTGAAAGCAAACACACAAATGGCAAGCTCAGTTCTTGGCTGAGATGCAGCAGCGGCGGGCCAAGACTGACATGTTTCTGCTCATCATTTCGAACTGGCCTTGTTAATATATGTAGGGTGGACAGGCTGGACTGTGTCTGCATTGGTATGCATGCTCTTAGTTATTAATGATGGGATAATTGGCGTGCTCTTCTTTGTCTCCCATTACTAGGCAGCTAGATGTGCTGATAGGTCAGAATCAGGATCAAAGTCCATAAGCAGCAATTTGCAATGCTAATTTCCTCCCATAGAGTGATTGTATTTAAGAGAACAACGTAAAAAGTTGATGCTTGAGGCCTAAATAAATTGTCTTTTGTCGTGAAAGAGAGATTATATTCCTATTCTAAATGGAGTGCGCTTAGTCATTGACTGACATAAGACCTAATGGCAAGAGATAAATCTTGACCTCTAACCTATTCAGTTCTCTTAAAATTCACCTCAGAGGTTGGGCTGAAGAATCATGAAAGATGTCAACGTCTCTATCTTTGCTGTGCTAATGGAGAAAGACTGTAGCTTGACTTTCCGACTCTGATAGTAAAAATGTTTAAAACTTCTTTCATTATCTCCCATGAAACCACATGTGGTCTTTAAAAAGATAAAAGGGTCTTTTATACCAGAGGCCAGAAACAAAACTCATGTGTAGAATTTTTAGTTTTAGCTTAGTTTGTTTTAATAAAGATACTTTGTTCTGGCCTCATTCTAAGACATGACGTATTGTGACATGCAACAAATTTATAACAAATTTAAGTTTTACATAGATTATTGTGTATAGATTATATTGTGTAGTTTAGTTTAGTTTAGTTTCTTCAAGTTAGAAATGGTCTCCTTGTAAGAAACAGTGGGAAGCTCACTTGCTTTTTAAACTGTGGGTAAGCGGATAATATGGTACTTTTACAGCAGGTATTGCAAGTGAATAATTAACAGGTTCTATACCATTTTAATTGAAACCTGGCCTGCCAATACTTGGCAAAGAGTGCAGAAAATTGAATCGTCCATGTGCAGATAAAAATCACCGAGATTCTCCATCTTAATTAGAGGCGCTCTCAAACACCATTCATGTGCATCCACATTCACACAGAAAAGAATCAAACATATGGTAATTACAGCACCCCCACCTCTCTCCTCCATTTGTTGTCTATTCGTTCAAGTAGCTTTCTTTTATAAACACCGCAGCCTGCTTCTCGGGAATGCTTCACCTGTTTCATTTTACTTTAGTCCTTACCTTTGTGCTGTTGTTTTGTTAGCAAGTTTGAATGTTATGAAAGATTGCCGTCCTGATTGGGAAGGTCTGCCAGTCCTCTAACCTCGGTGTCCAATTCATCATGTTGTTTGAGCTGTAGTTCTTCTGTGCGAGCTGAGGTCTTTGATGGGAGTCTTTCAGCTTTCAGAGCCCTCTGCTCTGCGCACTCCTTTAGCATGAGAGATGTGCCCTGAAAAAGAATTGATAGATCAGCCAGGATGTGCGTGGATATTATTACCTAATTCCAGATGGCCGTTCTGATGGCAACAAATGGCCTTGCCGTACTAACCCCACTGAGACGAAAACATTAGACGTGCGAGTACAAATTTATCCTGGCACAGCCACAGAAATGAAATTAAGTGGATCTTTGATGCACGAACAATGAGCGCTTGACGAATAGCTCAGCTCGAACCTTCATTACCCCAGCACCCTTGGATTTGGAGTGCATTCGCCAGAGTTGCCGTGACCTTGGCATGACATTAAAGCAGCATAGGGGAAATGGAACCTGGTTACTAGGGCCGTGGCCTGCCTGACTGACTGTGCTGTGCTGTGTTGCTCCACAGGAGGTGATGCAGATGGAAAGACAGCTGGGAGGTCGACTGATTGACGAGCCTCACGTCCTGCTCTTCAAAGACAGCTACCATAACCTGCGCCTCTCAATTCACGACATGCCCCAGGCACACTGGAGGAGCAAACTACTCGCCGGCTATCAGGTGGGTTTCTATAAAACACCTTCTCTCTTGCAGCAGCACTTCTTTTATTAATGGTGTTTGCTACAGTGAGCTCCTCTATTGCTATCGCTAATACTTGGTATTATCGGTTTTCCAAAACCCATAACCTCAAATATTAAATGTATTAAACATTAAATATAAAAAAAGGCCTGGAAGATGATAAATGTACTTTCAGAAAAAAAGGTACTAATGATTTCACTGGAGTGAAACCCTTTCAAAATGTACACACCTTTTTACAAAAAGTACATATTAGTACCTACATATAAGTGGGCTTTTCTATTCGAAATAGTTAAAGGTGGATTAGGCAGATTACGAATGCACTACTAGTGTCACCAGAAATATAAATATAAAGCATGTTTTCAAATCACCTTTGCAATTAACCCTTTCACGCATTATAGTTTAACTTACCTGTTGAGAACAAAATTCTTCATATCAATTGAAACTAAAAACATTTAATCTGATCAAATGTCTGACTAATTGGGTGCAATGATTGGATGAACATTTTATGGCCCTGAGCATTTCACAGAAGATATAAACATATGCATATACATATTCATATACATATACATATATACACATATATAGACCACTTTATTGCTGTCAAACCTTTCAGAATCAGAAGAGCTTTATTAATAGGAATTTGACTTATATTTCATATACATATAAATATACACAGTATATTTCAGCCAGTATAACAAAAATGTTTCTGGAAAATTACCTACATTTATTTCTTTAATCATTATAAACCCAGGGAAAGCTGAATCCAGGGATATCTTGCTTAATAATACACATTGTTCATAATTTCCTCGGGGTTCAAATTTTATCATGTACTATAAATGGGTTTTCTGTCACCATTTAACAAATTTTGCCTCATGACTGTTTATACAATGTACAGTTTTCTGTGACAGTCTAAAGCATGTGAACCTGAGGCACGTGATTGGCTGTCTGTTGCTAAGCATCTAGTCATAGCATTCTGACACCACACCGTTTCACACTGTACATGTTTGGCACCACAGTGTAGGGTTAACAGCGCAAAAGCAGTGCTAAGCCTGTTCTGGATGGTAAATTATAATACCTTTTGAAAGAGTACAACAATGACAGCTTTTGTAACTTTTTTACTGAGAGTGTAGGAAATAAATTCATATTTAGAGAAGCAATCACTCAAAATCCTAGCAACGACAAAACTATCGGCTAACAGCCATGCAGAACAATTTAGCAACCCTAGCAACCGCCCAAATTGTTCTAACATTGTGACAAAAAGTCGAGGGTAAAGTAGCTGCAAAATTGCTCCCTCTGTTTGAAATTGTTTGCCTCTATAACGTGTACTGTGGATGTTATATTTGTCTTTTTGATCTTTGTTGTCAAAGTCTTTTCTAAGCGTAATTGAAGGAGTTAGAGTTAGCTAGTCTAGTTATTTTTTCTTGGGGCAATTTTGAAGGGCTGTGCGCTGTGGCTGCTCCGAGCTTTCTAACAGGGTGTGTGATCTGGAATGTCCTCCGGATTGCTGTAATTGGAAATTTCTTTGGTATCGCCTCATTAGAGTATTTCTGAACGTGCGGGAATGCTAAAGAAGCCCATTATAGAGTGAATTGGCGAGCAGGGACCCTAGAACGTCTGCTCTTAATAACATGCACGGCCTTGGCTACGAGTTAACAGCTTCTTGGGTAAAGAAGGACTGAGAGCGGTGCAGTTTTCTCATACGCAGTCTTCCTCACCCACCCTGCCCATCTCAGGACTCTTTCCCACTGGAGGAGATTAAATATAGACCAATATGTAAATGCTCAAGGATGCAACACCTGATTTTTCTCGTATTTCCCTTACTGGACCATGTGTGCTGGGCCTCAGAGGACCGTCTCTGGATTCTGGAGGAATCTTGGCGTAAAAAGCTCCTCCGAGGATTTGTAGATGCCAGCTAACAGTGTTACAGCACAAATGTGCATAGAGGAAACATTTTCTCACCTGAACGTCCCCTGTTTTTTAGATAAGTATGTTGCTTGGCTGTTTTTTTCAGTCTGTGTAACAGCTCCCCCATTGGAGTAAACTGAGGTACTGCATATTCAACAACGTGCGCTTATCTTTGTTTTTTTGTGTCACTCTCCACAATTAATTAGACTGTATGAGATGAGAGCATGTTATAAAGCTAAATAATTAATCTAATCAGACTGTCATGCTGAACGTGTTGTATTTGATGGACTAAATGTATTGTTTTAATAAGTGTTCTTATTTTATTTGACTGTGGATATGTAGTCATATCTGCTCTATCTACTGAATTGTGCTCGTTCATAAATTAAATCCAAATCCCCGGTTGTGAACAATAAGCTTTTTAGGATGTTCTACTCTTGTTAGAGACAAAGAAATGATTTTGCTTCTTCATTTGAAAATGTTGCCGACAATAGATTTAGAAGAGCTTTCATAGACTCGTACCGGCAGCCCCAGCATCATAAATCATCAGGTGTTGGAGTTTTTCTTTGTCTGTGTCTCTTACTGACCATCAAATTAAGCTGGATCTATTGTTTGCAAGTGGTGAACTTTTAATGAAAAGGAAGCGGTGTATTATCTACCAAGTGACAGAATTCTTCTCTGTAGTTTATTTGTGTCACATGCAAAGTTTGCCAAAATGAGGAAACTTTTGGATAATTTATGTGTTCAAAAATTTAACTGCATTCTCATACGGCACTGAAATGTGGAAATGCATATATATTTAACTCTATATTTGTAGACTTTGCATTGTCTTTGTTGATTGTGAGGGAAAAATAGATTCTAAATAAAAGAAATGGGAAGGAAATTATAAATAGTTTGAAAGTGTGTTACTCTGAAATACACTGCCACAGTCTAAAAAAAAAAAGACTCATATTTTTTATTTTATTGCTGGTTGAAACAATCAGTTCTGACTAGAGTAGATTTCAGAGGTGATTTGTTATGGACAGCAACAGTTCAGTGTGACATGTCTTTGGTCCTTTAGGAGATCCCGTTCTATCACATCTGGAGCGGCTCTCAGCGGACCCTGCACTGCACCTTCACACTGGAGAGACAGAGCCTGAGCACCTGTGATCTCACCTGCACGCTGTGTGTGTGGCAGGTCGAAGGAGAAGGACAAAGCATCACCCTGGACTTCAACATCTCGAAGGTAACTGAGACCATCTGTAGTATGATATCCCTGTAAACAGTAGAGATTACTATTATTAAAGCTCCCTCACGAGATGCCCCTTCAATGAGAATTGGAATTGAAATGATTTGATGTTGTATTATGAGTTTCTTACGCCTAAGATTCTTTTTTGACATCCTCCAAAACCTAGGTCAGATGGACTTGGAACAGAATAGAATATATACTATTTTTTTTATGTTGAAAATGTAACTAAATTGAATAGACTTGATACTTTGGTCTGCAAATATGCATGTAACATATGCACATACAGTTGTGTTCATAAGTTTAAATAGCCCTTGCAGAATGTGCAAAATGTTAATAATTGAAACAAAATAGGGATCATGAAAATTGCATGTTATTTTTTATTTAGTACTGTCCTGAATAAGTTATTTCACATAACAGATGTTTACATATACATACCCCACAAGACAAAATAACCTAAAAATAACCTCATTCAAAGGTTTACACACCCTTGAATCTTAATATACGTGAAATTTCCAGGTTGATCCACAACTGTTTCTATATTTTGTTATAGTTGTTCATGTTTTCCAGCATCTTCTGTATATTTGAAGCCTTTCCAGCAGTGACTGTATGATTTTAAAATCCATCTTTAAACTCTCAGGGCAATTGATGGACTCGTGCATAACAAATTCAAATTAGATTTTGAATATGAACAAAAGGGTGAAAACGTACTGATGCTCAAGAAGGCCACACAATGCATTAAGACATGGGGGTGTAAACATTTTTAATTGGATGATCAGAGTAAATTGTAATTTATGTCTTCTGGGAAACATGCAAGTATTTATGTAGCTTCTGATGTCAAATACTAAATGAAAAAAATATATGAAAATAAGAAGAATTTATACATCATCCTGTTCAAAAGTTTACAAAAGTGAACTGAATGTGAACTAAATTGAAATGTAGTCTACACATGCATATTTTAAATATTTCTCCAAAAAAAAAAAAGTTTGTCACATACTAATAACTGTTTTGCAAAGGATTTTTCTTCAAACAATTTGATTTTGAATTTAAATCATAATAAGAATTTATATTGATTTTGGAATTTAAATTCCACTTCAATTTAAATTAGTTAATTTAAAATCTAAATGCGCACACAAAAATGTATTTGCCGCCTACTTTTTAAATATTCTCCAAAATCGACCTCAGCTATCTTGGATGTATTCATTCATTCATTTATTTCAGTATAGACTTGGTACTGTGGTCCACATGCAGAATGTTTATGAATTACAGTCAGAATTTGGAATTTAATGTGAACCAAATGTGAATGTGATTCATCTTTTAACCATTTCTCATAAACCTTTTGAATTCAGTTCAATTTAGTTCTCACATTCTACAAAATATTTTTCCAAACATATTCACATGCAATTGCAGATCTTCTCCACAGATCTTCAGATTAAAGTCTCTGTGCAGTTGGAATGATTAGCATATGAGGTTAAAATGTTCTTGACTCCAGGACATCAGACCACTGGACTCTGATTTCCTGTTAATGGACAACTGCACCCCTGCCCTGGCTGGTCCGAGCGCATTCCAGATCCCTTACCTCATCCGACAGAAGATCTGCAGCAGTCTGGACACCCCCTGTCCCAATGGAGCAGACTGGAGACTACTGGCCCAGAGACTGAAGCTTGACAGGTAAGATCTCTCAGTGCTAGAAGTTATTATCTCTTCAGTCTGGAATGGATCCTTTTTAACAAAATCTCAGGATTCTTCTTGTGGGTTGTGAAAACTGTTGTTTTTCAGAGTGCTGATATCTGGAGCAGAGCGGTTCTGTGCGGTTCTCCACTTGCATATTAAATATAGACTTCCACAGGAAATTACAAGGCAGTGATTTAATTACTGTCCCATTGAACTTCCTCCATGTAATGGAACACAATGGGCAGACTTCATTTGTCCAATAATGTTTACTTGCTCCAATTAATTACAATTTGACGTGTTGTGGTGTGTGTTCAATTAGCACACTAGCCCAAAACGATCAATTTTAATTTACTTAGTTAAGGAAAAGCACAGAATCCACACAGATGGAAATGTTCTCCTTTTTTTTATTGAAAATACTGTCCTCATAAAATGTTTTAAGACTTTAAAGCAGCGCTACTAGTGAATACAACCCAGAGTGTAAACCTTTTCTCACTGAGAACAGAGAGCATGTAGAAAACAAAACTTAAAGCCCCAGGCATTTGAGGTACAGAAAAAGGCCGTTATATCGAACAATCCACTTCAGCTTCCTTCGGGAGATGCATCTCGCAACATCTAATACGCTGCAAAAAGGGGTTGCTTTGTTCTTATTGATCAGCTTTGATCCGAAAGGTTCAGCCTGGTCAGTAGAAAAGGTCACATGCAACCTGGGTTTTACCCTTTTAGAGGACTGAGACCCACAGTAGATAAATCATCAAATGAAAATGCAGGGCTGCTTTAGTTCAGGAGTTCACAAAAGGGTGTAAAGCACGTGTTCGGAAGAACTGAGCGTTCGTGCATTGGTTTAGAATATTGGAATGGATAATACTGTTTTATATTCCTCCGTGGAACAACTATGTCCAGCTAATGTGTCTCCCTGGGCCAACATGCATGGATTTTCTACTCTCGCTTTGAATGGAGTGACAGAGAGGTTGATGTATTGGTTTACAATGCAAGATAAGCTTCTTGATGTTTTATTTTATTTCAGGGAGTAATAACTTATGACTCTCCTGCAATCCTGATTTACTTCTCACAATGAAACAAACCATGCATTGTGAAGCATATTCATTGCATTTCTTAAATATAACAGAAGGCAATAGCTGAGTGAATCTCACTGAAAATGTCCAGATCATATTTCACCTTAAAATAAAAAACATGTTGTATGTGTGATTTGCATAAAGACAATGAGAATATTTATTTATTGGTGTTTATTTTGTATATTCCATTTAGTGCAACAAATGCTAGCATGCCAATCTAATATTAACTTCAACCAAAGCTAAAGATTCTGAAATGTATGAAGGAAAATTAAATGTAAAACTTGAGACTCTGTAATATGTTTTTCTAGTTTTTAAATATAATAATATGCATATGTCATGATGCTTAAAAGTCAGACATAAACTGCAAGACTTTTTAATATGATATAAGACTCTGTCTGTCCAGACTGCAATGGGACTGACCATTTCCGTTTTTTCTTCCCCAGGCACATGAGTTTCTTTGCATCCAAAGCGAGCCCCACATCAGTGATTCTGGACTTATGGGAGACCCAGCACTTCCACAGCGGTAATCTCAATCAGCTCGCCGCTGTGATGGCTGAGATTGGGAAGCAGGAGGCCATGATATTCCTGGTGTCAGACGGGGAGTGCTGACACATTAAAACTCTGAGTGATGGGGTGGGGGAAGGACGCGACCCTCTGCCCGCCCCACCATAGATGAGAAACAAATCAAAGAACAGGGTTTACCCAACTATATGAGGCCACTTCCCCAGTGAATAGGGAATAAAAGAAAAACAAAGAAAAAAATAAATAAAACAAGACCAGGCTCAGGAGGAACCTGGCAGGGCTTTTAGATGTACTGTGACTGAGATAAATGCCCCTTTCTCAGAACAAAAATCCATTTGTTTTGAAAATAATGGTGTATAGAAATTCCCAGATTCTGTGATTCTGGTCCTGCCCTCAATCACTGACCAATATGTACTTTCTAACCACATTTGTGTTAGGCACATTGATATATTAATATCAGACTGGAAACTAAAACGAATCGGTTTGAACGATATCAAGCGGAAAACGTACGCTATGTAGGCAAGGTGAATATTTAGCGAACTTATTCAGATTTGTGACATGCATTTTGTAAATGTGTACCATTTAGCAATATGCAAACCCACATATCGATGACAATTTCCTTTGGCCGACACGGTTCTTACCTCACAAAGCATTTAAAATTTTAGAGCATTTGCTAAATTTCAGGTCGAAAACATGAAGTAAAGCGTTTTTGGTGAGAGCCATCACTTGTTCCTCTGCCCCTGTGCACTTAACGTGTGTGTTCATGAAGCCATAACGTCCAAAATTCACCTCAATGCAATGATACATGTTTTGATCCGGGTGGATAATCAGTAAATAAGCACAGCTTAGCTGCTGAAGAGATGGGTGATCAGGGACCTCAAAATGTTTTCCTAGCTGTTTTAAAGAACATTGGAGAATTTTGAGAATAGGGTTCAGAAGTTCTGCAAAGCATTTTTCCACGGCCGTCTTATGTCAATGGAACCCTTTCGAGACTAGAATTCTCATCCGAGTCCATAGAATCCCTCGTTTATGAAGGAGAAAATAAAAATAAAGAAGTTCCCCGTTGGAAAGGTTTTCTTCTTTTATAAACAGAAAATGCAATACTACCAAATGTTTCATTGCTATTCTCCTTCATATTTAATGAGTCTACGTTTCTCTGAAAGCCATTTTGGCTTCAGGGCAGATTCTTAGTTATAGGAGAAAGAATATTTTCATCACCCCCCAAAAAGAAAATGTTCCATCCAAGAAAACTTCATCGACACTCAGCAGCTGTCGTATTTTTCTAAATTCCTCCATCACACATGTGCTTTGTTTCTGCATAACTGTCACACCATGTAGAACGGCAACACGCCATGAATGTGCATTACACAGTTTGAAGATTGTCAGATTATTTTTTTTTTTTCGTGTGTGTGTTTGAAATTGAGACTATTTCATTCCAAATGAAGGATGATTTGTGAGTAACTCTGGATCATAAATTGGCCGCTTTCATCTCGACCAGTAATGACGGCCACGTCTGGAGACGATTGGAGGAGTCCTGCACGTTCTCTCCGCAGCAAGTGGAAATACACAGGCCCGTTTCACTCAGCTAACAGAGAACTCAAGTTAAAGGCCAAATTGTGCAGTTTCTTTTCATGCTTTTTTACCATGTTTCACTCTGTGATTTCTGTTAAACAATTAACCAGTCAGCTATTTTCTTTTCTTTGTTTTTAATCTACAAAAGTCATCATTGTCTTGTAGAAAAGTACTTTTCATGTGACGCATTTCTGCGCAACCAAAGTGTATGAGCCATCTGGAGCATTTCTTTCAGATTCTTTTTTTTGGGGAGTACAAGTACCACGTTCCTAAATTCAACATGCATCTTTTTTTCTTTCAAGATCTCATGACTTGTTCATTTTGAGCATTTCACTGGTAAAACGATTTAAATATTTAATACAGCACTTTGTAAAGTAATTGTAAATGATATTTTAATAACAAGCCAAAAAAGACAAGTCAACTGACGTAACATTTGTCAAAGTATAACCTGTGAAGTGTTTGCCTACTGTTCATTGGTTATATAGCACTGAGTTCATTCTTTCTGCAGTGTTTGCGGTTTAGACTGTTTTCGCCATAAGTTTGTACACCGTCGTTTTGTTTCGTCCTGAGGCTGTTGGTTTATGGGTAATTGATCCTCAACACTACGTCATGAGAAAACAGATGCACCAGTAAATAATACTTCTGTCAGAGTATTTAGACAAAGATTTGGTGCAAAAATTGTAAAATTCCTAACACTCAGGTTTACAAACAATTCAGATGAAATGGACACGTCACGCATTTGTGAATATTACTGAGTGCGCAACGGATTTCTCATCGATGTTGTTCTTTTTCACTGACATAAAAATCATGAGCTCACAAAGTCAGCTTTTAACACTGAATAAAGCAGATGCCATGATATTCACTAAAATAACCACCAATCTCTCTTTATGACTGTACATTTTGTCAGCCTCATTCATAGCTGTTCTGTGTAAATGAACGTGTGAGAATGCTCTCTTTCTTTTTTTAACTGAAAACCGTAGAATTGTGTTTCCTGTGAATGTTCAATTCGATTTCTCAATTCAATGTTCCTTGCCTTTCTGCAAGTCAAAATGCTGTATTTATTACATGCCACAGCGCTTATGCAATTGTACAATTGTTTTCTATTATTCTTTTTCTTTTCCTTTTTTTGGTAAAGTTACTTATCATTTTTCTCGTCAATGTAAATTGTCGTCGATGAGTTTGTGGTAATAGAAAGCCCTCTTCTGCAGAAGGCTTTCTGTACTTTTTGGACAATGGTATGGATTTGTGGGTAGAATTTTGGAAATTCGTTTCTAAGTGCTTTCAAGTATTTACTTGGCCTTATGTATATATATCTCTCTATGAAATTTCAGAAAAGGTATGTATAGTAATTGAACCTAAAATGGATGTAAATAAATTATATATTGTTAAAAGAGAGTCGAGTGATTCGTGCTCGCAACATCTACAATATTTCATGACACATTTTACATTTGGATCCAATTAGCAGCCTTGGGAATAACAGTAAGTCAGCACACAACAACATGACTGCAGGTGATTTATTGACTAAATGTCTCTAGCACAATTTCTTTCTAAATGATTTGCGTCATCTGACATAGAAAATCTCTCTATAATATGCACAGCAATACAGCAGATTATCGTTCTGAGTGACACACACAATAGTTAAAGTCTGCAAAGCTATAAAAAAAGGCACTTGATAGTTGATACGTAACACGTCGTCAATACAAAAATAAAAAAAATTAGCTGTTGGCTCAAATATATATAGCTTTCTAAGAGCAGGATATTGGAGTGTTGCATTTCTTCCGATTAGAGTGCAGGAGATAAGGGAATGATGTTCTGGGAAGCATCTGGTACTGTATGTAGTCTCTGAAGAAGAGCCAGTATGTTTGGAAATGCCATAAGATTATGCATATATGAGTGATATCCATAAACAGGATTGCTCAAAACCTTTGGCACACATGCGCTTTGCTCATTAGCTTGCAGAATCCACCAAAATGGCCACAAAGCTTAAAATAACACCGCATATACGAACAACACAAACAGGCTCTAAGTAAATTTGGCCATATAATACTGCAGGATCCATTTGCACTAACGCAGAGCATTTCTATGGTATCACAGGCCTTTCATTAATTAGAACTACCTGTCTGATTAGAACAGATGAATGTGAATGGCGTATTTAGTATTGAAGCCATGAAGAGACCATTGCTTGGGTCAGGATGAAAGGCATGCAATCAGTGCTAATGTATTTCGGTGTAGCTGCCAGGGGCGTTTTATTCCTCTGTGGTTTGCCATTACCTTAAGTACCCTGGCACAGCAAATCAGGCAGAGCAAAAAAGTAGGCTGCACAGCATCTAGAGGATTGAGGGGCCACTTTAAGATCCTGTCTGAGTAGATCACATGCTCAATGCTTTGGCCTACAAAAAGGATTGTATGGAAAGGAATACAACTAGATTGCTTCACTTATTACATGGGGAATGCTTTGTCCTTATTTGTGACAAGATTGGATAGAATTTTAAATGATAAATATGCATCCGAGTGCAGATGAGAAGAGCAAATCTCACAAAAAAAAGTAAAATTTTACAATACAATTTGTGTGTGCATCCGTGCGTGTGTGTGTGTGACAATATTTTAATGCTAATCATTTTATTTTTTTTATTGGTGATATTTTACTATATTTTATTTTTATTTATTTTTATAATATTTTAATATTTTTTTTTAATAATAATTTTACTGTATTAAAATCAGCATACAGGTGGTACAACAAATACTATTATGACAGAAATTATTTTCATATTTATATTTATTTTTGCATTAGAGCTATTTGAATTGCATTTGGAGGGAAAATGTGCTCAGTTGTCAAGGAAATAGTCACACAAAAAAATCATATTCTTACATATGGTTGAGCCATATTTTTTTTATGCAATATAAAATGTGGTGTAATGTTTACATGACATGTTTTGTGAGATTCACTCAGATGCCAAACTGATGAATATCTGAAAAGTGAAATCAAAGTGAGCAGTATAAGAGCATACTGTCTTCTTTGGATTGACAAATACTGCAGGTGTACTTTTGGAGGTGGAGTGGGATGAGGAGGGGCAGCTAAAATACTTCATCCAAATACTTAAAAATCTGGCATCGGTGGTTGTAACAGTTCCCAAGCTGTTTCCAGTTGAATGACTGGCATCGTAACACCGCAAAACTGAGGCCAGTCTGTCGGCTTACTGTAGCAAGCTACCAAATATTCAGGTCTGTGCTTTGCTGAATGACACATACTTAGTAAATGCTGATCGAAGCTGCTGTAACAGCCGGTGAAAGCCAGCGGAGCTACTATATCCATCACTCTGTCAGTCAGCCATATGTTACAGGCTTCAAGTAAAGTACTTGGTCTTGTTTGGCATAGCTATAGACCCCCCAGTCTCCGGTCCGGCCCCTCCTTGACGAACGACGGAGCCTCATACCGGAGAGAAAGCGTGACTTTTACATAGTGGCTTGTCCTTCTTTGAATAGAATGTCTTCCCCTCCAGATTGATTTGACAGATCTGAGGAGATAAAAAAGTAGGATTAAACAGTAGAATAAAACTTTTTCAATCATGACTTTTCTAGCTGTGATTCATCATTTGCTACTTGCTAAAAGCCAATAATATTAGGGGGAGAAATATAAGCATTCCAGAGAGCATCTATAATTGGATACAAGTTTGGAGCGCAGGATGAGCCATTAACTGTTTTATATATTTTTTTCTTTTTTTGAATGAAATGGATACTTTCATTCAGCAAAGAATTAGGGACACTAATGACCTTTGTGTTTTTTATTATATATTTGAAGTGATATTTCCATTTCGAATAAATGCTGTTTTTTTTTATTTCTCTTCATTAAACAATCAGTTTAAAAACAATACGTTTTAAAGTGACACTGAAGACTGGAGTAATGGCTGCTGAAAACTTGGCGTTGTCATCACAGGAATAAATTACATTTTAAAATATGTTAAAATAGAAAACAATATTAGTGTTTTTACTGTATGTTTGATCAAATACATGCAGCCTTAGTGAGGATAAGAGACTTTCAAAAACATAAAAATATATATATATATATATATATATATATATATATATATATTACTATCACAAGCCTTTTGAACGGTAGTGAATGTCTGTATTAATCTGTCATGTGAATATGATTTATGGGGTATATTCAGTGTTATTATCAGTGCATGTCAAAGTGAAAGTAATTGCTATCTGACACAGACTGCTAAGCTCTCAAAGAACCCCCCTTTTTGGAGACAAAGATTAAAGAGGTGAACTTAAATCAGTAGACAGGCGATTAAAAGTACCACACAATTTTGCTATTTATTGTGTTCTTGTGTGCCGCTACGAGGGGCATGAATGAAAATTAATGAAGTGCTTAAATTCCTAAAAAAATTTAATAAATGGCAAGAGCATTTCCAGCATTTCCATAAGAGAAAATTAAACGGATGTCTTAGTTTATCTGGATTATGAACAAGAAAGCAGAATATTCTAAAAGCTGTAAACCACATTCATTAAACACATTAATCCAGAGCATGCAAACATGGCCAATGTATTTGTAATTTTGAAGGGAAATATCTAGGTTCTCAGGGGCTAGAGCACTATTTCTTGATAGCGTTGTGTGGTGCAGAAAGTGCAAGATGGAGTTTCGGGACAGGTCCCAATGCATCAAAATGACTTACGGCACAGACAAAGCAAGTGTCATGCCAGCTGTAGCCCAGTGCCTCAAGGAAACGGTCTCCTGCATCAATCTTGAAGTCACAGCCATGGCATTTGGTACCAAACATCTTTTCATAGTCTGCAGAGAAAAACAAACCAACCAAAAAGGGCCTATTAAGACAGCGAGAAGGAAATGCTTGGTCAGAAATTAAGAGAATGAGAGGAGAAAGAAATGTGTTATCGGAAGGAAAAATAAAGGGATTATATTTTCTCAGCCCTCACATGCTCGGTGTGTGATAACAGACACTGGTCCAGATTCCTACATGGATTGGCCCAGTTTCACCCATTACGGAAAACTTCAAAGAGGCAGGCTTTACGTCCCGTACACAAGGTAAGTAGTTTAGACACATTCCTTTTAAGGTGCTGAGACTGCAGCAATTTTATCAAGACTAGCTCTTCATTTCAAACAGAAACAGCTGCCCATTTGCTGCTGACACAAGACCAAAACTCTTCGAAGTTGGAAAGCACCGGAGCTGCAGTACAAGCCTATTTACATAATAAAGACATGCACTCCCTTCAGATAGCTTAATGTCTGTTTATGTAAGATTAGAGGCCCAACAAATGTGACAATGTGATTAAGTGCACTGCTTAAATTGAAATGAAACTTTTTACCACTCAGGAAACTAAATGAATGAACATGCACAGCTTAACAAGCCAAATTTCATTACTGAATCCAAATCAGTTGAATCTGATCCACAATGTTTCTGAACCCCTTCTCCCACCTGTTCGCTAACCTCTGACTAATTGGTCCTATAAAAGTGTCAAAATATCCTAAATAAAAGAACTGCTGTAAGGGCTGTGGCATAGTGGGTAGCACATAATATCCGATACTTAGAGATGAGGAGCTCATGTTTGCAAAACAGGTTTGAATCTAATGCTTCCTATTCTTCTTCCCAATAATTTCCTTTTCTAAAGCTCACTCGTTCGTTAAATGAAAGTGGCAAAAAGAAAAAAGGAAATAAAACACTGGCAAAACAGGTTTCAATCTAATGTTTCCTACCCCTACCAATAATTTCTTATCATAATTTTCACTAGTCCCACTAGCAAAAATAAAAGATAAAAAATCTAATTAAATTAAAATATTTGCAAAAAAAAAGAAAAAGTTTCCTGCTCTTCCTTTCAATCATTTGCTGTCATAAACATCACTATTCCCATATATAAATAGTGTTATGTTAAGTTTAAGTTTAGAAAAGTTAAGTTAAGTTAAGTTAAGTTAAGTTAAGTTAAGTTAAGTTAAGTTAAGTTAAGTTAAGTGATGTTGGTGCCAATATGCTATGAAAAACGAAATAAATAAAATAAAATAAAATGCATGTTCAAAGCAGTCTTGGAATGTTCTCGAAGCCTTATTAAATTGTATTTTTTATCAATCCTATAAATATAAGTGTCAAATAAGTTAGTAAAAAGTGGACTTTGAGGTGGGGTGCTTATATAGTCAACATTAGTTTGAATCTGTCTTATGATTTTAATCTAATTTGAATGAAAAAAAAAGTGTAAAAAAAAAAAAAAAAGGAAAGAACAGATTGGTTTCATTAAGTGCTTTCTACTAATGGCGTATTTGAAGTAGATTCTCAAGCATAGAAGTTCTCAGCAAAGCTCCTAATCAATGTGCAGGGCCGGTATGGAGCAGGTTTGATGTCTGAAGTGAACTGGCAGCATTTGAATGATTAAACACCACAGGAACCCTTGCTCGGCTCTCAGCAGGGGCTGTCGATAAGATGTGCGGCCGGGCGTGCGAGAGGGGCCGCGGTCGCTCACCTCTCTCGCAGTAGGGCTCTCCCTCCTCCATGTAGAAGGCCTGGTTCCTGATGGGAATTTTGCAGGCAGCACACAGGAAGCATTGTACGTGGTAGGTCATCTTCAGGGCGTGCATGATTTCCTGCGGAGAGGACAGAGGGGTGTGAGCGAGCTGCGCACGCCATCCATGAATTCACACTTTGAAAATCAGTCCACTCTCACTCACACAAACACACTTTACACACTTAATACAATCAGAATCAATATACAGCTGTATGTTTTGAGGTCATTTTGACATACCGTCATATTTTTCTACTATCGTAAAATTACCTTAAATTGTATTCCGTTCTCCAGTTTTTGTATTATATTTAATGTATTATTCCGATTAAGTCCTAGTAACGCTTAATTATAATTTCTGTCAAGCCATTAATAAATATCAAATAATGTTTAACAAATCAATTAATATTAATATTTACAACAGTATACGACACATGAAACAGTTTGCATAGATATGCACACACGTGTGTGTGTATACAAGTTAAATTAAAATATTTGTCCCTTAAAGGCAGGGTAGGTAAAAAAAAAATGTATAAAAAACTTTTTTTCCAAATTTGTTTAAACTTTATTTATATATCAATACATAATTAAAATGTAAGTAATCTGAAAAAGAAAGTATAAAAATCGAGTGACTGTAGACCTCTTACGACTGTTTTAAAGACAGCTCATTATTTCCATTCACTCCACCCCCTCCCTTCTGGGCTCCTTCCAAAGCCTCTACTACGGCTCGCTAAGTAATGTTATGTAAGCTATATTACGCAGCTACGTGTACTAATGACACATGCTTCATGAAAAAAATATGTATGATCAAAATACAAAAAGAAAGATTTACCTGTCCAGCAGAAATAAAGCAATCAAGGAGTCACTTTTCAGCCCCTTGTGTTCCCTCAGTTCTCGCCATCGCTGGAAAGCCACGCTGATATTAACTCGCGTTTTATTTCTTTGTTTATCCAAAGACTTTTTGTTCATTGCCTTTTCTTGTACTGTTACTGTCTTCCTTTTTTTGCCTGGTTTGCCTTCACTAACTGCATAGGCTGGTACTGTGAATTTTGCTTGCTGTTTCTCTGCCATTGTTTTGGTATTCCTAGGATCCGTGCCTGTTGAATTCCTCAAATCAAACGTGCACGCGCAAGTGGGCAGGTCATGTGTGGCAAAAGGGTGGTTTCCATGGTTGCGAGAGAGTGACAGTCGCCTAAGCCAATCCTATGTTTCGTCCCGAAATGGAAATAATGAGCTGTGTTTAATACAGATTAAACGGTCTAGAGTCACTCGATTTTTATACTCTTTTTATCAGAGTACTTACATTTTAATTATGCATTGATATATAAAGAAAGTTTAAACAAATTTGGAAGAAAGTTGTTTATACATGTATTACCTACCCTGCCTTTAAGCTGCATTTATTTGATTAAACAGTAGAATTTTATAGTATTATAACATTTTATGATTACCATTTATATATATTTTATAAATATTTATTTCGGTGATGACAAAGCTGAATTTTCAGAAGCCATTACTCCAGTTTTCAATGTTACATGATAATATGTTGATGCTTAAAACATTTCTTAGTATTATCAATGCTAAAAACATGTGCTGCTTAAAATTGTTGTTAAAACCATAATACATTTTTCAGGGTTCTTTAATGAATGGAAATTTTTTAATTTATCTGTAAAAATGTAAGTCATAAATATCACTTCTAATCAAATGAATTCATTCATGCTTAATAAAATTCTTATTTTCTTTAAAATAATATTACACTAAATTATACTGACCCCAAACTTTGGAACGACAGAGTATCAAAAAGTTATACCAGCATCCTTAATGGTTTTATAAACTTTTCCACTACTCATTTTGAATCAGTCAGTAGAGGAACTGCAGTGTGTATTTGTGTTGCAGAACAGTAGGAAATGCAGTTACCCCAGTTATCTTCTTCTTGCATTTGACACAGTTGGGTGAGTAACGGTTGTCATAGCACTTGGTGCAGTAAATGGATCCTTTTTCCTCAAAGAAGCCCCCCTCATCGAGTACCCTTTTACACTGACAGCACGTGAACTCCTCTGGGTGCCAGGAACGACCAAGCGCCACCACATATCGTCCCCTAGAACACGGACACACAAACACAGCCTTACAACAAAAGCTTTTGCACTGAAGTGAAAGGGTCAGCTGGGGCATCAACAGCTGGGTTTAGCACTCTTAAGTGTTCAATGTGCAAAAGCCATTCTAATGGAAATAGTAGGTCAGACACAGAAACCTACTCCATTCTGTATTGATTCTCCATGGTAGAAAGCCCAAGGACATGGCGCTATTTCTGTGCTCTGCGTATTTTAAGAAATATTGCTGCCTTACAAAGTTTGACACAACCTTTTTATCCCTCCTCATGTTTTCTCTCAGTTTTGTAAGTAATGACATTTAGCGCATAGTCATCATTGATTTGGAGGTATATTGGGCTGTCTGCAGTGGTCAGCTTTGGGATTTTGAAAGGGATAGTTCACCCAAAAATGACTGAAACGATTTGCTGAATCTGTCCTCGTGCAGGCCATATGAGATCTAGATGAAGTCTGGTTCTTCATCGGAACAGATTTGGAGAAATGTAGCATTACATCACTTACTCATCAATGGATCCTCTGCAGTGAATGGGTGCTGTCAGAATGAGAGTCCAAACAGCTGCTAAAACATCCACGAGCAATCCACACAATTCCTGTCCATCAATTACGTCTTTTGAAATGAAAAGCTGTTTGTTACAAACAAATCATTCAAACATGACTAACTGTTTAGGAATGGTTTCAGTCTGTATTTATTTTTCTCCTTATTCGGACAATATGACCTTTTCACTGGAGAGAGCATTATTATAGACAGAAGACTCATATTTTAGTTGGAAGCAATTAAAGTTTAAAAACTTCTGGATGGATTTGTTTCTGACAAATTCACAGCTTTTGAAGGACACGTATATTACATATGGTAAAAAGGGGGCATAATAAGTCTCAGGTGTCCCCAGAATGTGTATGTGACATTTTAGCTCAAAATACCCCACAGATAATTTATTATATTATTTTGAAAATGCCTATTATAAATGGAAGCAGAGGTTTCATGCCTGTCTCTTTAAATGCAAACGAGCTGCTGCTCCCCACCCCCTTTCCAGAATAGAGCACCTCATACTTGATAAAAACATCTGTTTTGGGTCTGATTATCATGTTTATTGCACTGAACGGCAACGATTAATTAATTATTTATTTATTTAAATTGCGATTAATCACATGATTTTCTGCGATTAATCACATTGGTATGCACAAAATTCAATAATGAATTCAAAAGTAGTGTATTCTGCTCAACATGTTGACCAATGGACTGGGGTTCTGGGGATTTTTGTGATGTTTTTATCAGCTGTTTTGACTCATTTTGACGGCACCCATTCACTGCAGAGGATCCATTGATGAGTAACTGGCTTAATGCTTCATTTCTCCAAATATGTTCTGATAAAAAAACAAACTCATCTTGGATGTATTGAGAGAGAGTAAACTGTCAGCAAATGTTTATTTCTGGGTGGACCATTTCTTTAACTGCAAATTTTGAGTCAGTGCTGAAGTCTGACTCCAGAGGCGGTAGAGTTCTAGCCGTACCTAATGATCTTGTTGCATGCGGCGCAGAGCGGTGTGCGGCCGCTGGAGTCGGCGGGGTTCTGCTGTGCTGCCTGCATGATAGAGCTGCGGTTCTGCATGGGAGTGGGTTGGACCGGCTTTTGGTGCTGTGTGACCACTGTGCTGGTCTTGTCTGGATGGTAACGGTCTGCGAAACCGGGATCCGTCACCCATGGCGGCCGGCAGGCTGGACCAGAATTCGTTGGTGCTTCAACTGGCGCAAAAAAAAGGATAATGAAACTCAATACATGTATTTTTCCAGTACTTCCTCACTATGGGCCAACAGAGACCTGTTACAAGTGTGTACATTTATAGGCTGCTATTAAAACCAGTGCAGTTGTAGTCTAAAATGGCTTGATTTTATCCAGGGACCAACCTATAACACAAAGACATCTATCGAGATGCTGCTAATACCATGAGAGGAGAGCATTAGGAGTGGCTCATGGTTTAATTCAGCTTATATAAACCACATCTCAAGAGCATGATAATTGACTCATATTATTATCATTGACTATAAACACATCAGTGCCACTTATGTCTTACTTTACCAATTAACAACAGGCCTGTCTGAGCCAGCCGGGCCGCTCCATGAACAAGTCTGTTTTATGGGAGTTAAGTCCTCCCCGTGGGAGCGAGTCTGGGCCGTGAGTCAGTGTGTACTGTGAGAGTCAATCTATTCTGTCTGTTCTAAGTGTACTTACCTTCAACTTCATCAGGTTTGTCTGCTGGCTTGGACTTGGCAGGACTGGGAGTTACTCCGTGACTGTAGAAAGAAAATTTCCCTTCAGTACACATGCCTTGACAAAACGGCTTTAGCCAATGAAAATGTTAATAAGCTACACAGCACAACCTCTGACATCTACATCCTGGACAGAAATTACACTCCTTAACAAAGAGATACTTCATGCCATGTATTTAGATGCAAGTTAAAATACAAGATAGGTGTTTTTTTTTTTGTTGTTGCTTTAATTGTAAATAAAACATTACATGTAATGCATTTACTTTTTTTCTTTTCTTTTTTTTTATGAGAAATCTTATTTATAAAAATTTGGCATAACAAGAGCAACAATTTATAAATAAATAAAAATAAAAATGCTCATGGTGTTTTAACATTTTATACAGTTACTTGATTGTTCCAAAGGCTTGAAATCACTTCTAAAATTAGGCTACCCAATTATCTAGGTTTTTAAAAAAGCTTAAGAATCTTATTTTTAAATAAATATATATTTATAGCTTCCTTTAAGTTTTTTTTCTGTCATATGAAATCATTTTGTTATCTTGGGACCCCCTTGGAAGAGTTGTGACTGACCATGTGTGGTTTTAGCTTACTGTACATACTGCTCTAAAAAAAGTTGACTGTAGCATTTATGAGTTTTTCTTCATACATAACCAGAATTAAATGAACAAGTACATCCAGATCCTGTACTTCATCATAACTACTAGATCACACAAGAAGAACACATTCATGAGTTTACTGGGTTTGTGTATATGATTATGTGTGCATGTTGTTTAATGCCTTATCAAAATAATTAATGTCCTGAAGTTCCCTGGGCTTAAACATGTCATTCATTTATCCAAAGTAAACCAAACAAGTCTGTCTTGTGATTTATTTATTTTTATTGCCAAACACTGCTTTAAAATGATACCAGCTGGGCAAAGCAAGATACCGAACGATTAAATCTCTAGCTGAAAATTTGTACAAAATTAGAATCTATGCATACTGAATCCAAACAATGTCTAATTAATCTCTTATTTGCACAAATCCCAGTTTTAAAAACATCTGAGTTCTGTTCCAAATCCTAGTGTGCTGCCCACCAAGGCAATATTTTTAGGCACCATAGGCACAACCACAACAGGAAGTCTGTTCCAAACAGTAGGCTTGAAAATTACCCTCGTTTCTCACCTTGTTTTGGATGAAATCTACAGTAAATTTGCCAATCCCAGAATGCACTGCGCTAAATTTTGTCCAGAAGCTACAAAATTTGATCAAAATAAATCTGTTCAATCTATTTGAGAAATTCTACATAATACTTATGCAAAGCAATGCTAAGAATGTTTAGTTAGCTAAACTACCAAGATCTAAACCCATCATCTATCTGCTGAAAAACCAATCTAAACCAGGTTAAGTTAACCTGGGGTGAAATAAATATAGGTTAATTTAAAAAGGTTAGTCATTTTTACCATCCCTTCTCTAAACAACTACAAAACAGCAGTGCATAAAATGCTAAAAATGTTGAAATGAAGAAAAGAGAACAAGCATAGCTTGAAGGAAATAAAGGAGGACAGCAGAGTGTTTCACAATGTTTTATGTACTCAGAAACACGAGTCAACAGATTCTTTTATCTTATTGGAGACAGATCCAGAGGAAGAGCGATCAGATGACATCATAATAGTTAATTATGCTTAATTACAGTCAGGAAAAGAAAAGAAAAGAAAAGAAAAGAAAGTTGAGACAAATCACAAGGGGGGCTACACAACACAATCAGAAAGAAAAAAAGAGCAATAGTAACAGTCCCATGATGGATAACGCCACTGAACAACCACAAAAATAACAACAACAATAAAATAACATGATTTTCAGTTTGTAGAAAGGTACCACTTGAAAGAGACTATGTCACACCAACAGCATTCAGATATTCCTAACGGGAACTTGACTGTAGGGCTCAGTTTGCATGGTTTTTCCCATTATGCCTGCATTTGTTTTTGCTATTTTTAACTTGTACTTTTTATATTGATAGATTTTTTACTTTTTTTTCATTAACTTGACAACCCCCCCAATCCCCTTTTTTTTGTCCTGGTATAGCTGGGGTCGGTGTTCACCCATAGGTGGCACGCGGTGGTGCACTTGTATGTAGCGCGGCTGTATCTCAGCCACCTCGGCCGTCTGATGCCCGGGAGGCAGAGCTTTCAAGACTTGATGTTGAGGGCACGGGCAGATCTCTCGTGATGCCAGTCTCTCAGCCTGGCATAGCGGGGGCTCTGAATCTCAGAGAGGAACTTTTCCCTGCCATTTAGTGCACCAAAGAGGACAGGAAATTAAAAGAGCAGTGAGGGCAAAACAGAAGGAGAGAAAGACATGCCAGCACATACACAAAGACAAAAGAAGGGAATGAATATGAGGTTGAGAGAACAGCAAAACAGAAAGAAGAAGGAATAAAAGATGCAACATATGCAAGTAGTGATGAATTCAGAATTCAGTATCTGTAGATAACCAGGCCCAGACAGAATCTGCAGACTTTTTTCCCCTCAGGTTTTCGGTTTTGATTTTAATGAAAAACCTGCTAAATGGATTTGGAACAGAGAGTACTACACGCTTACTGGCGGCACAATCTAGTGAGCCAAAAGTTTTAAGGGCGTTTGCACACAAGAGAGAGTTTTGATGGAAAGTAATGCATAAGATGTTTTTTTAAGGGTGTGGAAAGAAATGATTTGGTATAAAATCAACTGGGAATATAGGAAAGTGCATTTTCGATCCAAATTCAATTTCATCCAAATTCTTTTGCTTTCATAGATTTTCAGAATGTTTTAGGTATCAAAGCTGTAAAATTCTCATTTCAACTTTAAACATTCATTGTGCTCAAAATGAAAATACACATTATATGTCTCTTATGCCCACCAAGGTGCATTAAAAAAAAAAACAGTAAAAAATAAAAGAAATTTAAAAAAAAAAAAAGAAAAGAAAATGTAATATTGTTAAAAATGATCACAATTTAAAAATAGAAAACTGCTATTTTTATATATTTTAAAATTTGATTTATTCAAAATTTTTATTAACAGTGTTGTTTTTCTTAATATTTTTGTGGGGAAATCTGAATTTTTTAAGGATTCTTTAAAAGAACAGCGTTTATTTAAAACAGAAATATTATGTAATATAATAAATACCTTTGCTGTCATTCTTGATCAGTTTAAAGCATCCTCCCTCAAAGTTTTAATTTCCTCTGAAAAATCTCACTGACTCTAAACTTTTGTATTTAAAAGTAAATTCCTCTGCTCTTTTGGCCTAATGGGATGGCAAAATTTCTCCTGGATTATAGGACTCCATAAACCCTTGCATTTGTCCTTCACATGAGGCATCATTCCCATCAAAAATCAATTAATTTGAATTGGAATCTGACACGCTGTAAACTATATTGATGAAACTGTATGTTACGCAAGAAAGGCATTTATATTCTGCAGAAATCTGAGGGCAGGACTCTGTGAAGGTCTGATTATAAGGCACACAGCACTCGGTGTATGAAGCTATACTGCAAATGCACAGATCAGACAACGGCTCATAATGTGGATCAAAGCATATTTTCAGCGTCTCTCCGCAGAGAGCTGAACACCGTGATCTCCTAATGAGGGTGCTAAAAGGTCAGAGCCAGCGATTTAATGCTTCAAACCACACTTCATTAGCAAGTTCACACAGTTCTTTACCTGGACCTTTTCATGTTCTCATCATCCGGGTCCTGCACTGAGGAAAGCAGGAGATACAGATCAGACCAACTGTTAGTCACAAACACAATATAAAATCCCCTGCCAATAACTGAACAACGCTACAAAACACTTGAAAACCGCTGCTTTTAAAGGGACTCCCAATCACCTTTTAACATGAGTCAATCCTGTGATATGTACAGATTCGGTACAGCAACAATGGTTGACTGAACTCCTCTTTCCTACCACTTACTCCAGAGCAAATCAAAGCCACTCAGGCTCTAGATCACATAAAGGAGAAAATCTCGGCCATAACCCTTTAAGCTACAGATAGACGATATTTCCCACTTCTTTATGATCCCACTCTTAATATCAGATCAGCGGTTGTGTCCTCTAGGACATGATTTCATGCCCTCCTACTCAGATTAGTCCCTGCCACTAAGTAAAGATGGGATTTAGGAAAGGGAGTTTTTTTAAGGAACTTAGGAACAGGGCTGGGAGCTACAACTGTATTTACTGTGCTGCTAAAAATGTGTCAACCGGTTTATACCACAGTAAATATACAACGCAATTGTAAAAAAATCTGACACAAAGTCAAAAAAATAAAGATTACTTTGACAACTTCACTGAGTAGTTTTTTTCTTAGCAATGTGTCGCTTCTTCCCTTAAAGGAGCTCTAAGCGATGCCAGGAGTCGTAACTTCTTGTTGACGTTCAAATTGTTGTCAAACAAAACGGAGGCTAGCTAGACCCTCCCTCCTCCTCCCTCCAAACCCCACCCCCAAATCTTTCTTGTCGGTTATTGGCTGGAACAGTTTGTTATGTTTTGTGATGCGGGTGAGCCCAGTTTGTTTTTCTTGTTGTTTGTGGAGGCTGTGGTGTCTAGAGAGACCCCGTTTTTTTACAGTGTGTTCAGGGGACAAGCAGCTAGCGGATAGCGAAGAGATGTTTGCTGGATGTGACAAAAAATGTTTTAGCCTAAAAAATGTGTGACATCACTTAGAGCACCTTTAACTTTATGATGCATTAACATTAGTTAATCCAATTAACTAACAGTAACATGAAATTATAATGAATATCATTTTATACATTAACATTAGTTAATCCAATCAATTACAAGTAAAATGAAATGATGAATATAATTTCATACAGTAACATTAGTTATTCCAATTAACTAACAGTAACATGAAATTATAATGAATATCATTTTAGCATTAAAATGGTAAAGGTCATAGGTCTGCGTGAACCAGCTATTTTACAGTGACTTTAAATGTTACTCATTCATTATTTGAACTCGAGTATTAACCAAAAAAATAAAAAACAAAACATCTCATCACGAAGAAGCTTCTTTCGTTTGGTCACTTAAGTTCCAAATAAAAGGAGACAATAAAATAAACAAAACAAAACAAAAAATAAAATAAAGAAATAGGCTTCTTTTGGTTTGTGTCAATTAGGTTTTAAATAAAAGTAGACAATAAAAGTTAAATTAAATTTCTAGTTTCTAGATTGGTTTAAAAAATTAAAATGAAAAACCAAAATAACATTTAATTACAGGGCAAATAAATAAATAGTTGTGGTTGAATTTCTGGCACAAATAATGCCCTTGTGATATACCACAGTATGAACAGTTTTATCATGATTGAAGTTTTTGAAGTCCTAACTCCCACCCTTTCTTAAAAATGTCTTTTTCCACATTACTTCACAAAATACTGACTCTCTGAGAAATTATCTTTCCAAAGAAACCCGTTGACACAAATGAGCTTATGCAGAAAACCCCAAATGAGAAACACAACTGCTCTGAGAGGAGTATACGGTGCTGACAGGCTGCGGTCTGAACGTGTCTGACTTACTGAAGTCAGTGCCTGTGAGCTGGGCCAGGATTCGGAAAGAGCGAGACTGGGTGGTGCCGGTGCGTGGCTGCCAATCCTCCGTATCCTGGATCAGTCTCTTCTTACTGCGATCGTTGGGGATGAAGCAGGGCATGCTTTCCACCCGCAGACCGTGCCTGCAGACAGGAGCCCTTCATGACCTCTCTCATTCACCACAGTAGCACAGCACACCGCAAACAAAAAAGTTAAAGAAAATAAAATCAGCTTCACGTAATGTGTGCAGCACGGCAAGGGACAACTAAGCCAAACACAGTGAGGGAATGTGCAGTACATGATGATGATATAAAAAATTAAAATAAAAACCTGGGGTGCATGAATCCCCTTACAAAATCTTACCATGGTAACCAATGTTTCTGACCAAATACAACAGTTTGTATTATTGCAGGTATTGTTGCTGCTACACCAAGCTATCACAGATCTATTAATCTATTAGAGTAACTATATATATATATATATATATATTTATTATGCTGCAGAAACTATGATTAGCACAGTAAATTTTATAAGGTGATGTTTTAGCAATAGGGTTTTCAACCAGGAGGCCTGAAGTAAGGCTTTTAAAAATATTTTCTATTTATTTTCTATTCAATTTCCAATTGTTTAATAATAATTTTATTTCTAATTTTATTCAATTTAATTCTTTCTTAACTAAGAATGCTCATTATTTTTACACATTTCAATTATTCATGATTTAATTATAGCTATTAATATTAATTAAAAATTACATGTATACTTCTTTTTATTATTTACAGCAAAAATAACTACATTAAGTTAATAATGTAAAAATAAAAAAGTTAAAATAAAGTTAATAAAATAAAAAATACATACATAAGTAAATAAAAATATATTTTAAAGAATTAACCAAATAAATAAATAAAAAGTAACAATGTATATAAACAAATTTTCATTATTTTCTTTAAACATTTTATTTGTTAATTGTCTGCGTTTTTGTTCATTATAGTTATTAATTTGTATCAAATTGCTTAATAGTTTTTAATTGTATTACTTAATAATGAAATGCTAACAGTGCTCTGGCTGGTTTCCTTTTCCAGATTTCTAATCAAATTTACATTACATATTGTTGGCTCTCTATGCATTTGCAAAAAAGCATCTGCTAAACGTATAAATGTCAAAAATGACACAGACAATCATTACTAATTTTATCATTCAATTATTTAATGTAACAATGTTAATAGTCTTCATTAAAGTTATTTAACAGATAATAATAATTATTATTATTTAACTGAGGTACGTGAGCTGGCTGAGAGTCTGGTGAGGGTCTCTGGGTCTGTAAAGGCTGAAAACCCTGTTTTCACACATCAGATTCATAGCTACATGCACACAAAATAATAAATCAAAACACCCACGAAATGTGATTTCAGTTCAGGCTCCACATCAGTGCTTCATGCTCTATTGAAGTCACTCAGAGTGCACGACTACATTTGCTAATAGTTTCAAACGACCCATCAGCTAAAGTGCCATGTTTCAATACAGTTCAACTACCGAGTGAGAAAGCAATGAAACACGGTCTGATGTCGTCGAAAGCAAGAGTTTATTAGTGAGGTCAGCAGCAGGTCTACGCTCTTTCAGCAACAAGCCACAAGCATTCAGCACGTACTTCCCCTCAGGGTACAACTCCTCACAGAAGACTTCTCCTCTAATGAACGGCAGAGTGAAGGAAGACAGAAAAAAACAGGATGAGGAACACAAATAACAATAGAGAGGAAGAGTGGGAGCAGAACAACAAAGAACACAAGTGTCCATTAAAGCAGCCTGGCTTTAGACTGAGAGAATGGAGGTCTGCGGTCTGAAATATCAACGCTGGAATAAAGCTGTACATTTACAATCCCTCAGTGAATAATTACAGAGCGAGACGCCAGCTTCGATGTGAGAAATCTGCCATCTCCTAAAGCCAGAGCTGCAATAATGCAGACTTGGGAATAGGGAAAGATACATTCAAATTAGGAAAAAAACATATGAAAAGGATAAAGGCCAAAAACGATAATTGCACACAATTCTCAAAACAGGAGGGAAATAAGGAAAGGCATTACTAACTTGTCAAGAACTTCCATCTGTAGAATGACAATAGAGATAAAGAGAAAGAGAGAGAATAGTTTAGGAATAAATCGCACAGAAATGCAGAGAAGAATCAACAGCATTTAGAAAGACAGGATACAGACACAAAGCAAACTGGGGAAAAAAAACACAGTGTGCTTTAAATAACACAATGGAAAACATGAGCAATCTATTCATTATTAAAAATTATAAAAACATAATTTATGTATTTTATTAATTTACATATATATTATCCACAACTAAAATATTTTTTTATTGGTTTTATATTTTAATTTCTTTTCAAATGTAATGGTTTCCAATAACTGCAAAATTGCAATTAGAAAAGAAAGAAAAAGAAATTGAATAATTTTTATTTAGTAAGGATGCATTAATTTGATCAAAGGTGACAGTAAAGACACTTATGTTACAACAAAAATCTATTTCAAATTTTTTTATTTTATTTATTTTAGTTTTCCCATTCAGATAATTCAGAAAAAAAGCATATTTAATTTGGCAAACATGGGTTTCATAATTAATTATAAGAACCACTATTATATGCATATATTTTACACACACACACATACAAATATCACCACACTAATAGAATATAATATTTGACTTTTAATTTGAACAAATTTTGTTGGTATCATTCCATCAAGACTGCAAGCAATAGTGCCCCTCAGTGAACAGTTGTAAAAACAAGCTTGTAGGTGTGCGGTGCTTTAAACATGCTCAGAATGCTGACGTGACTGAGATCTAAGAGATCACACACACACACACACAGTGCTAGATCGCAAACACACTCGCAACACTCCAGCAGCCGATCTCTGAGTCCCTCGCCTTTCCTCCTCTACACACTCCAAAACTTCAGAGCTTTCTACTCTGGATCTTAGCAGAAAATGTTCCCACAATCCAACTGAAGTTCAAGTCTTAGTTTTTTTTCACCTTTTGAATAAAACAAAGAGCACATCTATTTGAATAAAACATCTCCTTCATGCAATTTGTTTGTGAGGAAGCCTTTCCAAGTAAGGCTGTTAAGTAATTCGGCACCGGGGCCGTAACGGCACTTTGAGGGCTCAGCAGATTTTATGGGAGGGTCTCGACTCTATAAACAGCAGCAGACAACATCAAGTCCTGGCCTAAAGACAGATTTCAACCTTCTCGACCCGGACAGATCAAAACCTTAGACCTTCACAGACTCCTTCACGTGTTTACGTAAAAACCAGCACAATTTTCCTGCTTCCGACGCCACCGGACTTGACTGCTAACAGCTGTTGTTTTGATCATCTTAAATAAAAGTGCCCGTTAAAATTCAGGAAAAGGTGCAGAACGTCCCCGCAGAGGGATGGCAAAGAGGAAAACAGATGAAGACGGCCTGTTCGCATGGATCCCATAGCAGTCTGGTCACCGGGGTGGTGATGCAACCGCCTGTTCCAACAAGGAAAACAGACACAGCTGCTTAACGCCATGTTGTTTATTACAAGCACACACAACAAATCCAGAAAAACACCGAAGGCCAGACTCTTCAAGTCGCTCACCCCGAATCTCCTGCCTCACTATGTAGGAACGCAACACAGACTTAAACTTTCAGAGACACAATTCAGACAACGGCATCACTGCATCACCAGAAACACGCAGCCTTGGGAATGATGAGCTCATTATTGTGGAATAAGCGCATCAAGAACGTCCCGTGGCAATCAAAGCTTGTTTTAAAGATGGGATATGAGGCTAAGTCTCTGTCAGAGACCTAGCTGGCTGGTCACCTACCCATTGTGAGTCTGCGGCGAGTTGAAGTTAAGCTTGGGGGCATATGACACCGGCTTGATGACGGGCCCCTTGCTGGCATTGCCAGGGGCTGCAGAGAACGGCCGTGCCATCTTGTTTATGGCCGTGCTCGGTGCGAACGAGTACTTGGGCTGACTGGATGCAGGTGCGAGTGAATCCTGAGTGTGGAGAAAGACAGTGCAAAAGCAACACCATGCAGGTCAGATCATGCACACACATTAGTGGCAGCACTGGTAAATGCACAATCCCAGACACAGTTTTAAGGCTTAATCCTTGCCAAATGAGAGGATTGTCACAGCATAGTGAGAGTGGAGGGGGATTGTTTGAGAAGTGCAAACACACCCTGGACAAAAATATTTATCTTGAGAACAGGCCAAGGTACAGCTAAAAGCTCCTCCATTTCAGCTGCACTCTGCTTCTGACTGGGTTGAAAGTAAAACTATAACTGATATGACTAGGATTATAACAGGCACTGCTGCAGAGAGCCGTGCTATAGGCTTTTGCAGCCACATGAGGGCGCAGTGTCTCCCAATCTCATTTAGAGATTTGTTTCAGTTTTCATAATGAAATAATAATCTGAGTCACACATTTTTTTATTTAATTTTTTACCTTTACACAAAATAAAATAAATGTTTTTTACAAGTTAATTATTTTCATTTCAATAAATATATTTGCCATTTGTGTCAAATATAAAACTTAAAACAATTACATTGCATACATATATATATATATGTGTGTGTGTGTGTGTGTGTGTGTGTGTGTATAAAATACACACACACAATGTTTAACAAAATATTGTGAAAAATAAAAAATACATAAAATATTTAAAAAAAAAAAACCTTTATACAAATATAGTTACAAGTACAACCCGAATTCCGGAAAAGTTGGGACGTTTTTTAAATTTTAATAAAATGAAAACTAAAAGACTTTCAAATCACATGAGTCAATATTTTATTCACAATAGAACATAGATAACATAGCAAATGTTTAAACTGAGAAAGTTTACAATTTTATGCACAAAATGAGCTCATTTCAATTTTGATTTCTGCTACAGGTCTCAAAATAGTTGGGACGGGGCATGTTTACCATGGTGTAGCATCTCCTTTTCTTTTCAAAACAGTTTGAAGACGTCTGGGCATTGAGGCTATGAGTTGCTGGAGTTTTGCTGTTGGAATTTGGTCCCATTCTTGCCTTATATAGATTTCCAGCTGCTGAAGAGTTCGTGGTCGTCTTTGACGTATTTTTCGTTTAATGATGCGCCAAATGTTCTCTATAGGTGAAAGATCTGGACTGCAGGCAGGCCAGGTTAGCACCCGGACTCTTCTACGACGAAGCCATGCTGTTGTTATAGCTGCAGTATGTGGTTTTGCATTGTCCTGCTGAAATAAACAAGGCCTTCCCTGAAATAGACGTTGTTTGGAGGGAAGCATATGTTGCTCTAAAACCTTTATATACCTTTCAGCATTCACAGAGCCTTCCAAAACATGCAAGCTAACCATACCGTATGCACTTATGCACCCCCATACCATCAGAGATGTTGGCTTTTGAACTGAACGCTGATAACATGTTGGAAGGTCTCCCTCCTCTTTAGCCCGGAGGACACGGAGTCCGTGATTTCCAACAAGAATGTCAAATTTGGACTCGTCTGACCATAAAACACTATTCCACTTTGAAATAGTCCATTTTAAATGAGCCTTGGCCCACAGGACACGACGGCGCTTCTGGACCATGTTCACATATGGCTTCCTTTTTGCATGATAGAGCTTTAGTTGGCATCTGCTGATGGCACGGCGGATTGTGTTTACCGACAGTGGTTTCTGAAAGTATTCCTGGGCCCATTTAGTGATGTCATTGACACAATCATGCCGATGAGTGATGCAGTGTCGTCTGAGAGCCCGAAGACCACAGGCATCCAATAAAGGTCTCCGGCCTTGTCCCTTACGCACAGAGATTTCTCCAGTTTCTCTGAATCTTTTGATGATGTTATGCACTGTAGATGATGAGATTTGCAAAGCCTTTGCAATTTGATGTTGAGGAACATTGTTTTTAAAGTTTTCCACAATTTTTTTACGCAGTCTTTCACAGATTGGAGAGCCTCTGCCCATCTTTACTTCTGAGAGACTCTGCTTCTCTAAGACAAAGCTTTTATAGCTAATCATGTTACAGACCTGATATCAATTAACTTAATTAATCACTAGATGTTCTCCCAGCTGAATCTTTTCAAAACTGCTTGCTTTTTTAGCCATTTGTTGCCCCCGTGCCAACTTTTTTGAGATCTGTAGCAGGCATTAAATTTTAAATGAGCTAATTAAGTGGATAAAAGTGTAAAATTTCTCAGTTAAAACATTTGCTACGTTATCTATGTTCTATTGTGAATAAAATATTGGCTCATGTGATTTGAAATTCCTTTAGTTTTCATTTTATTAACATTTAAAAAACGTCCCAACTTTTCCGGAATTCGGGTTGTAGAAATTCTATAGTTAAAAATATAAATGTAAAAGCTGTAAATTTATTAACTTTTTCTGTTATAGTATGCACACATGGCCCTACTGGGAAATGCGGATTCAGTCTGGGTTTGTGCATTCTGTGGCGATGCATATTCAACCAAAAATTGTTGAAGGAAAGTTTAAACAAGACCAAAAGCACGATGTTGAACATTTGAATCAGACAGGCAAACAGACAAACCACCCAAACTTCCGCAATACACTGCAACCAGCACATGAAAGCCAAAAGAGCCATGAAACTTACATGAGAATGAGTTATGAATGAGCTATGAAAGCTGTGAAATCAACACTAGTTGAAAGCTGAAATGAGTATGTGCTTGGGAATTAACTTCGATATTATTTGGGGACAAAGTTATTCCAAGAAATAAGTTAAATCTAAGAAAAAAAAAACTTAATTTAGGAAGTCCAAGGATGTCCTCAAAGATAAAAAACAAAATTATCATATATAAATAGTAAAATATGTACTCTATATATTAATTCATTCTAAAAGTGAAAAAGTTTTCTTTCAGGGGCTATATTTAATATATAATGACCTTACATAAAAACAAAAACATCTATGGCAAGAGCTTTAGATAGCTAGTGTGTGTTTGTGTGTTTGCTCAGTTCTGAAGTAATCAAAGCAGCTGAGAACTTGGGAACCACTATAAAGGGGTTTCTTCTGATATCAGGAGCTGGTTAAGTGGGTCTTGCGAAAGCTTCGCAGTTCTGTCCGACACCAGAGAAAAAGGGCAGCTGTCTTACCTTCTGCTCTCCTCCAGCAGGATTAAAAGCTCTGCAGAGAGAGAAGCAGAGAAAGAATTTGCTAAAGCTCATTCATAAAAATGACTCTCTTTCACTGCAATGCTTAAAATGTTAACCAAGGACAGTCTAATGGACAGACAGATATTTTTTTCCAAACACAACAAGACTCATGGGAATTAAATCGGTTCTTTCTGGCTCCAAATCCCATTTTGTCAGTCTGAAAGGAATGTCGCAGCTGTAAGTGTGAATTAATACCTGATGGTTTCCAAATGATTTTGAACTGACACGTGTGACTCAAACATGTGGAATAGCAATGTATCAGATTTAAAAAAAAAAAAATCTGGTTAATGAAGTCATAAACACTCAAAACAGATCTTAAAAACACCTTTTCCAACTATGCTTTTACTTTTTTTTTTTATCTGGCGCAAAACATTAACATTAACATTTAACAAAAACATTTCAAAAGCTACTTTGAAGTACCCTTAAGCGTCACATTAAAAGACCACTGATACATGAACATGATAATCATACAATCACACTGTTAAATAAAAAAAAAGGTGTTGTTTGTTGTGCTCCAAATATCAAAGCACCGTGGTATTAACATCCAATATCATCACTGTCCTCAAGATGAGCACTGTATTCAAGAACTTCTGGCCTAAACTGGACCGTCTAGTAAAGAGTTGCATTTCATCTGTGACCTCCACATGAGTCTGAATTTCCTGTGCGTATACACCACTTCCTGTGTCAGGCATGGTGTCCTTTTGCACAGTGGCCTGCTTACAGATAGCCGTTTAGAGAGAAAATGTAGAAAAAAAATAGCACAACAAGGCTGTTTTACAAGAGTTATATATTACAGGAAATGCCAGAGGAAATGAACAGTGTCCAGTGCAACTGACAAATATATATATATATATATATATACACACTGACAGCTGCAATATATATCTGAACTGTATATTCTATTTTCAAATCGGTTTTCCTGCAAGGTAGGTAGGAAGGTAAACAAACAAATATATAAAGCTTGCAATGTTTTCCTAAAATTCATTATACCAGCTTTTCTTTGCTTTGTATGCAAAGATGAAATTTTCACAGACAAAAGCAAGTTATTGCATTTTGACAAAATTACAACAACATCGAGACAAATCAATTCTGATCTCAAATTAAACTTAACGCTTTAAAACAAACACTGACCAAAAGCACACAAGAAGGGCAAACCAGGACAACAGTCTAAAGCAACAAAGCTAAAAAGAGACTGTGTTTCAAATAAACCACAATTGAAGAGGTTGCCCAAATGGCTATCAAAGGCCATGTAAACCAAAACTACACCACCCTCTGTAATAAAAGTATACTCCGGAATAAATACAGACATGCTCAGACGTTTGTCTTCAAGCATGCCTTTACATGGGAAGCAAACATTGTAATTTATCAGACAGACACACCGACATGTCTGACAACCAAAGCTTCCCAAAACAATAGTCAGGAAACTAGTCATCTATCAGCGTACTGGGCAAAGGGGTAATTATGAACTTTGACAAACAGATGTTTTCACAGTTATGTCACAACAAACTCCACAACGAAATGACATCATCTAACCATCGGCGATATGACTCATGAGGACACGCCCACTCTAATTCACTCCTCCAATCAGCTCATCCCGTCTCCCAGCATTCCAAAGATGTGGCCTGTGACAAAGAGCTGTCTACAGAATCGGAAAGTCTCTGCATCAGGAACACTTTATGACTGAACCGACCTCATTCATGTCCTCCCTCATTCCACAGCACTTTTTATAGAGAGAATCTCTATAAACTCTTTGACCTGAAACAGCCCTAAGTAATGACGGGGTATTTAATCTCATGAAGAAGTGTCAAGACGAAGTCATATTTCACCCTAAAAATGTATATAAATTTATAGAAATTAATTTAAAAAAAATCTGTAACATTGTGAAATATTATTGTAATTTCTAATATTGGTTTCCCATTTTAATATATTTTAAAATGAAATTTATTTCTGTGACGCAGTGCTGAATTTTCATTACCCTTTACTCCAGTCTTCAGTGTCACATGATCCTTCAGGAATTATTTAATATGCTGATTTATTATCAGTCTTTGAACAGTTGTGCTGCTTAAATCTTTTGTAAACCTGCGATAGGTTTGACAAATGTTTTGCGTATAATCACTGGAGTCATGCCTATATGAGCTAAACCCTGTTTTATCGATGGAGACACATTTCTCATAACTCAAGCACAAGTTTTTATCCCTCTTCACTTAAACAGGCCATTACTAACCGCTACAAGCGCTTACCTATGTGATGACATATAAATGATTCTCACACACCCAAAAAAGGAAGAATATCACATTCATAGCTGTGGTTTGGACCATTAAACAGGCTCTTCATCTTTTTCTGTTGATCATAAGGATGGCCTAATGACAGAGCAGGAAGAAGCGCATCGGTCACTCTGCAACTACGCTCATCTTTCCCATTACTCATCTCTTAGCCACAGACATTAGACTCTTTCCACCAGTAGCTTATGTTCTGTCTGAGGGCAGTAAGGTCCATTTGAAATGTTCCTCTTTTGGGCTTTTCCTTTCCGCAGTTACCCAAAAGGAGTGCAATGTAAGCGATTTCAGAATTGCATCCCAAAGCATTGGAGTTTTCCCATCTCCGTGCTGGAAAGCGAAGGTCAGCTCAAGTCACGGAGTTACCACTATGCTTCCAAATTATCTGCTCTACCTTTAGCCCAGGGTCGTCTAAGCCATCTGAGAGTTTTATTACGACACACTGAAAGATTTGTTCTATGCATTTAGTACCGTCTGCACAAAACAAGAGGCCCAAAGATCTAGAGGCCATTTAATTCTGCATAAATGCCACACAAGCTACCATGGCAAATTATCAGCATGGCACTACTGAAGCGGTGTTATACCAGTCTTGGAGCTTGTGTTAGGTTTGTTTAAGATGTGATCACTATTTCAATCTCTACGAAGAAAATAAATGGGATTTTTACTTCTGGGCTGGACTGTTGCACTCTATAAGCAATGTTTTCATCATTCTGAACAAATCATTAGTAACCCACCATAAACAGACTAACAAAATACTATTACCTATTTATTAACTAAAGTAAATAGTGTCTAACAAAATTAGTTTTTCTTCCAAAGTCCAGGAAACTGCTCTTTGAAGGCTCTTTGATATCATCACAGCTGTAAACGTCTGAGTATCTTTGTTTTGTTGATTCTAATGCACCACCGGTTGTAAAAGTCACAGTCTATCTTTCAAGAAGGTAATAAAAGGGTTAACAGTGATGTATTAACCAAAGAACTCAATTTCCTGTGAAGTCATCCTCTCTCCATGTGATACTGACACTCAAATGTGATAAGTGTGTGTGTGTGTGTGTGTGTGTGTACCTGCTCAAAGTGAGAGCGAGGGAGTCGCTTGCAGCTCTGATCTTATTCTGTGCCTCCACATGGGTCATCTCCTCTGCGTTGGCATCAGAGATGGACACCAACCAATCCCCAACACCCACTCCAGCATGGGCCGCCTTACCGCCTGGGGTCAGCTGAAACAGCCACAGAGAACAAACATTAGTCAGTCTGTATGTAATGAAGTTTCATGAGATGTCTAACTATAAACATTTTAAATCTGAACCAGATTTAATATTTTTTGAAGAAAGTGCAAGTGGTTATGAAAACATAAATGTATGATTTTAGCAGACGCTTTTATCCAAAGCAACTTACTAAGGCTAACATTTTTTACCTATCATATGTTCCCTGGGAATCGAACCCACAACCTTTTGCGCTGCTAACGCAATGCTCTACCACTGAGCCACAGGAACACAAACACAATACATGGGTTTTGTGAGTGGTTGCAAGGGTACTCTAAAATAAAGAATGTTTTAAAGCACATTGCCAATTGGTTTCTAAGTTGTTTTGGGTAGTTAAAAGGTGGTTTCTTAATGGCCAAAGCCAAAAGTGCTCACCCCCAAGTCTCTGTGACTATTCTGGTCTCAACACATGGCTCAAATTAGCTTGTTTTCTCATCTGTCAAGTGAAATTGACTATTAAAGTCTATAAAAAAATGGTTAATTGAAACAAATAAAAAAAAAAAAAAAAAAAAAATAATATATATATATATATATATATATGGATTAAAACTATAATACACTATAAATAATACCAAATGAACACTGGACAAATTATCAGGGTTTAAAACATGAGGTTAGCTTATTTCTTCTTCTAACCCCAAATATGAACTTATAGTGATGCCTGACTCAACACCATAATATGAATCTCTAAAAGCAATAAACTAATATATTTGACATCTAAAAGCTGCTGAATTTAGTATAATTGGACCCAGATTCTAAATGTGTCTAAATTCAGGGCTCTGTGTTTAAGTAGGCCATCAGCAAAAGAGAAGATTAGAAACATTTCTCGGAACCTGCAAACCCGTTCTTTTAAGTTCTTTGTCACTAGTTAATTAAGAAAATAACATTAATTTACAATCATTCAAAAGCACTTTAGTTTCATCAGCCTGAATAAATGACAAGCAACCACACCTCGAGCTGAGCTCCTCATCTATTCAATCCATGTCAACTCTAAAGCCACTGCAGAAAAAGAAGCAGCAACTTCCAATCAATCAAACTCAACCGCACAAGAACAAACACACCTGAGAGGAAGCAAAGTCTACAGCAAAAAGAACTCACAACATAATACTGTTGGTAAACCCTTCATCATAACAAAAAGCCAGTCTAAAATAACCCAGCACTTTAACGCAGCATTGACTTTTACAGTCTTACGGTGCAGCGTTTTCAGATAAGACCGACTTGGCAATGAAGTGAGCCACAGCATATAAATCACTCAGAAAAAGGCCAAAGGCATCGCCCAAAAGGGAAAGGGAAGAGAATGTAGGGAAATATGCTTGTGCCGGTGTTACATGGAAATGAACATCCACATTTTGGAACATGGAAAATGTTCTACTGCTGTATGGGAAATGACGCTCTGTGTGTCAAGTCTAGGAACGCATGAGTCACATTCACATGTATGTCCCTGACTTATGTCAAAGAAGTCACAGATTTACGTTTATCGCTTGTTCATTTCTGGAACAGCAAAACCAAAATATGAACCTCCAAGTCAACCTGTGTCTGATGTCTTCCAGGAAAATAAGACTAGTGACAGTTTCATATTACTACAGAGCAAAGTCTGAACAACTTGAATGCCACACACTGATGATAAGGCACACAAGCCAGACCCAAGATCCTGCCAAACTGATCTGCCATATTAAATTTGTGAACATTCATTCCCAACCATGTGAGCTCTGCCAAGTTTTGGAGGAATGTTTTGACCTATTGTTGATCTGGCGAGCAGTTCAGCAAGATTTCTGTTGGCGATTAACATTTGAGGAAACTTTGCTCAAAACTCCCACGGAAACAGTAAATAGGAAAGGTTAGAGTTCTACCCTAAAGCTAAAAAGTGAGGTTCTTGACCCAATCAGGGAAGATATGTGTTAGCAATTGCTTTCATTTCAACTGCAGTTGCTCTTTTTTTTCTATGGCCATCAATGGAGAATGATGCTTTAGGAAACAGACGGTGTAGTTTCTACATCTACCAGTAGGGTTAACAAAACAATGCAAAACTTTGACCCTGTGGACTCCAACAGCATCACCACTTTTGGCAACAAATAAAAGCAACTCAAAATGTAAATGCTGTGCATCATTAAAAGCACTTAGTGTGTAATAACATCATAAGGCATTTGGTGGTAACACCCTAATAAGATCCAGCTTTTGCTGCTGGCATTTATTTGCATGCAATGCTGTATTCAACATCTGCCCTGGACATTTCAGACTCCCTATCCATTCTCCAAATTCTACCACATTTCCTGTCTTGGCCGCCTGCTATTCATTCACTTCAACAAACATTTACAAGTCTTCTCTGCTGAGCTCTGAATAGGAATCTGGAGTTGGACAGCACTGGGGAAAGAGAACAAAATATATTGTCCTGGAGCCTCTGCCCCTCAGCAGCCTGTTTGAGAAGCATTGTGATGTCGTCATGACATCATGAGGAAATGGCTGGGGTCTCAATAACAGTCCTCCACCAGGTGAAGCACTTTGGCAAGAATACAGGAAACAGACCAGACCAGCATGCTCAGTACTCATTTTCAATGGGATAGAGCAGTGTAACATCTTGCCTAACATGCATTTGTGATCTGTGGCAATCAATCAATCAATAAATATAATGTTAAAAAATGCGGGTGATGATTTGTATTATAATTATTAAAATGAATTGATGAATTAATTTATTCTTCATTTTTAGAAGCACTAATCACTATCAGAGAAGCAAACACATGGAGAAATATGGGCACAGCAGAAAAAAAAATAAAAGGTTGAGAGACAAAACAGAAGGAAAGAAGACAAGGGAAATGTGTGGTGGAGTATGCAGATAAAGCTGATGGACACGACCACCTGTGTTCCTGGCTCAAATTCAGATCCCAGCTGTTCCTTGACTTGAGTCTGGTGGCAGTAAAGTGCTGTGCTAAGGCCTTTTACAAGTCAAAGGGGGAAGAGTTGAGAAACCTTAGACCTTCTGACATCAATACACAGGCAACACAAGAAATTAAACTTGTATAAACAGCTAAAAACGAGGATGGCAGTCATAGATGTTCAAGGAAGGATGATATGGGTCACAATCAACAATAAAGCTCAACACACATTTCCCATGCATTTGCCAGAAATCTGATGCTAAATGGACTTTAAAATCATGGCCTATTACAAATTTTCTCCCTAAGACTTGCAGTGGCCAGTCCTTTTGTCCTTGATGGTGCCTACAGTTTATGTGGTGACCCTAAAGACCACCCTAGGTCAGTTTTAGGTGGTGACTCTAAAGAACACCTAAAACTGACCGTTAAAATCCTTGCAGCATTTCACTTTCCATTTCCTTATGGGGGGCTGTAAGACACTGGGCCTCAGAGCAATTGCGTCAGCTGATATGAGTGAGCCATAAATATCTTGGATGTAAGAGCCAAGCTTCAAACCAAACCGTCTTCAGAGGTCTCCTAGAGCAGCCACTGCTACGCCTGCTAACAAGCCCTCCAAAAGCAAATAAATAGGATATTGACAAACTTGTTAAACAAACTCTGATGATTTGGTCCACAGGCTAGAGACGCTGGGAATATGATGGAGTAAATCCAGTATTGTTTTTAATGCAATAGTTCTGCCAAAAGTGAAAGTTATATCATCGTTTACTTACTCCTATGTTTTAACCATATACTCTTTTTATTTATTTTTTTCCTTGGGAAACACAAAAGCAAATATTTTTTTTAAAGGATCATCTTAATGACAGTTCATGGTAGTGAGCTATCACACAAAACAAACAACAAACAATATACCATATTCATGTGCTATATTCAAAGAGGAATAGTCAAAAATGTGCAACAGTGACGTGCCATTTTAAAAAATCTGAATATGAACTTCTGGAGTCAATAATTACACTTTCTTGACAGCCATTGTAATCTTGAAAATAAAATATATTAAATATTAAAGCAAGGTATACTGTAAATTAAATTGATAAAAGATAAAGATATTGTTACAAAAAAAAAAAAAAAAAATCAAACAAAATATTTCCTTATAAACTCTTAATTTATCAAGTATCCTAAAAATCATGTGGGTTTCTTCCCGCAAAAACATTATTGAGCAGTATCAGCACTGATCATAATAAGGAATGCTTCTTGAGCATCAAATATAATAGGATCATGTGACACCGAAGACCAAAGTCTTCAGCTTTGCCATCACAGGAATAAATAACATTTTAAAATATATTAAAATAGTAAATTTATTTTAAATTGAAATTGAACATAAAAGACTTCTTTCTGAACCAAGTCATCAGCATTTAAGGTCTGTTTTTCTTCAAGAAAATACTTTTAACTCTTACATCTAAATTGGATTAAGTCAACTTTTAAAAGCACACTAGCATGTAGATGGCCTAAAAGTGAACAGATAATGACTAAAAGCCACGAAACTCCAAATTTAATTGAATGGGGTCTCTCTAACCTCCAGAGTAAAATGCACAAAGTAATAAATGTCTCAAGGGAGCAGACCGGCCTCAGTTTGGCTTAACGTCACAAAGCTGGAGTCCCCAGGAACAAATCACACAAAAAAAAAAAAAAAAAACTCAAACTGTGCTCTAATCTTCTAAAGATTACATCATATATAATTTTCTAATTGCAGTTGAGTTTAATTTCAGCTGAATGGCATGTTGCCTGCTAATGCAAACCAGATGGACATCCACCGATGCAAATACAAAAATCACAACATTTGTAAACTGAAATGATTATGGCTTTCATAGCTAGTACACAGAGATCCATCCATCTCGATGCGCGTCATCTGTAGGTTTCGCTTTCATTGATTTCATCAGGAAAGTATACCCTTGAGGTCCAAGAACCATCTGGTTTTGGGAATGATTTGAGACATTAATGGATAGTGGGTGCAAAAGTAGACAAAGGGCCACTCTGTTGCCAGGAATAGGAAAGCAGCGTTAAAATCCCAGGAATGCTGAAGAAATGTGCCGATGTGTGCAACAGAAAGAAAACAAGAGGAGGAGGTGGAGGAAAGGAGGAATCAAGGAAAATGCTCTGAGAAATATTAAGGCCAATCCAGCTTCCAACTGCCATCATCTGATGAAATGAATCCCTACTTATGACACAGGAAAAACACAAATCACTAATGCTGCTAGACTGAATTAGTAATAGGAGACTGGAATGGTTTTTTTGTGCATTATGTGGTTTCTAGGATGTTACTAGGTGGTTACTTAATGGTCCTTAAAGTCCAAAGAGGTCAAACCAAAGATAGTTGTTGTTACAAATGTTGCACCTATGATTCATCTTCAAAACACACAATTTTCATGTTTAGATGATCTATCCCCTATCCCAATTGGATTTATGTGCATTTTTAGACAAAAGTCATTAATCAGATTGCTTAATAGCACCTATCCTCATATTTCATGCCTGTATAGTGCAAACGATGCAGGATGTTACATGACAAAGTTTAAAACACAAGATTAGTGGTTTGTTCAAATCCTTAGTAAGCACCAGCACCACTAATTATTATGTATAACAGCAAACGTTCAAGCTGTCCCTATAAATAAACCACTGTTCCATTTCATCACTCTCCTGTTTGAATGGCCGGTCTTATGCGCCTAAGCCCATAAAACCTCACTCTTTAACCTCTTTGTTCTCCCACTGAGGAGAAGGGGGGAAAAACAGACCACCCGTCTTCAAATTATTCTACTTTTGAACCTGTGGACAGAGCATATCTTTACATCATGACCTGTTTAGACCCAGCGTGATTTAACACTGCATAACTCAACAGTTCAGAACTGTAAGAAGAGGGCGTAGACTTCTGTCAAGAAGAATTAACCACCACCCTTCATACAAGACTAATAAATCACCTTTAACAGTATTGTGTAATCTCAAACGACAGAACAAACACACCTAATGATTCACCTCCTGTCACGCTAATGACTCGCTGGTGTCAACCTGAACACGGGAAGACGTCTGGCTGGAACGTTCTTTAGAAAATTCATTTTCACGTCTGTCGAGAGGTGAAGGCGTCTGAGGAATGAAGTGTTTATTTCACTAACCTATCGCACGTGCCAATGTAGGTCAGGTGATTACTATTAAGGTAATAAACAGTGATAACATGCAAGTTCGGTGCTTTGCAATTGAGATTGTGGCCTTACATAGAGAGCCACTGAACTATAAAGAGAATAACTGATCCATCTGAATGGACTTTTTCTGAAGCTCTGTTCCTGCAGTTTACTCTTAAAAATTAAGCCTATCGTCTGATTTTTAAACAATAGGCATAATTTTTGCCATGCTAGCTCTAGCGTGAGAAAATGCCGGTATCGGTTAAATCCTGTAATGAAATCATTCTTCATAAACACAAGATCCTGCACGGTGCTTTATGAGAAACTAAATCAGGTTAAGAATGACACGCACAGACACGCTCCTGCTATTGCATAACATCTGGCAGCAGCAGGCAGCTTTATGACCGGCTCTAAACTGACGGATGAAGTCACCATTTTGACTGAAGGGAGTGTTAGTGCAAGTCATCAGCGCCGACAGACGTCTGAGAGCTGAACAGATGTATGCAGCTGCAGGTTATTCTGCCATGTCAGACAAAGAGTTGTAAAGTCTGGCAAAGCTAAAAACACAGAGAATCTAGCTGATATTGTTTCCTTGACATTTCGAAGCTGATATTCACACAAAAGAATTAAAAAACTCAATATTTAGTAAAAATGAATGAATCCAGAAAACATCCATTACCAATGACCAAAGCTGTCAGGACATTTTGAAACTTTAATGCTACTTCTGGTGACTTCTTCAGCCAAGTGGGAATAGTTACTCATCTCAAAATGGCAAAAAAAAAAGCCAAACAATCAATATCAATTATTATGTAGAAGCATATGCTGATAAAGAAAAAGACACATTACTTGAAAATCAGAAAAAAATAAAATAAAAAAAAATAATATATATATATATTTATATTTTATATATATATAAATTTTTTTTTTTTTTATGCGTGTTGATATATATATATATATATATATCAACACGCATAAAAAATCTAACGTTCATACAGGAAGATAAAACACTTGGTATAGATGAAGTATGCAATTTCTGCCACACTAGAAATCTCTTTCCTTCTAACTACAGGTCAAGACCTTACAAGTCTGCAATAATATTTCCAAATGTTCACTAAATATTGATAACAGTGGAACATCATGTGACCACAGCTGGCTGATGATGCTTCTGGGAAACACCTGGACAGAATTTCTTCAGAATCGAAACCAAGGCCTCATTATTTGTCCCTATGGTATTCATATACAGTACAAATGAAATGACCTTTCAGGTCCACAAACGCACTAGCTACCAGAGCTTGTGTATATCACAAACAACACTGCTCATATAAGGAATGGAAATTCTGCGTCTGGACCTGATCTGTTCAATATGCTCCATTCGAGGTACTATTAAGCCAGGATTCAATGACCTTAAAGAGAGAACAACGCATGCGGGAAACTAAACAAAGCATAACATATCCTTGTGAGGAGACATTTGAATGGAGTTTTGAAGCAGCCCTTTTCTTACGGCATTGATATCAAGCGCTGACATGTTTCTGAAGGAATGCAAGTGTTGAAATAGACCTCACGAAACACTGAGCACACTTTTCTCATTAACTCTTATTGCATTTCCTTATGAGGTTGCGTTTGATGCTTTTCTGTGTGCAGAGGCGGCAACGTAAACCGAAACAGAATTGGTGCAAACTTCATTATGAGGATGAAAACACCTTGAGTGAGCGATGGGTTCACGCTATCTAAATGAAATCTGCGAAACGCCTTGTTCATTTGTCAAACTGAAAAGTTAAAGGGAACAAATGAGATGAAAACATCATTTATAAGCAGCTTACAGCTTAAGCTGTAAACAAAACATTCCTATTACCCATCGCTACATCCAAGATGGAGGTCACTTACCCTGGACACGGTCAGGGGCATGTTGAAGTCCTTGCCTCCCTGAAGCCGAAAACCCCAGGGAGCAGGTCCGTTGAGCGTTACACTATATATATTCATTGCCTGAAGAGAAAACAAACACAAAAGAAAGATTATAGTCACAGTAATAATATTATAAGTTCAGAGCTCCTAGCAAAGCTGAAACCAGACATTTCTGGTATGCTGCTGACATCTGACTCCCCGTGACTTAAACCTTACAAACTTAGTAGATTGAACAATTATATAGTACAATATTAAACATAGTATATCTAGCTTTACCCTCAAACATGCAGTACAAGCTATAGACTATAAACACTTCTAAAAACAAACAAAAAAAATATTTGCATCTGTGGTTCCACAAAGATATTTCTACATCCACAGCACATTTCACTGCTCAAATGAATATATATCATATACTGTGTTATCGCAAAGGTCTCTATGTAAACTTGGATGAATAAGTAACTAACTTTATTTGCATACAGAACTATAGCAAACCTCAACTGCTTGATTGGTTATATCACCGCAAAATGTAAACTATATTATCGCCCAGCTCTAATATGCTAAATGTGACTATGCAAAACGATATTATTGTTCCTGTGAAAAGCGCTACGCAAATAAAGTTGACTTGACAATCCACTGAAAGTTCACAGTACTGAAACCATTAGAAAACACTTTTATTCCCGAGTGACCAGTTGTTCGCTGTTTAACGGCGGTATCTGTGGAGACATTTGAGAACTGGCTTATTTAAATTAATTATCAGGTAGGTGACAGAAATAAGCACCTATAGATTTCTGCAAATTGCTGGTCAGTGACACACAATGAAAGTGCACATTATCTACACTCTTGCAAATCCACGAGTTAAAATACAATACATTTAATCCAACCCATGTGTGATGACAGAAGATTAATTTAATAACTAATGCATTATTGAGTCATTAACCTAATCCACCACTGGCACCTCCAGCACATCATTATATCACTATGTTGATTATGTGACAGGTTAGTACAAGAGTAAATGGTAACATGACATAAAACAGAAAGCCAATTATATAGTACAATATTAAACATAGTATATCTAGCTTTACCCTCAAACATGCAGTACAAGCTATATACTATAAACACTTCTAAAAACAAACAAAAAAAATATTTGCATCTGTGGTTCCACAAAGATATTTCTACATCCACAGCACATTTCACTGCTCAAATGAATATATATCATATACTGTGTTATCGCAAAGGTCTCTAACTTTATTTGCATACAGAACTATAGCAAACCTCAACTGCTTGATTTGTTATATCACCGCAAAATGTAAACTATATTATCGCCCAGCTCTAATATGCTAAATGTGACTATGCAAAACGATATTATTGTTCTGTGAAAAGCGCTACGCAAATAAAGTTGACTTGACAATCCACTGAAAGTTCACAGTACTGAAACCATTAGAAAACACTTTTATTCCCGAGTGACCAGTTGTTCGCTGTTTACAAGAGTAAATGGTAACATGACATAAAACAGAAAGCCAAGGACAAGCTGAATCCTCCCTCTCCCTGTAACTTATGGTCTCCAAACTCCAGAGGCTTATCTTATCCCACACAGAGTTTACCTGCTACAGTGTGGCTTGCTGCACACATACCTTATGCCAAGGGCCAAACTTGTCACCCAAACCTCCAGAAAACCAAGTGGAAATCAGGCACTTTGAGACAGCCTGACTTTCTCACTGCTGGCAAAGCTCAACTCCCTCCCCTCCTTCTTTGTGACACGGGTTCGCTCCAAGTCTCTCATACTCCACAGGCTATATAAGGAATGTAAAACTACACCAAACTATTTCAGCCCAACACCCACAAGTCACGGAGAGGGGGAGAGAGACCAAGAAAGAGAGGGAGGGAGTGAAGGAAGAAAAAACATCAACTACCTCAGATTCTCTGGCTCTAGATGGAACATTTAAACCCATAAACTACTAGAAAAGACATCAGAAGGCAGGTTGGATGGGTGGGAAGCCAAACGAACATTCCTCTCAATGCGGATAACATATGTTGCATGGTTGCACGATATTGTGACAGCAATTGCCCTGTGGTAAAACTGCAATTGAGAAGACATTAGACATTGTGAATGGTCTTTTCGCACGGTGCGAATAACATATGTTTTAGATGGTAAAACCGTACCACCCAAAGCATGTTTTGTCACATTGAATACAATTTGAGAGGACAAAACTGCTGTTGTTGTTGTCGTACCCCGTGGTGAAACTGTAATTGAGAGGGTACTGTACTTTCTCAAAGGTCTCTTTTCTGATGCATTTCAATTTTCCACTAACTACCTCCAATTTTATACAGTCCTTTGTGATAAAAAATTACTTTCAAAATAACATTCATTCAGAAGTCTGACATTTCACCCCCAATGGGTGAATTAGAACGTTATGCTTAAGAACTGATAAAGCTGAATAAGCACATAATTATGCATAAAACAGTCAAGTGTTCAAGCAGTCTGAACTCATTTCTGTCTATGGGGTTATGTGAGTGCAAGAATAAATCATGTACTTTGCAAACTGCATGCAAAGAAATATTGACCCATGAACTATACATAAACTACAATAATTTGTGTAATTTAACTTTTTTCTTCAATAAGGGGAAATAAGACAAAATGTCAAGGCCTTTGATCAGTGAAACGGACTAGGATACACAATCTGCAATAAACTTGGATTTAACTCTGTAATCATGACTTACAACTAACGGATATTTTTTTTAAATCCAATTTCCCACAGAAACAATATTTAGCTCATTAAAAGAGAATCCATATTAGATGCAAAACCATGTTAATATAACGAATTGCCTGTTGGGGGAGAAAAAAGTAGCCAATGCATTCAAATGAATTAAACATGCTGCGTTATATCACAAATCCACATTATAACATTCTCAATGACATCATAAATCAAAAACACACAGCTCAAACTGATGCTGAAGTTTGCCATAATAACTGGTTATAACCTCGCTTCTGCAGGACTTCTCATATGAGAGTATGTAACCTAGAAACGCGATACACTCTTCTTTTTTTAAAGCCCGACACCGGTGTTACCCAGTTCATCCAAAAAGAAGCTTGGAAGCAGCGCATTTACCTCTTTCTGATCGGCAGACATCGCAGCCTCCTGTCTTCTGAGCTGATGGGCTCTTACAAACAGATCAAGTAAACTTTAAAACTTTCTGGACTTAGGCGTCAGGTCGCTCACAAAAGCCGCAGGTTTTCCCTGTTGGATTTTCTTTTAGTAGGACTCTGGTTAAACGTCATGTGTCACGTGGAGGCCTGACGCACGGGATCGGTGGGCGCGCCCCCGTGGCCAGACTCACATATGTTTAATGATGTGTTTGAGTTAGTATTCAATTACATATTTAATGAGAGTCTATTACCCTCCGGCAAGTAGTAATCGTGCTTTGTTGAATACAGTCACAGTGTTTTTTTTTTTTTTGTTTTTGTTTTTTGTGAAATTTCGATTTATTATTATTTCTATTTATTTCTTTGTTTCTACCAATAATAATTCGTTGTTTAATTTAATTTGTCGATGTATTTGCATATGTATACATTCGTTTGTTTATATTTCAATAGGATTTTATTATAGGCTATTATTATATTAAAAGATAGCTGTTCATCATTTTGGCTTGGCTTTGACCAGATTTAAATGCACAAACATGATTTATATGTATTCATCTCAATGACATAATGACATCTGTATTTTTCCAATTCAAATAAAGATCCCCAGTCAAAGGAATTAAACGAAATGCAATTACATAACCAAACTAATTATATATACGAATAAACAGAAGAAACTGAGACTAAAGACTAAAACGTCTCCAAGATGCTTCAAGACACCTACCTGCAAAGCTACCTAAAAAAAAAAAAAAAAAACTGTGCAAATGCACCTAGGGCAAAATCTGCTTTAAAAACAAAAGATGGTCATACCAAATGTTGATTTAATTTAGTTAATAGAAGTTAATTGATAAAAATAATCTGACAACATCCTCATTTTACAGCATTTTTACACAAGTGCCCAATACGTTTAACAGTACTGTAGCTTTGCAGGTAGGTCTCTTGTAGGATCTTGGAGACGTTGCCACAGTTCTTCTGGATTGAGTCTGTCTCAGTTTGTTCTGCTTCTTCATGTCGTTCCAGACAGACTGATGATGATGAGATCAGATCTCTGTGAAGAGCACTGGCTGTTGTCAGAATACTTGTGCAAACAAAAATCTCACTGGATTATTCCAATTAATGGCAAACTGAATGTTTGGAAAAGCAAACTGATTTACTTACACAGTACAACAAAAGATATAAATAATTTATTTAAAACCATTGTTATTTTGTTTTTTTGTTTCTTTTTTGGTAGAATAGTAGTGTTATAATAGTTTTGGCCACCATACAGTTTATACATATTTATTACAATTTTACACTGTTTCAAATTATTTTGGGGAAAAGGTCCATGCTAATGCACTTTACTGTATTTTCAGATACTTTAGAGATCACTGAGGTGTAGGAAGAGCTCAGGATCATGAAACTTTAGCTACTATCAGAGAACTGCTTAGACATAAAAAAATGTCTCAGTAAATCAAAGCATAAATACCTAACAGTCATGCAACTGTGCAACTAAGCTCAGCATTGCAATTGGGCAGTGTTATACAAATATGCTTAAATATTATTTTTTTATAACCAGTTTCTTCCATAAACACTTTTAAAGACGAAAACAGAAAACAAATCATCACATCACAGTATGAACTAAACTGATGCAGGGTTGAAGTGTGAATTACGCATTGACTCCAGTAGATGGAGACAAAACACCACAAATCTACTGTGCGTCCAACATTATTGTTACTGAAATTTCCCCAACAAGAGCTGCGTGTCATTCAACTCATGGCCAACCTGCTGCCATAAAAAAGTAAAAGTTATTTTATATACTTGTACAACGCATAAATCTGTCTATTTTTGACCTTTAACAACTAATGAAAGTTTATTTTTCCTTTAAGCACTCCTAACTTGTTTGAAGAACCAAACAGCTGGAGGGTTTTAGTGCTGCTTTACGGAAGCCGGTGTTACTTTGTTAAACATGGCTGACGAATTTGGCTTTTTGGCCTCCGACAACGGAGTTCATGCAGAAGAAGATCCGGCCGCGGAGTTTCTGGCCCAACAAGAGAACGAGATCGCCGTGATCGAGAACGACAGCGCCGGCCTCGGTGCGCTGGAGGACGGCGGAGCTCCGCACGTGAACACATACACGGCGTTCGGAGGTGAATGTGTCGCCGGTCGATCGGCCTGTTGGCTTACACTTCATCGTTACTATAATTGTTATTATTATACGATTATTATAATACCGTTATACGACTATTCAAGTTTATTAGTGTAAACGTAATGCAAATCTAACTACAGCATCTTTCTTAAGTATACATACCAGGAGGCTAATAACCTACTATGTAAATACCATGGTATAAGAATGGTACTAAATGAGTGGCATATATCACTTACACCCCCCCCCCCTCCCCCCAAAAACAGTACCATGGTTTTTGGCATTTTCTTTCAAAAAGTAATGTGGCAGTATTGACCTTACTGTACCGTGATATTTACAAGTAGCCTATTTTTTAAGAATCCCATGATACACATATATTATATTATATTATATTATATTATATTATATGGTCATATAAATATGGTCACAAAACCAGTCATACGTAAGTAGCCTACAGGTGTATTTGCAGCAAAAGGCAACAATATATTGTATGGGTCAAAATTATTGATTTTTCTTTAATGCCAAAATTCAGTAGAATATCTGAAGTAAAGATCATGTTCCATAAAGATATTTTGTAAATTTCCTACCATAAATATAGCAAAACTTAATTTTTGATTAGTAATATGGACAACTTTATAGGACACCTTTAAAGGTGATTTTCTCAATATTTTGATTTTTTTTTCACCCTCAGATTCCAGATTTTCAAATAGTTGTATCTCAGCCAAATATTGTCATAATTGTCATATTGTCATACAAGCCGTACATCAATGGAAATCTTATTTGTTATTATATTATATTATATTATATTATATTATATTATATTGAAGTACAATAGTACTGCTACAGTACTTTAGTAAAGAATAGTGCACATTAATTCAGTGACTTAAAACAAAAACAACCACAATTACAAGTTTACAAAATAACAACTGTATTTCATGTTTGTTAATGTTAATCATTATTACTTTCTCATTTTAATAATAACAATATAGCAGAGATGCTCTAGTATGAATTGTGTGGTAAGTGACCTACACGTATCGTCGTCATCATCATCATCATTAAAATGATCCATAAGCTGACAGTCATGGAGAGGGATTAATCATGATTGACAACAAACCATGAAGACTCTGATTTGGATGCGTTATTGTTGTTTGGTGGATTTCAATCTAATGCCACCAAATCAAGTTTTTCAGTAGTCTAACATCACATATTCAGCTTTAATGCCGCCACACTGTGAAGTTAAGACAAGCAAGCAAACTAGAAAAGTGCATTAGTAAAGGCTTTTTGTGCATGACAAAAGAGTAGAGACAATCAAGGTTGCTGAACTGAACCGCTTTGAAAAGTGAACACACCAGCCCACCTGCTGACTAGATCCAGAAACTGTGAGAGAGGTCTTTACGAGCCCACAGTCCGACAAGGTGTGCTGCATTCCAGTGATGCTTGTAATGTTTCTATAGTCAACGTAGCATAGAAACTGTTGCTTAACTCGTGCTTAAACGCGTGCTGTTTCTGCTATTTGAGTGCAGGTGATTTTGGAGACGAACCAGCTACTGCTGTAAACGGAGATATGTTTCAGGTGAGAGTGGTTAGAAAAACAACTAATTTTGTCGTATTAAATGTTCTTCAATTGGCGATTGTGCCAGGAGCGGATGTTGTTAACGTACATCATGCGTAACATTAGGACACCAACAGCACAACTGACAGCTACTCAGCCATTGCCCAAGTCGACATTCAGAGACAAGAACCTGAGAGCCTGCGCAAATGGAGGGAGGAACAAAAGGCTCGGCTTGAGGAATTAGGTACTGAATTATTCCCTGTATAATTATAAATAACCTTCAATAGGAAATTGTGCTTTTTGTCTTTGCGTGTTACAAACTGGATAGACTGCCAAGTTATAATTTTAGAGGGGAAAATTTCTCAGGTGGAAGCCTTGGCTCTTAAAAGCTGGTTTAGAACTGTATTTCATTCAAAAATCACCTATTTTCCATTTAAAACCAACTAATAGAGTTTTTGGCAAATATGTTTAAAATTATCCAGGTTATTCCACAAAAGGCTGGTCCCTTATTAAGGTGACCGACATGTTTAGATCACTTGTCCAGCTGAATTCTGATCACTTCACAAACCATTCTTGTTTTGTGAAAACACTCATTTAAAGTTATACTATAGCCACGTAATAGACATCAGTAATCATTTTGCTTGCAATACATAACCAAAAATGTAGAAATGAGAAAAAGAACACTTCAGTCAGTGGAAAAACTGTTTTAACACCTTTATTCAAATAGCTGATTTATAATAGAAATATGAATTTTAAAGACATATATAAAACAAGCCAAATGTATTGTGGTGTCAAATATGAGGGTACATTTTGCTTGCTTGCTTATTATTTATATATTTTTTTTTATTTGTTTGTTGGGTGTGAACTTTCTCTGTTTTATGATGTGCAGATGCAGCCTCTAAAGCAGCTGAGGCTGTGTGGAGGGAAAAGGCCCGGAAGGAACTAGAGGACTGGCATGCACACCAGAATGAACAGATGGAGAAGAATAAAGCCAACAACAGGTATTTTCACTCTAACATCCAGGCTTTATTGAGCTGTATGTATCTGTTAGGGAAAATTAGGATGCAGACAGTTGTGAACGACCAGTCTTTATGAGAAAAGACATGGTAATGGAGAACTCCTAATAAAATGGTTTGCCGATCTCTAAAATACAGGCTTGCTATTGTCATTACTATAATTGTAGCTGATCTTACTGCTGGGATACTAATGCCAGCCACCTCTTACACGTCTCAACAGACACTTGCATGATGATATCTGATTGTCTCGGTTTTTTGACAGTAGTTTTTCATGTGCATAGAGAAGACCAGTCCTAATGCTGTCTGTATGCTTTTAATTCTTGATAGAAATCACATGGACTTTGACTTGTGTCATATTGCAAATAGTTATAATTTTTTATTGGGTGTACTATCCCTTTTATTCACGTTACAGTGTTGTGTGTGTGAATTTATAGCAGAGAGAGATACAAAGACACATGTCAAGTTAAATAATCAATGGAGGAATGTTCCTGGTTCAATGCAGGTTAAGCTCTTAAAAAATTAGACTTTCTCCTCAGAAACAAAATCATATTTACAGTAATGCACTTAAGGGATGATCAAATTTATTTTCTATGGTAATGGACAGTGTATATGGTGTTGTGTCTTTAGTCTTCTTGGTGTCATGAACAAGTATTTAATGTACTTTAACACTTGTTTTCATGTGAAGTTTGTGTGAGACTGACTTTCTTCTTCTGTATCTCTATCTCTCTTTCAATCTCCGGCTCCCATTTTTCTCTTCCTTTCATTTATCCTCTTTTCTTTTCCTCTTCTACTGTCCTGCCCATTTGTGCATTAGGATCGCTGATAAGGCTTTCTACAAACAACACAACTCTGATGCCATAGGCTTTGTGTATGTTTAATGCAAATCAGTGAAATTGCACGTAATTGCACTCAGTTTCTTGCTTGCATCACATAAACAACCATTCAAAAGACTGAGGTCAGTAGGATTTTTTAAATGAAAAAGTTTCCCATGCTAACCAAGGCTGCATGTATTTAAATAAAAAATACAGTAAAAACATTGTGAAATATTATCCAAGTTTAAAAGAGCTGTTTTCTATTGGAATATATTTTAAAATGCAGTTTATTCCTGTGATGGCAAAGCTGAATTTTCTACAGCAATAACTCCAGTCTTCAGTGTCACATGATCCTTCAGAAATCATTGTGATATGCTGATTTAGTGCTTCAGAGGCATTTGCCATGATTATCGATGTTAAATAGTTGTTGCTTATTTCTTTTAGAAATGCTTCTTTCACGATTCTTTGACGAGTAAAAAGTTCAAAAGAACAGCATTTATTTAAAATAGAAATCTTTTGTAGCACTCTAAATGTCTTTACAGTGTCTTTTAAATAATTTAGTGCATCCTTGCTGAATAAAAGTATCAATATTTTTCAAAAAAATCTTTCTGACCCCAAAGTTTTGAACAGTGTAATTAGTCTAACTGTATGCATGCTTTATTTCTCCTTCATGTAGAGATTAACGATATTCATGTTTAATTTCTTCTTTTAACAGGTCTGTAACTTCCATCTTTCGTTCTTTCATAACAGTTAAACATGCCGAAATCAGATGTCTTCTAAATTGGCTTTGATTGTCAATCAGTGTGTTTAGACCTGATTAGGACAGAAAATAATGCTGGTCGATCTCGAATTTCATTTGATGTCTCAGATGATGACAAGTGACATGGCTCCTACCTAAGCATCTGTGAAGTGTTTCTTCTCATGATTCTCTCCTGTCGGTCCATGTAGAGTGTCAGAGGAGGCCTTCCTCAAGGAGTGTGACGATGACCGCCCTGGAACAGAATGGGAGAAAGTGGCCCGTCTATGCGACTTTAACCCCAAAACCAGCCGTCAGACTAAAGACGTCTCTCGGATGCGCTCCGTTCTTATTTCTCTAAAACAGACGCATCTGGTCCGCTAACGTAACTCCCTCTGGTATTTCCCAGGCTTTCTTTCTGATCCCTCTTGCACTTTATTTTAGTGAGGCTGAACACTTTAACAGATTTAAGCTTTCATGTTTTTAAAAAGGGTCATTGAATGTGTACACTTTACTGTATTTAAAATTCCTATTTGTATACCCTGGTGATTTATAAAGACTGTGGCTTTTCCATATGTTAAAGAACATATTGTAAGTGTTCCTCGATCCATTTAAAACAAGTCAAGTTTTTCCCTTAATCCCAAGATACATGAAAGGCAGCAGATGTAGCCAGAAGTATTTTGGTTAGCTTGCGAGTTCTTTTTGTGATTGTCATGACATTTGCAGAGCCCAAAACCATTAGACAGCATTAATTAACTGGAACCAATAAGTGTCTTTTTTGCCTTGTTACACAGGAAATGGAAGTGTTTGGTTACATACTACACAGGAACACAGTTTAGTTACCATCTCTCACCCAAATAGTATTTTTTTTTTTTATACAATTTTTTTTTTCCTAAGTTGTAATCAGTATCTGGTTTTGCCGTTATCTGCGTTTGTGTATTTCTGTTCACTGCCAATAGGGACTTTACATTTCTGAGATTGCTAAGGGTCTTATTGTATTTTCATTTACACATTACCAATTTTCAAATAGTTAGCTAAGAGTGCAGTTTTAATTCAATGTGCATGTTGCGCATAAAAGCTTCAATTAAATAATTTTACAGATGAAGGAGCAATACTAAGATTTAACCTGCTAATATACCGCTCCACAGAAATCCTTAATGGCACATAAAGCACATGCCTGTGCTTACATAGTGGTTTTCTGTTATGTTACTATATACATAAGGGACTACTCATAATAAGTTTGAACCATGTGCTTCTAGTGTACAGTTTGTAATTATGGCCTCGGTCTACAGCAATGAATCATGTGCCTAAAACTTTTCTCACTGTGAGACTTACTGTCTATCATTCAATGCTGCCAAAACCACTTGAAATAAAACGTAGCACAATACGATAATGCAGGTAGTTGCATTTTTACATAAACATGCTGGAATTAGAACAGTAACGCTTTTTATATACCAGAATTTGTAATCCTACTTATTACTTAATGGCACAAGTATACATGATTGTTTAATTAAGTCTGGAGGCCTTTGTTCTATTAAAAATGTAACTTTTGATGGATATTACAACAAATGATGGTTAATAACCAAAAAAATCTTCTGACTTTGGGTTCTTATTCAACTCTAATCTAGTGAAAATTCATTTGTAATTTAAAATTGGTTGGATTTCTCAGTCCCCCTTTTATAGATCTCTTATCCCTTACCCTGACTCCAAAATGTGTGCATGCAATAATTATTCTGTATTCAATAACACATTGAATAAAATGAATTCATTTAAAAACATGCATTCAGACAATATTTATTGTGACTTTTTTTTTTTACTGAGACTAACATTTATAACACTTGGAGATTTAAGTTAATATCAAGAATTTACATTTTCTTTGCATACAATATGTAGCACCTTTAGTAGTCCATCTAAATACATACAGAAAATTGAGCTACCCAAAAAAAAAAAAAAGTCCATGTCAGTAGTCAGCTTACCAAGATTCTTCAAATATCATCTTTTGTGCTTAACAGAAGAAAGTAAATTATGATTTTTTCCCCCTTTAAATATTTGGCATATTGATAAAGTTTGCAAATAGTGCCATCTGCCAACAGTCGATCTATAATATGAGGTCTTATACTGGGCCTTTATCTAAAGAAAATAAGAATGCTAACAATTGGCATTTAATGTTCAGTACATTCCATATTGACATCACATTCCACCCATGGACCGTTTAAGGCGCTTGTCAGTGTGGTCAAACAGGGTCTGCTGTCTCGTCTTCACTGCTTGGACTTCAGTGCTGTGGCAGCTACACCCACTATAATAGCAACGACGGTGAAGCCTTGAGCGAAGATACGGGCTCTCATTAGCAGCTGCGACTGTCGAGTTTTGCCCTGTCTGAAGGCGCTGAGGCCATAGATCAACGCTCCTGCTGTTCCCAAACAACCTGAGAAGGAAGAACACCAAAAAAAAAAAAAAAGATAGCTATTCAACTGAGCTTTTACAACATACAACAAGAATTCAAAAAGTTCATTCAAGAGTCAGTAAGTTTTTTTTTTCACATAATAACATATTTAATGGTGCTTTAAAATGATCAAAAGTGACAGTTAAAGTAAGTTAAAAAGTATTTTCATTTAATGTAAATGCTGACCTTGCAAAAAAAATAAAATAAAAATAATTAATAAAGCAGCAGAACTCTTCAACGCTGATAATAAATGTTTATTAAGCACCAAATTAGCATATTACAATGTTGTTTTGAAATATTGTGACAGTAGGATTGCTGAAAATTCAGTTTTGCCATCACAGGAATAAATTATATTCTGAAATATTAAAACAGAACATGGTTTTTAAAATTATAATAGTATCATAATATTAAAAATATTTTTATTTGTACTATATTTTGATCAAATGAATGTAGCCTTGGTGAGCATAAGAGACTTTAATAAACATTTAAAAATCAAATAAACCTACCAGCCCAAAGTGTTTGAACAGTAGTATATGTTTGACAAAATATTGATAATACTAGAAAGGTTTTTTAACTTGCTATCAAGAAGGTAGCTATCAAAATGTACGAATATTTATTGTTGTTGTTTTTGTAACAAACTTGTCAAATGTGACATAACAGAGAGAAAGGGTTCTACTTTTTATGGTCTTAAACATTCAGCTTAAACATCCAACAAAGCATTGTGTTTGAATCACCGTTCCTCTGAAAAACACTGTAGCTGTTTTTGTTTATTGTTCCATCTTTCCTTCACCTTCTCCTTCATTCTTGCTCTGACTAGTGTTGCCAAGTCCGCTGCTTTGCGGAATTGGACTAACGTTACAGTAACATTAAGCGACCCCAATAACGTGATATTTAACACCTGGGATGCGAATTTTATTGGAGGATCCCCTCCGAAAAAAACGTGTATTTTACCCACTTGAATGCGATTTTTTAACGGGGGACCAACCTCGAACTGTATAAAAACGCGATTGGGCTAGTTTTGAGTAGAAATTGGGAGAGTTTTGCCGAGAAAATCTGGCAACCCTGCAGCACTTCCATAACTCAATGGAGGGAAATCATTTCAGTGTTTCAGTAGCTCAAGTTACTTTGACAGGAGTAAACGACAGTCAAACTCTGCACATTTAACCTTTGTCCGTGCAAAAATCTCAGCATCATGGAACATGCCATGCAGGGGCGATTCTAGGATTTTCATTTTAGGGGGGCTCAGCCCCAATGAGGGTATGATGTAAAAAATAATAATAATAATTAGTTTATGCTCTAATGCTCATTATTAACTAGTTTCATTCATTCATCCAGTAACATGCATATGGCACAGTTTTATAATCACTAAGGTACTGAATGTGAGGTATTTAGGGGGGTTCGGAGCATGCTCTGATCTACTCTCTGATATACATATGTGCATTTTAAGATGTTTTGAAGGCCAAAAAATTGGATGACAATAGCTTTAAAACCATGTGCAGGCAGCTGTTTTTTTTTCTCACCTCATCAGCATCACACTCTTTTTCTCTTGGTTTTTATCTTGCTCTGTCTTTTCCCTCGTAAAGCTGAGCTTTGACTGATATAGGCTTTTTATTTTTGTCTGTCAGTGAAGAAAGTAAACATAGGGTCAACTGATAGGTTGATTTATGAATCATTTTCTCAGACAAAGCTACCAGGAAAGCTAAGTAACTAATTCCATCAACAAATGAAATATAAATTATTTTATTTTTTAAGCTTTTTAGCCTTTGTAATCAACAGTACGGTTGGTTATTCACCAAGTCACCCCGTGAAAATCTATTTAATTTCAAATCATTTAACTAACCAGCTAAACGTGTATTAATGTAACTGTCTATTGGCAATATGATTCATCTGTTCTATATTTATTTCTATTTATTAAAAATAACAACATGAATTATCAATTTGCCACTTCTATAAATCAAGTACTTAAAAGAAAATCACAAATCCCTTTTACTCTTACTCTAATATATGTATACATAAAAAACTCCAAAATAATAATGATGTTCTCTCTCTGGGCCATCTAGTGCTTTCAGATAATGATGTGTGTCTTTAATCATTTCTGTGCATGGCAGCATAATGTAATGCCAAAATACAAAATAATATGTTTAAGTTTAAAAAGTAAATAAATAAAATAAATCATGATCGTTTTCTAAAGTATGTTTTCATGGGTGTTAATCGCTTCATTTTTGTAGGAATAAAAAACAACTATCACACTGTGTGATAGGGCTGAAGGTGAACGCAGCGAAACGTATTGGTATTGGATGAGAAACCGAACCGTCCCGTGTTGCTCCCAATTAGAGCTTAGATTCTCTGAGCTCGGGCTCGACCCGATATTTCCTGCCACCGTCCTCGGGCCGGGTCGGGCCCTTGATAAAGCACGTCACGTGTCATGCGCAGCGTCTCGTCCACTCGCAGTCTCGCATGCGTGACGCATCACACCTGCTGTGCGTGCTGTACTATTCAGTAGAATAAGTGCAACATGGAGCTTGAAGAAGCAAAGAAAAAAATGTAAAACAGGAGAATTAACTATTAAAAATGGTCGGGTTTAAATCGGGTTCGGGCTCATAATTACAGTGAACGTGTCAGGCCGGGCCGGGCTCGGACACAACGTGCTCGGGCTCGGGTAGGGTCGGGCTTGATTTGTTGGGCCCGATCTAAGCTCTACTCCCAATGCTCCAGTAACATTACATTATGTAAACTGCAATGCATTTATGACAAAGAACTGCACCGATGCAGATATAATATCATAGCAATCTATCAATAAATGCACTCACGACACACCTTGTACTCTCTGATGTTCGCTCTGCTCGGCGCCACTGAAGATTGAAAAATGCGCTAACTCCACAATATTATCAAGCAGACTCAGATAAGGGGAGGAGCCGAAACTTGACGCAGCTTGCCGCCGTTTCAAATGAGTTTTTTTTAAAGGGGACTGAAGCGATAAAAAATGTATTAATCAAATATTTTTTTAGGGGGGCTGGACAGAAGTTTAAAAAGGCCCTAGTGACGCCCCTGATGCCATGTATGTTGCAAGATGATCACCTTGATCTAAAATGCACGAATAAAGCTATTAAGTCTATTCAAAACTCTGCATTTATATTCAACGGTGTTTAATTGCTGGCAACCAAAATCATATGAAGTTGCATTTTGGTGAAAAAGTTTTGCAACTTGCGCAAGTCACCGTTTACTGTTTTATGCAACTCACCTATAGGGACGAATGGATTCTCTTTGGTCTTTCTGATAAATTTGTCTTTAAAAGTCTCCTCCTTCGCTCTGGGCAGCGGGGTGAAGCCCTCGATTGCCGGAGGCTGAGACAAATCAAACACGATGGGTGGAGGATCTGTTTTGCTCGGTTGAGTTTGGCCAACCGGGGTCGTTGCAGTTGCCATGTTTAGATCTTCACTGAACAGGAAGTGGAATAAACAGAGAGAATAGGGCATTTCCGCCAGCTGACATGACATAACTGCTCTCCATATATTTTCATTTTAGACGCTTCCTATATATATATATATATATATATATATATTTTTTTTTTTTTTTTACTAATAAGATAATAAATATCTTTACCCGCAAATATTTTACCCGCAATACGATTGTATAACATATACATAATCTATCTTATCAGTTGTGGTTACTAACTGCACTTAATGTTCAGTTTAAGATAACAACAGGAAGCTGTTTATTGTCTAGAATTTACATTCTAAATTAATATTTTTATTTGTAGAAACAAATGAAGGTAAAACAAGCGCCACAAAACTCCGCCGCAGCAGGCGGCGCAAAAACAAAAAATAAAGAAACGATCGTTGAATGTTGAAAGTGTTGGTCATGTCAGCACGTTTTAAACGTCATCGCGTTTTGTTAGGGCTCGGCGAGGTAAGATGGCGGCGCCAGAAGAGCAGGAATTATCTCAGGCTCAAACTGAAAAACTCCTTCAGTTTCAGGTATCAACTAGATTGTCCTGTTACCACATACTGTTTGGGTCTTTTATAAACCCAATTATAAGAAAAATAGTGTTCGCGGTATCCAGCTCAGCAGCTTTAAGTATAAATGACAGTCAGCGAGCTAACTGCCGTAAAGCTCGTTAGTTTTTACTCAACCGAAACCAGCTTTAGTTTATCTATTGAATTCACACTTAATCTGAAAAATATCCTTTTGCTCTATGCCCATATAAAGACTTTCTCCTGTATACAGGTGTTTTTTTGTTTTAGTTGAAATGGCAGCTGTCAGGTAGACAGTGAGACATTGGTTGTGTCACAAAACCTAGAAAGATGCCTGACTACACGGCAGATTTGGTCAAAGTAAAGTGCGCCTATGATGCTCAAGGTGCTCGCTAGTTAGGCCGCATTCTAGGTTTTATGTCAGCCAGATGGGGAGCGACTAGACTCTATACTAGGTTTTGAGACACACTACTAATCTGCCTCTAGTCTGGTAATACTTCAATTTTTAACTTGGTGAATTTAGGGGATTATATTTAACAAAAAAAAAAATAATTAAACTGGTTGCAACAATCATTGGAGAAGTGTACTTGTTCCTCATCTACTCTTGAGTAATATAAAATAAAATAATCTTTTGAATGATAACTGATCTTGAAAACACTCACTTAATCTAGAATTGTATAAACATATCGTCACCCAAATGTTTAATTCGTTATCAAATCTTGTCATATTTTATAAACATGTCATGCAACAGGATAGTTTTGTTTAACGTTTGACTAATAGATTTCATCACTTTTCTTTTGTGTGTAAATAACAGAATGAGATCTGTTCTTATTATTCAGGACCTGACAGGCTTGGAGTCTATGGACCAGTGTCGGCGCACATTAGAACAACACAATTGGAACATTGAGGTGGTAAACCAAATGAATGGATCCTTTCATTCTCTTGTATTAGGAACCTTATTATAATTATTGGAATTAATGAGAATATTTTTTTACAGGCCGCAGTACAAGACAGACTAAATGAGCAAGAAGGAGTTCCGAGTGTCTTCAACCCGCCGCCCGCCAGACCATTACAGGTCAACACAACAGACCACAGAGTGTATAGCTATATCGTCTCAAGGCCACAACCTAGAGTAAGAAGCTCTTTTGGTTTTTAAAACAAGAACAAGAAGAAACATTTATATCTAGATGTGGTAAATAGTAAAATGCCTAGGAAAGGTTCTGGTTTCAACCTGGTATGACATGCAGACAGTTTAGGCCTGTCCTATTAAAATAGCAGCACTATGACAAACATTGGAATGTGGTTCTCTATGAATATGAAATTAGCTGCTTATAGAAATATTTTTTCTCTTTTACAGGGATTATTAGGTTGGAGTTACTACTTGATAATGCTTCCCTTCAGGTTTACATATTATACATTTCTGGACGCATTCAGGTATTAAAGCAGTTAATCTAATATAGACTCGTAATAGTTCACACTACAGTGCTAACTAGTATTTCTATTGAAGGTTTTTTTTTTCTTCTCTCAAATTCTTCAGATTTGCCCTGAGATTCATTCGACCGGATCCAAGGGGTCGTGTCACAGATCCTGTTGGAGATGTCATGTCCTTTATTCACAGTTTTGAGGAGAAATATGGTCAATCACATCCTGTATTCTACCAGGGAACATATAGTCAGGTACGCTAATATAGAATAAAAGATGAAGTACATTTTACTCTTCATGTATTTGACCTATTTACCAGGCAGACACCTGAAGACTGAAACATCTTGCATCTTGCAATCCAAAAATGATCTTAAAATGTAGAATTTTGAATCGATTGGATTTGTATTTTCTTCTAGGCTCTGAATGACGCCAAGCAAGAACTTCGCTACTTGTTAGTTTATCTTCATGGAGATGATCACCAGGACACAGATGAGTTCTGCAGGTAGGTTTTAAGTTGGAATGTTCTCCTCTATACACATTCACATCTGGCGAGCTTCTTATCTCATAACCAGAGCTCTTGTCTATTCGTCAGAACCACATTATGTTCAGAAGAGGTGCTGACCTTCATTAACACAAGGATGCTGTTTTGGGCATGTTCCACCAGCAAGCCAGAGGGTTACAGAGGTTACTAGCTTGACATCAACTTCACTTCCCAGTCTCTGATTAATTCCTTGTGGTGTCATTGTTATCTCGCAAGATGTGGTTTGAGATGATTATCTTGTCTTTGCTGTGTGTTCAGTCTCTCAGGCTCTGCGTGAGAACAGCTATCCCTTCCTGGCTATGATCATGCTGAAGGACCGCAAAATGACAGTTGTTGGGAGACTGGAGGGGCTGATCCAGCCTGAGGATATTGTCAACCAGCTAACCTTCATCATGGAGGCAAACCAGACATATCTTATGTCTGAACGACTAGAGAGGTGAGATTTTGGTTTGCTTTCTGAAGAATGGAGACTCACCCGATGTGTGAAAGGCATTTAGTTATTACATAAAACGAAACTGTTTTATTTATATTATTTTTATTGACTAATATCTCTATCTGTCTGTCTCCAGGGAGGAGAGGAATCAGACGCAGGTACTGAGGCAGCAGCAAGATGAAGCGTACCTGGTATCCTTACGTGCAGACCAGGAAAAAGACAGAAAGAAAAGAGAAGAAGAAGAGCAGAAGCGTCAAGAGGAGGAGATGGCTCGCCAGAGCATCCTTGCTGAAGAGAGGAGACGAAGAGTGAGTGATTTGATATTATGTCATGAAAAATAAATGTAGAAATTCATTTGACAATTACCATTTCTGTCAGTCGTTTAAAGGGGTCATATGATTTTTCCTTTTTCTTTGGAGTGTTACAAGCTCTTGGTGCATAAACAAGATCTGTGAAGTTGCAAAGACTAAAGTCTCAAATCCAAAGAGATATTCTTTATAAACGTTAAGAGTCCACGCCTACCTAAAACGTCTATATCATGATGTGGGAAGATCTGCAGAACGCTGCCCATGTGTTCACGCAAAGAAAGAAGGCGTAACTTTTTTTCTTGCTGTTGCTGCTGCCACCATGTCGTGGAGTCGCTGTGTGTTTCTTTGTTAAAGCGAAACTACTTTGTTTGGCCTTCCAAAAGAGGACACAACTAGAAAAGTGTAAAGTTGTATTTACAACACTGTTCCGGAACAGTTCAACCCAAATATTCAGATGAGTGCAACACATTTTATGGAGGATAAGGACTGTTTCCTGTGAGTAGCCTACAACACTGGTGTCTGTTTCTATAAAGTGGGGCAGTTCTAACTTTTCAAGGACAGTCTGGGCATCTGACTCACAGTCTGTAAGTACGTTTACATATTTAAAGAATTTGCCACTGATGATTCAAACGTGAGTTTTGAGCAGTGTAGAGTAGCGCTTGTTGTTTGTCCGATCACAAATGCAGATAAGTTTTTATGTTTACGCAGCATGATACGCAATGTGTAAAAAGACAGTATAAGTCATTATAATCAGTCATTTTATCCCCACTGGATGCAACAAATGCCTCGATTATAATGGGTTTTTATTGTTTTTGTCTTGTCGCACCAGGACACGGCATCACATTATGGAAAGGGGAGTAGCATTTCCACTCAATGCGCTGGATAGCTGGCCAATCAGAGCACACCACGCTTTTCATACTAATGAGCTTTGTAAACATCTATGCGTTTCAGAAAGGCTGGGCATAGAGGAGAAACAATAATGTACATTGTGGAAAATGTGTTTTTGAACCTTAAACCGGATAAACTCATTTCATTACCACATACAAACAATAATATTCTTTTTAGCAATGTCATATGACCCCTTTAAAGAACATTGTGAAGAAACGGACAGGTAACATCATCAAAGACCCCTCTCACCCCGGGCACAACCTGTTTGCACATCTCCCCTCAGGCAGATGCTACAGATCTCTGTGCACTAGAACATCTAGGCATAAAAACTGTTTTTCCCCCCATGCCATCTCCAGCTTAAACAGCTAACATATGAATCATTACCTGTTCTTTAATTCATTTCTGTAAATCATTCTACATCTTGAATGATGCATGATACAGATGCATATCTCTTTATTTATACAGTTCTATATAGAGTAAAATTGCACCAATCTGTACATAAATCAATCTACTAATCCAGATTCATACACGTTATTTATTGCTAAGTCTTACTAATTTTATTTTTATTCTGTTCTTATGTCAGATGTGTATGTATGCATGTACCAGGAGCACCTTAAAAAAAAAAAAAACTAAACTCCTTGTGTGCTTGCGCACACCTGGCGAATAAGGCTAATTCTGATTCTGAGTTATGAGATATAAGTAATTCAATATTTTAAGTAACTGATCACAGTAAAATAAAATTTAAAATAAATTAAATCAACAAATATTTGACAGCAGTAAATATTATACTGTGACGAAAGTAGTTTGTAATTTCATGCTCTTGAGAGTTGCATAAACTGTCTCTAAATTAAAGGAGTCATACAACTTGGCTAAAAAGAACATTATTTGGTGTAATGAAATGTTTTTGCAGTTTAAAGTAAAAAAATACTTCACATACTGTGCATTATTGTTGTTCATCTATGCCCCGCCTTTCTGAAACGCATCGATTTTTAAAAATTTAATCGATCTGAAAAGTGAGGTATGCTCTGATTGGCCAGCTATCCAGTGTGTTGTGATTGGCCGAATACCTCAAGCATGTGACAGAAATGTTACGCTAGAGCTGGACGATTAATCGAAAAAGTAATCGAAACCAAAATTTAGAACCTCTAACCGACGTAATTTTCCCATGTCGGTTATTTTGATTATTTCCTGTTAATACTTCCCCCTTAAAAGCATGTGTAACCGCATGATTCTGCCAGTCAGTGGCATAAAAGCAAAACCGCCGGTTCAACACATACTGATGGCGCGCGAGCGGTGAGCCTTGAGTCTTCACTTAACTTTGTCAGTTGTATTTGTTTTATGGTTTGGAGGTTCAAGCGATTAGACGATTGGATGTGTATTATTACATCGAGCTACCATGTTCGCGCAGCTGCATTGTGGCACGAAAACTCATAGCTGTGAAGATCACGTGCACAGAGGAATGCAGTTGTCAGCGCTGTCCTGTGATTTATCACTAAAGTATCTTAGAATCTTAAAAATTATTATAGCATATTTTTCTACTTTTGAAGGAACTAGGCTATTTACAACCCCCAGCTTCACAATAATATAGAGACGGTATGAGTAATTCACACACGCAATCACTCGTACTGGTACTGTTTACCTTTAATCTTTATTTATCTCTTACACCGAGCAATAATATGTAAGCAATGTTATGAACGTAGATAAAATAACTGCTGATAGTGAGCTATAATCGCTCTTTCAATAGGAAAAAATATCCCACCTTTAATAGTCGATCTCAACCGTCTGGCTGAAGCCAGTCTAAAAAGACGCTCAGGACAGTGGACAGAACGCTGCTGAGTGTCGACACGAAAGTGTATCATTTTCACGTGTTATTAAGCCTTGCCACTTGCAAATGTAACCATTCAAAAGACTTTAAAGCATTCAAACACAAGATGCGGAAAAGCTGAACTGAGTAGCTGGTAACTCGCGCGCTGTGCTCGGTGTGCACACGGAGAGAGAGCCGCGTCTCACAGACAGGAACACTGAACCGAGCTCTCGTTTGCAAAGTTCTCCTTTAAGTTCCTCCTGCACCTCAACGAACAAAAACAAATCTCCGTTTAAACAAACAGAAAAGGATGTGTAAGAGCCCACTTCAGCACCGCGGTGTTCTGGTGTTCAGGCTCATGCAGAGAGAGGCGTCTCAAAACACTTGAACACCGGATTTGTCTGTTTTTGCTCTTGTACCGACAAATACATAAAAAAATATTTGAAAATATCCGTCTTGGATAGTATGTTCGAAAAAACTGTCAGTTATGTCTTAAGTTAAAGTAAACATTTGAGAAAAAAATAGTATGTGTATTATATTGGATGCATTCATTGTCTCTTAAAGTTGCATTCTGGGACGTGGCGGGCATGTTGATGAACAAATTAACAGAACGAACATACAAATTAAACACTTTCAAACAGGGCCCACTGGTACAACCTGAACCGGGGCCCCGCAAACCCCAACTACGGCCCTGTTTACAGTACAAACCTTGTAAGTGAACTATGAGGGCAAAAAAACAAAACAGAAACAAAATAATCATTCATTAATCGTAATCGAGGTAAAATGTTCAATTAATCGAGGTTTTGACTTTAGGCCATAATCGTCCAGCCCTATGTTACGCCCCTCAGATATCATTATGCTATTTGATCTTTTCTGGGCACTTTTATATAGACGGGGTTAATCTCCTCATCCATCACCAGTGTGCAGCATCCACCTGGATGAAGAGGAATAAACCACCCCCTTAAATCAAATCGAAAATTCATTTCGATCAAGCTCAGTAGGATCGATTAAGGTGTTTACATGAAGGCTTTTCAGTCCGATTGAGGCATCAATCCGATTACAAATGTATTATTTGGTTGCATGTAAATGTAGCCTGTGATGCCGTCTCCCGGCATGATGACACAAAACCAATCAAACCTATTACAAATTAGGCATTTGTTGCAACCAGTGTGGACATAATTACTGATTATAATGACTTATACTGTCATTTTACGTGTTATGTTGCAAATCGTGTCGCGTAAACATAAATCCATGGAGAAATGACAAACAAGCGCTACTTAATACACTAATTAAAACCAAACTCTTTAAATATGAAAACGTAATTAAAAACTAAGTCAGAAGCCCAGACTGTCCTTCCAAAGTTGGCAGCTTTTGTGCACAGAAGCATTGTAGTCTACTGGTTCAGGAAACATTCCTCTATAAAACGCACTGCATCTGAATATTTGGGTTGAACTGCTCTGAAACAGTGTTGTAAATAACTTAACCACTCATTCCTAGTTGTGTCCTCTTTTGGAATACCAAACAAAGTACTTTCGCTTTCAAAATGACACAGCATCTCCACAACATGGTGGCGGAGAAGTGAAAGGGGGCGTGTTTAAATATTTTATAAAGAATATCTATTTGGGTTTCAGACTTTAGTCTTTGCATCTTTAGGAATCTTATCTATGCATAAACAGGTTGAAACACTCCAAAGAGAAAGTAAAACTTAAAATTGCATCATATGACCCCTTTAAAACCTGCGGTATTTCTTTGCACATCACAACTAATTGTTCATGATGCCCGTCAGTTGACACATTTCTGTAGCTAGGACTAATCGCATTTAATGACTTTCTAATGATTGTGTAATTACAGACACTGGAAGAAGAGAAGGAGCGCAAGTCTGAGTGTCTTCCTCCTGAGCCGCCCCTGGACGACCCAGACAGTGTCAAAATAGTGTTCAAATTGCCCAACGATACCCGCGTGGAAAGGAGATTCCTCTTCAGCCAGTCATTGACGGTAAACACCCTTTATCTGCTTTCTTTTTTTTTTTCTCTTTTTTCGATTGTGCAGTTTGGAGCACCATATAATAGTATGATATCAGTGTCTGTGGTTAAAGATAAGAAAACCGGCTCAGGAGACACTCTGTTTTCAGGGTTTGAGTAAAAACAAGGCGTAGTCTTATTGTATTACATGATGCCTAATATAAAAAAAAAAATCTATTTTGAACTGAAAACCAGTGTCTAAAATGTCTCAATATCCCCACCACCCCTTTAGGTAATACACGACTTCCTGTTTTCATTGAAAGAGACCCCTGAGAAATTCCAAATAGTGACGAATTTCCCACGCCGGGTCCTGCCTTGCCTGCCGACGGAAGAGTGGCCCAATCCTCCCACTCTGATGGAGGCCGGTCTGAGCCGGTCAGAAGTCCTCTTTGTCCAGGACCTCACAGACGATTGACATTTAGCTAACCCCCTGCTCACTACTCGAGTCCCGCCTCCCCTCCAGTTTGTTGTTCTGTTTGATGGCCTGGACGAGGTGTCACTCAGATAAACCTTTTACCGAATTTAAAAAGGGAAAAAAATAAATAACCCATCCTTCCCTGCAGTGAAGTTTTGTTCCGTTAAATGAGTGCAAGGTGAACGGCCCTGTAAATAAACGACCTACATATTTAAGGACAAGCCTGGAAGCTACAGCGGAGTTATCTTTTCTTTTTTTAATGCAAATCAAAGTCGACCATATAATGTATCTCATCTAACGACCAAAAGAGAGTTGTCGGCAAAGGATACGATGGGCTGCTTGCAGTTCAGGTGAATTCAAATAAGAATACGAAAGGCCACAGCTTTTCCATGTGGCTTTGTCTACATACAGTATAGTGCAAGTCCTGCCCATAGTGTGCCATTGGTAATTCATAGATGCCTATGTTGCCCGTCGTCCATCTGATGGGTCTGGTCATGTAAAGATGTAATTTTCCAATCCTAAATTAAACATTTTAAAATGTTGTGGTTGGACTAACAATGTTTTGGTTTAAGCTTGTTCAACATTTGCATTGGAGCCTACTGCACAAACCTGAAGCCATGACAATTTTAATGTATGTGGAAATAAAATATGCTAAATAGTGACTTAAAACTTCAATTGTAAAATTGTTTAAAGTAATTGGAGAGGCAGTAACCCAAATTACATTAAGTCTGTTTGAATATGAGTTTGAACTATTAGGATGAATCTCATAAAGCTGGTCAGAAGATGGGGTCACATTTCACTTAGTCAGTAGTTTTTTTTTTTTTTTTGCACTGTGACACTATTTTCACATTTCAATGCAGAAAAAATGTACAGCATTTATATACCATGGTAGTATGTTATACTGCCTATATTCTGACTGTAATAAATCATGTCCACATTGGTTCGTTTATATTATTGTATCATAGCAATGATGAACATTGAGAATATGAATCGATGATAATGTCTCAATGCAAAGATCGGTTTAAGTAAAATTCAGAATGGGGATGCACTGATATTCTAGCTAATACAATAATATCTTTATGACCAATAAATGGCTATTTTAAATCTATAATTTTAAATATACTTTAAATGTTTTTGTATGATAGAGATAAATATAGGCCACATTATAATGTATGATAATACTGCATGAATGTTCAATTTGAAATCTGCGATCGAAAACGCACACAGAAACAAGGCCAATGAATTAGAATGCTTCTTTTGGTAATGCTCCACAGAGCCATGTGTGTGATCTGAAACGGTTTACTGCACATTTCGAAGCGACTTTAGTAAAGTTACAAAATAATTTCCAAGAAAAGAAATTATGGCTGTCCTAGATCATACTAAAACAATGTATATTTTCCTCCTAAAACAAATTTAACAACAAAAGAGGCTGATACTGACCTATAACTGATATTGTGGCAATATATACATTTTTGTGGAGTAATGTTTTATACAAAACATATTATAGAACTTGCTCAGAGTAGCTGCGAGTGACAGAAATAAAGTGCAAAACCTAAAAAATAATAATAAATTCAGACAAAAATTCAGTAAAACAATTCTAAAATATGTAGTGTGTGCCATTGAAAAGACAGCCTTGTTTACATCCACATTAAATTCAACATACGCCATCTAATCTGATTAAGGTTTATTGCTTTTGATTAAATGCGGAAAAAATAACCTGAACAATCTTTATGAGATTCACCTCTTTTGAGAGACAGAAACCTTCAGACAAGTAACTGAACCGCAACACATCTGTATTGCTCAATACGTTTAAAGCAGTGATTACTTTAGTCAGTTTAGTATGAGTATACATCACACATTTATTAGTGAACAACCCTCTCCAATTAGCCACAATTAAAAAAAAATATGATTGCACTACTCAGTAAAGCAGAACTAGCAACTTTCATTTAAAAAAAGTACAAATCTTAAAAATTTCAATCAGTATACAGATGTATTTATAATACACTATAACTAGTTATATGTTAAATGCTACAAACAATGATTCCAATGGAATGAAAAAAAAATTATAGCGTTAAGAACCATTTCCTATATATAATATATATTAGCTTTTTTTATTTCATTTTTTTTATTGTTTTTTTTTTTTCCTTTTTCTTTTTTTCAAATACAAACATGGCAAAAATGAGGTAACTGTAAATGTGCAAGTACCAAAGCAAAATATCTTCCTAATACAGAACACATGCCCCTGGCCCTGTTGTTGGCTGGGTAGTCTGGAGTTCAGGCAATGACTGACCCCTGAGGGCCAGGAGGAGAATAGAACAGTAAACAATCCACTATCCCACCACAGCAAGAAATCATTGGTAAACAATCAGTGGCGTCTATGGAGCAATCAACAAATCACAAATCCTAAAGTATTTAGCTGCTTATTGGAACACAATTTTCCACCACACAAGCTGTGAGATTATTTATTAGTTGAATCACAGAAAGACTACAAGATTCTATTTATCATTATAACTCTTAGGTTTTTTTTTTCTTTCTTTTAGTAATTCAATACAGGTAACACTGAGGTTTTCAAGGAATCTTGGTTATTGTGAAAAATTCCTTTATAAATCTAAATAAGGATATATTAGAAATAACCCACAGCCGGTTACCCCAAGCAAAAGTGCTTGCGTGTATATCAACAACTTATTTTTAAACCATACCAGTTACAGATGCTCAGGGTAGAGAGAACCGTACAACAGGTACATATATTTCTGACCGTTTTGGTGAATGAGTGATAACGCCGTGTTTTTTAACCCCCACAAAACCTCCTACTACTTCGATTTAAGGCAGATGTATTGAATCTGATCACTCAGGCAGTAAAATAATAGTATCCTTAACGGTCTACCAGCACATACAAGTAAAGCTAAATAGTTATCTTTTTTTTTCCCTGTTTGTTTTCTTAATTGAAACCCCTGTTGATAATGTTATTAACTGTTTCTGACCACCGTGAGGGTACTATTAGCATTGCATGCTGTATGAATAGAGACCCATAACAAACTATTGCATTCTCTTATGTGAATGTAGCATTACACCTAAATATAGAATGAATATCTAGCACCTTTTAACTATATGGCTTTCCATTTTCTAGATTCCAGGCAAGTGTGTCAGTAACTGAGGCAACAATAGAAGCACAAATGGGGTGAGGAGCCTATCAAATCACCTTTTCCACTTCAAAAAGCCACTGTCTTCCCACTGGCATCAAGCTTAACGTGTTATTTTAAACATCCTATATTATTAGTCTTTAAAGTTTTTTCTTCTGCAAGTACAAGCACAATAAAATCTTGTAGTCATTCGGTTCTATTACAAATGTGTGCAGTACAGTGCATGGCAGTTATCAGCTGAGCAGAAAGTCCCCTACACCCAGAACCCAAAGCCAACTAGATCTACCTAAAAACCAGTGGGGACCTGGTTAGACATGCATGCATATTGTGCACAATTAAATACTTGCCCACCCCTGCCTAGATATCTTTCACTGAAAATACAGATTTGATTTTTTGACTTTTTTTTTCTCATTTTTTTAAATCCTTAAATCATGCAAACAATGTAAGAATAGTCTTGGAAGTGGTCTAGGTAGGACAGTGTGCACCGTGGCACGTTTTTCAATGGGATTACAACCTTTATGTGTGGTTCAAGAACACGGAAAAACGCAACGGCTGGAAAACAGGTTCGAGTAACATACGCTAATGATCAGCTGCAGTGACAAAAAGCCTATTCTCACGTGATACATGTCACTTCATCTTTTTTTTTTTTTTTCTTTGCATGCCGGTCTTATAATGGAATAATATTCACCACTATTTATAAAAGGAATATTAGTTTAGTTGATTACATTTAAATATGCATGGCCTGAGGAAAACAACCCCAAATACCCAAATATATCTCCATGGCGTCAATCCCATTTGAAATGGACTGTTTTCCTTTATTTTTCAATTACAGAGAGGCCCTGAGTGATTTTTTTTCCCCGTTATACTCAAAATATATGCCAGTGAACAGATATGTATACATAGATTACTTATCAAAAGTGTGGATTAAATTCATTACAATGGCTTTTTTTTTTTAAACCTGGCACGCAAACACAAGATACTCACATTCTCTTAAGAGAGTCCCTTTACCCGAAAAAGCCAGTGTGTCTATTGAGTTACAATGACTATTCAGTGGACAAACGACTCATGAATATATATATATATTTAAAAGTCCTATAATTAAAGTACTTAGGGAACCAAAAAAAAAAAAAAAAAACCTAATATTTCATAGTTTTCCCCCGAACAACGTTCAGGTTTGTTTTTGGAATCGAGTGAACCACGAGTTAAGCATTTTACAGTGCATTTTTTTCTTTAAACGACCCTAACGCTCCATCTCTGCCGTTTCGAATCCTATCCGGGGTCTTCATGGAACGACTACAGTCAACTGGCACTCAGGAGAGGGCGTAACTAGAAATACAGAGGGTTTCAACATTCTTTTGTCTTAAAAACAAGACGATAATTTGCAACCTTTCACACCAAGGCTATGCATACGATGTTTTTTTTTTGTTTGTTTGTTTTTTTCATATCACTTTACACTGTGAACACGGCCTGAGACCTGACAACCAGAGGCAAACTAAAACGTGCTAAAGATGTTTTAGCATTCCAACCGAATCCTTCAAAAACTCTCACGAAAGAAGAAATAAATAACACCACTTACAAAAAAAAAAAAAAAACGCATACTTTTAAAAGAGGAACTGACAAAGGATGTCTGAAGATTAATAACAGGTTTGTGCTTGTCAAGGTCTTGAGAAGGCAGAGCTAAAAAATCTCGTAGAGTATATTGATTATTTGGCTCACGAATGAGGAAAAACAAAAAGCCTAGTCCTCCAAAATCAGGTCAAACGTTGCGTTCACTTCACACACTCATTGCACGTATTGCTTTCCGCAAAGTGTTCCATCATTTCCCCAAAAGTCATTCTGGACAGGCGAATGCGAGCTCCTTGGCCTCCGGACATGAGAATGGCAAGACGGAGGCCATCTGACGTTCCTCTTGTGAAATGCTGAAATGCGGTGGATCTCGTAAATTCAAATATTGCTAGTCTAAAAGAACAGTCCGCGCGAGGCCCGTGAGTTGTTCTCCTGGATCTAGCTGAGTGTGAGGGAGCGGAGTCCAGAATCGATGGGGGTTGTGCAGTGCAGCCAAGGTGGGAGCTGACAGAGGCAGTGTGCTGTCCTCGTCCCTGTGTTCTCATGGGCCAGTCCGACTGGCCTCACCAGCAAACAGCAAAAGCGAAAAAACACCACAGTTTCTTTAATGTCTCTACGACTGTGGTGAAAGCCCAGCGGTTTTCCCAATAGATTCACGGCTGTCCTTTCGCAGTCCTTTTTGTCTAAGTTTCCCTCTTTAACCTCAGGCCTTCAAACTCTGAACCACTGAAAGTCACTTCTTCACAACAGCATTCGCAGATAAAAGAGAATCGGGATTAAGATATTCAAATGATCAATACATTATTGCAAAACATAGATTATTAACAAGTCCCTCAGCCCGTCACTTATACAGACATGCATCTATGATGATCGTTCCCCGCTGGAGCGGCCGCATCCTACAGACTCGTCTGATTGCACAGTAAAGCAAAAAAACACCATCATCCAGGCCCACTCCCCCAGTCCCTTATGACGCTAAAGCACGATTTTAATAATCTGTGATCAAACAACTAGAGAATATTCAATTGTGTAAACGAATATGCCAACACAACACGTATTACAGGTTATCTTTGGAATCTGCGAAACAAGGGCAGGGAAATGCAAAAAGAAAGATGAAAAGAACTCCACCCCCAAAAAAAGGTCACAATTCCAGAACTCTGAAGTGGCTATACGCGGCAGTAGCTTTCGTGAAACTCGCACAATGACGAACAGCAGAGGTCAAACAGGTTTCGTACAAATTTCAAGATTGCTTATTGTAGAGGTGGGGTTGGGATCGGGGTTGGGGGGTAGATTTGCGTTTGGCTGGAGATCAGGTGTCCCCACTCACAGAACACGCTCAAGGATTTGTGCTGTTTTCCAGTGAAGGACAAAAACCTGAACTCATTCCACTTCGCGGTGAACTTCAGATGCGTCGGCTCGACAGATTGGACAGGTGCGATTGGTCTGCAAGACATGTTACGGATTAATTTCTACAATATCCTTGTTAGCTATTGGCTTGTATTGCTGGCTATAGCTACAAATATTTCTTTTAAATCAAAATGTTCAAAAATCTTGCTGATCTCATACTTTTAACAAGTCTACATAAACATTTTTAAAACCTGTAGCGGTCAAACACTGATATTAACAGGGTTTCACCTTTAGTTATTGCAGATTTTGTGCATTAAAACAACATACTTACCTTTAACCACTTGTCCACACATTTTGCATGAAATTCGTGGTTGCAGGGTAAGACTCGAAGTAGCTGCCTCGACTCAAAATCACAAAAGCATACAACACACCTGTAAGAAAATTAAATACAATGCATCATCAACACCAAGTCACAATCAAACCTTCAAGATTATATAACCGAGAGCACAAAGAACAGAGCACTTACAGAGTCTGTTCAGATTGGTGGTTTTCTAAATTGAACCTGTAGGACGGAAGTTGCTCTATATCAGCTTTCGTTAGTCCTCGAGGTTTCGCTTCTCCGAGTCTCTCGGCAAGGTTTAATAACGCCTGAAAGAAAAATCACAGGTGTTCAAAACTCTTCACAAGATAATGACATTATCTCAGTTCCAAAATTAGCTTTAATTCTATAAAGTAACTTGCTAATTCTATAAAGCTAACCTTTTTCAACTTTGTTGCATCACTGCACATGCCCACAGAGTCATTCTTATTGAAAACAAATGACTTTTACTTGCAAATATGGGTGTATAAACGTTAGACATAAGCTAGCTACAGACAGTAGACGCTGGTGCAGCAGTTCACTTGGTTTTAGAACAGACTTTGTGTGAAAACCATCAGAGGCTTATTTTGGACAAGTCAGGTTATAACTCCATCACCCACCCTGGGAAGGTTTTCTATTTACCTCATAGTTTTCCATCTCCACATCATCTACATCCAAGTCCAGACTGATAGCAGGACCAACAGCAGTTGGAGGCACAGGAAGCATCGAGCTGTTTTCAGGTCACAAACACATACATCATTAACATACACACCTTTTTTGTTACTATGGTAGAAAAAAAGATCACAAAGGCTTTATTAAATCATAACAGTTCAATGTGCATTAGTAGAAAATTAAACATTCACAAAAGCAAAACGCATGTGATTTGTAATATAAAGAATAGAAGAGACTCTCACAGGAAGTATGGTAAGAAGCCAGGGTAGTAGGGTGGTGGAGGGGGTGGGGGAGGCAGAGGCTGCTGTAATCGATACCTCTGTCCAGTTATACGCCTCGGCAGCATGTGCGGATATGGCTAAGGAAACAGATGACAACACATGAGGAAAACTTTTTGAATTATTATTATTCATTCAGCAAATCTCATCCAAAGCTACTTTTGGCAGGATTTCTACTACATCAACAATCCTCCTGGAGCAACCTCATGCTAAAGATGAAGTGTGCGAAATACACTCCCTTAGTCCTGTTTACTATGCAAATTGGACTAGAAATAAGCCACCTGTGGACTGATTGCCTGAAAAAGAGTAAAACTGCGGCTATTTGGCAATTGATTAATATTATCCAATAGGGTGATCATACATCTAGGATTTCTAATTTGCCTAAAACGTCTGGATTTTGCCTTTGGTTTCATACTTGACTTAAAGTAGTTTGACCAATAGCATGCAGGCATTGAACATGACCAACCAATCATGGCATATATACACACACACATATACATATATATATATATATATATACACATATAATACTATGAGCACTGTAAAGAGCATTTCAGTCAGAAAACAAAGCCAAAACCAGGCCAATTTAGAAGAAAAAGGACAATTAAGATGTATTATCCTTCAATTTAAATAACATCAATAGAAAGGCAAAGTAGGTTGATTCCAGATGGTTCCTTCTACCTTTTACTCATCTATAATAAGACCAAGAACACACACATACATAAATGGGGCCAACTTTGCATTCATGTTGACCAAACTAGGCAAAGTCTCTCAACCTGTTCTGACTCAGGTTGTGCTGTATATGCTGCCCATATCTGAATGGACAAACAGTTTTTGATAAAAATGGCCCATTTCCCATAGGCTTTTTCTTGTTATTTGACAATGCTTTGTCAAGCCAAAATCCTAAAAAATGTAAAATAAATTAGAAAAAAATCTAATAATAATAATTACTATTCACCATTATTTGACACTAGTAATACTGCCGCAAACTTTAACTTTGCTTTCTGGAATTTGAACCTATTTTTGTCAAGCCAAAGCAGACCTATAACCACTATTCAACACCAGTAAACCTCCATTGTTCTCTATATTAAGTGCATATTTTTTCCTTAATGTCATTACCTGTTTATGCAAATGCTGTTCATTTTAATCAGTATACAATTTTTTTACTTGATTACAATGATTTATATGCTTTGTTGACATTTAAAAGCAAAGACATCTCACCACTCCGTAGGGTAGCTCTTGATGGAGGGGCTCCTGGGGGAGGTACTGGAGGGGGACAGAGGGGGTCATTGCTGGTGGATGGTGGGCTGGAGGATAAGAGAATGTTCCTAACGGATGCTGGTCTCCTCGCAGATCCACTTCGTTCTCCACCCTCTGCAGAGGCTGAAAATTTGTATAAAAGTCATATCTCTAGCATATGATTACAACTATTAATACCATAAAATCATGTGCTATTTTAGAAAGAATTAATTTTGTCGCAGCAGTATTATCACAGTTTTTTATATATTTATTATTATTACGATAACAATCAGTTGTGGGGACTAATCTGTTACTCAGTTGTTTTCTCTAGATTGTAAAGGATTGCTTTACTAATAACACTGTCTGAACAGTAATTAAATTAATGTAGTGTACAACACTCAACACTGAGAATAACTGGCTCATCCAATCAAATAAATGCATGTATTGTTTTGATTCTTGTTTTTAAATAATATTACATAAAGTGAAAATTATTAAGAAAAAGCTTATTTTTGGTTTGCTTCTGTCAGGTTAGAAACTCATCTTCTTATTATTAAGAGTGAAGAATCAGAACTCAAGTGAATTTATTGTTTTATTATATAAAAGAACAGCACTACTACTAAATAACTGTTTTTATGTTCAATTACCACCAAAATAAATTTTTATTTTATTAAAGGCACTATGACTACTTTACAGTTATTGTGTGGAATTTCCTGTAAAAATAATGTTATCCCTTTTACAGCTTAATATAAAATTACTCATACAAAGACGATTTTGTGGTCAAAAAGAGCACACCTAGCTTTTCAGACTGATGAGCCTTATAAAAATCGACACGTTTCAGAAGGTGGGGCATAGAGAAGAAACAATAATGTGCATTATATGGAAAATAATGTGTTTTTAAACCACATAAACGCATTGCATTACACCAAATACACAAAATAATGTTCTTTTTAGCAGCATCATATGACCCCTTTAAATAGCGAAAACGTGGAAGTGTTATGCAGCTTCTAAATTCTTCCCTGTTTGGATCCTATGCACTAAATGGTGCTAAGCTAAACACTAGCATAGTGGTGCCGCGTGCTACAGCGATTGAGTGCATGTGCATATATTACGATCAGCACTCACCATGCGCGGGTGCTGGGGCTGTATGGGGACAAACTGGTTGAGTGGAGGCAGATGAGGAGGCTGGTGGGGTGGCACTGGTGGACTGGGGTGCAGGATAAAATGCTCACTGGAGATCAATGGTGGAAATGCCTGATAGGACACAGGCAGGTGCTGCATGGTGCAGGCCTGAATGAGCTGCAGACAAACAGAGAGAAAGAGAAATAGCAGACAACAAAGTGTCACTAACACACAAGACACACACTTATGAAGAAAGTTCTTGAGTATTTGAATACGGAATGGCTGTTCAGTTTAAGAAATGACTGGCAATACTGGGAAAGCATACTCTGGAGTAAAGCACATCTAACGTTCACACTATTCTGCACTATTTAGGAATCTGATAAACCATTTCAAAATCATGGGGAAAACTTTGGGGGGAAAAAAGGAATATATCTGTTCTTTTAATGTTTTTTTTGTGTGCGTGTAAAAGATTTATGTAATATAGTTATAATAAAAGCAATAATAATCAAAATAATATTATATACTGTATATATAACTATATACATTTATACTGCTTCATTATTAAGCATATATAGTGCAAAGATGACTGAAAATACATATAGCCCTATCATATAGCCCTGCACAAGACACTTTGAACTGTACATGACTGTGGCCACAAGAAATACAGGTGAGTATGTTGACACAAACGCAATGACTTGAGCAGATGGTACAATTAGCAGAAAGTACACCTTTGCTATCCATGTCAAATATAAAACACCCCAGACAATTGCAGTGGCAATAAAAAAAAAATTAAGTGGGGGTTGCACATTGCCCCTTAAAAGTTGCATCATAAAAAGCTCATTACATATTCTAGAGACATAGGAACAGCCTACATGAAAATCAAAAAGTGAAATGTGGCTGTTTACCAATGCCTAATGTGTAAGCGTGAGAGGGACATACAGAACAACACTCATAACTGAGTGTCTTTGGCTAAGAGGACAGGTGGGCTTAATGGCTGCCTGGGACACACATACATCGGCTAAAGTAAAGCTGGAGCGATGGGACATGTTAGGTGTGCTCTACACAAACTTCACTGAGATTCCAGCTCTTCCTTTTCAAACTCACTGGAGGAGGAAGGCAGCAGAGCAGAGAGAGCTGTCCACTGAACATTACCGAGCATGCTGGGAGCTGCTGAGCATTGCAGGCTGGGATAGGTTGCCCGGTGTGGATGGGAAAACCATGGGTCGTCACCGTGGTAACTGTGTAAGATATCGGAACGGATCCTTGATGCATCTTGAAGGACAACACAAAAAGTTCAGGTTATTTTTAGAAAACATTAAAAAAAATGCTATTCATAATTACAATCTACACACAGCACTTTCACATCAAGCTCGAGTAATACAATTATTGTCTATATGCTAGTGGTCTCAAACTACCAACTTCTACTTAAATTTGGTTCGTGAATCAACTTTCATGCTATGCATCTTGATTTAGGGTCCGGCCCCACAGTTATATATATATATATATATATATATATCTATTTATTAAAGGCCTGAAACACAAATATAAAAGCCCAGTTGCCTAACAATAAAAAAAAATCTATCAAAAAGTTTGATTTGATAGTTTTAATACATTTATACCTTATAAGAAAAATAATAAAAAATGTTAAGTGTTTATACATTTAAATTATTAAAGTTTGTACATTTATTTTATACATATTAAAGGACTGAAATGCAAATATGAATGGCCAATGGCCTAAGTAACAACAACAAAATGGTAAAAAAAAAAAAAAAAATTCTAAATTTATATTTACATTGATTTTATTTTATTACAAATGTATTATATTCATTCAAGGCCTGAAATTAAAATGTAAATGCCCACCTGTAGCCTAAAAACAGCACAAAAAAATATTGTATTGTTATTTTAGTTTATACCAATATTACTTTTTTTATTTTTTATATACTTCTTAAATATAGTGAACATCAAATAGTGAACATAAACCCCTGGTCTAAATGAAAGACTGTTGAACATGAATACCTGTTCGTGAAGATCCACCATGATGGAGCTCTGTTGGGGGGGTTGTGTGGCAGTATGCAGCATGCGTGAAGGTGCACTGGTGTGGCTATATTGCCTGGACTCATCTAAAGGAATCTGCTGATGCTGGGAGAAGACAGGGTGGTGAAAGTTCTCATCCTGATGTAGGGAAGTGTGCACAGCAGGTCTATCTCGCTGTCCCCACTGACGTCGTACTGGAGGACTAGGACATTAACACACAGAGATCGTAAGTACATGCTTGGCATATGATTTTAATGAACTTAGAATGATAACGGCCACCTCACCTTCTCCTGAGGTGCAGAGGCGTGATGCAAGGCTCCCCGACGACCCTCCTCTGGTTTAAGGGGGCTGTTGATGGGCGCCTACTCACTGCTACTTCCCATGGTCGCATTTGTGACGTCGTACGAACGAGTCACACCTGCCTGGGGTGGGGGGACTAGAAGTGCAAGAGGCACTTGTGTCTAACAGCCTCAGATTGTCAGAACTCTGTTTGAAACACAAGAAACATGGGTTTTGGGAATTGAATGAAGATTTTGAGAAAATCAGCAGAACCTTTTGTAGTCGCTACATGTGCATTTCAACTTATGTTAGATTAACTTAATATTACCAAAGTTCTGTCATTATTTACTCAACCTCTCATTTTTTTCAATGCTTTTTCCTAATACATTGCCTGTACATAGTACCCATGTCTGTCAAGTTCCACAAAGAACATTAAAGTAGCCCTCATAACTACAGACAGTTTTAAATTAGGAAAAAGCTTAACGTTTCATTTAATATTACAAAAAAATAAACCTTTGTATCTTCCATATTTAAATTCTAATATAGCACTTTCAAATAGGTTACACATCACTTAGCATTGACAATCACGGGCTTTCAAAACACGAGACAAATTAGTCTACACTTTTGGTTTAACGTGCAGGAGGAATATATATATATATCGTGCTACACATGACAAATGTAGGCTACAGTGCCATGTGTAATATATATATATATATATATATATATATATATATATACCACCAAATCTTCATATACTGGAAGCGTAAACCGTGTTTAATGGAAATACTGGGCTGATTTGCCACAAAGAGGGGGAGCTGTAACTTCAACAACAAAAGCGTGCAGGACCATGTGCTCCCACACAGACAAAGCAATAACAAAGGAGCGCCAGCAAACATCTCCTGCCTCACTTTATCAAAAATAACCACTCGAGAGGGCTTGTGGGTACGATTTAAACATTATTCATGTTTCAAATATGGACAGTGCACATTTCCCATGAATAAAACACTTATGAGGGTCACCGTGGCCCAGCAGTGGATATCAACAATAGCACAAAGAAGTCGCAAGGCCGAAGTTTTACAGGAACTCGCGCAAACATCCGCATTTGCCCTCGTGCTCTTTAAACAGGTTCTCAATGCTACACGGAGGTTGTATTGCATTAAAATGACTAAACAAATCGCATACACTTTCCAAGCCATTAGCTGCTATCGCTAGCATACAGACCGAGCAGATGAAGCCCCAAACAGGAAATGCAGGGATGCACCCCTGACAAAAGAAACACGGTTTAGCTTTAACGCCGAATTAAGACAGTCTGCACGTCATGCATGCAAACGTACGAATACATAGTTTTCTCGTTTTTATTTTACGGGTAATGTGACATCGTTGTGTCCAATAAGGAAAGTATGATCGCACTAACCGAGCTTACTTGTCTTCAATGGCGCTCGAGTTTCCGACTCGTCCACGCGCTGCTTTAAGGCGACTAAAACGATGCAGGATGTCTCGTTTGGTGATTTCACGGACTAATCCAGAAGAAATCGTCCAGGAAAACTAACAGACGGTCATGGTTAACACGGCGTTATCGGCCGTTTCCTAGTTCTAGTCTACGAGTTTGTTGTTGTTGTTGAACAGGCGATGATCTTCAGCATAGAAAGAAAAAAATGCATATTCCTCTACTGCCTAACATCGGATAACTTTGCTCCAACAAACTTGTTTTAGCGTGCACTTGTTCTTTCCTTTAATGTCACGTCCGATGCATTCAGACTGGGTTAGATCTGTGACATGGGTGCAGTTCAGTATTGTTGTATGCCTGCCTGTAGTCACGCCTACTTCCTCTTAAAGCGACCACGCAAGAGACAGAGACAGCCAGTCACTTTTTAGATGCTGATGTTTCGTCGAATCGCTCCAAGCTGATCCCAATTTACAAAGGATGTTTTCGCACTTCCTCTTTACTAAAAACAAACAACGACCCCTTTAAGTGGTCCAAAAAGTGAATTGAATCAAAAGGTACCTAAGTTCTCGCATTCACACTCGTTTTGGTTAACTTCAGATGCAGTCCATTAACTATTTACATTGTGTTTCAAGAAAAACAACCAAACTTAAACAATTACTGTAATATAATAATTAAAATGATTATTACAGAAAATAATTAATTAGTTATGTTTAACAATGCTTTAGAAATGAAAATGCTCAGGCCAGAGGTTCATGTTACTGCTATATATATATATATATGTGTGTGTGTGTGTGTGTGTAACGAGTGGATTTATGGATCTTTCACATCAAAATATATTACAAATAGTTTTATTTTCTGTAACTTGAATAAAATTATTGAAATGAAACAATATGATAATATATATATATATATAGAGAGAGAGAGAGGCAAATTTCAGCAAATTCAGTCATTATAATTTAACATTAGACTGCAATTATGTCATAGTTTAGTAACTTTCATGCAAATGTGAAGACAGGAGTGTTTTTTTTGTCATGGCTTAAATTCAAATATGTGTCAAAATCCATGCAAATCACTAGATCGCAAAAAAAAAAAAAAAAAAACAAGTGTGCAAACACTATAAAACTGTTCATTAATAGGTTTTTCCCCAAAAGGTTTTTGCAATCCAACAGATGGAGTCAGATGATTCTTGTTGTGCGGAAGTCTAAACATGAAACATAAGCATAGCAGACAGAGCATGTCATTAGTGATGATTTATTAAGCCACTGACAATCATTTTGAGGTTGCATGGGTAGTCCCAGATAAAGTGGATGTTGTTTGTCAAAAGGGATAGGCCTATGTTGTAGTTATCAAACAAGGGTGATGCAATAGTCATGTTTATATTATAATTCAGCAAGACAGCATCTAATTATTTCATTCCTTTAGCACAACATAATCCACAAGGTAAATATAATCTTAAATCAGTTCTAACTAATTTGAAAAAAAAAAAAACAGAGCAAAACTTCATAAGAACAAATAAATACAAACAATTAATTGCAAGTGGAAGTCTGTTCCTCCACTTCCTGAACATCTGATTATAGTATAGTATAGTTTAGTATAGAATAGTAAAGTTTTACAGAATTGTTAAGAGTAAAACACTAAACCACTGCAATATGCAAACGACTATAGGCTATATGTGACCCGGACCACAAAACCAGTCATAAGGATAATAAAACTATTTAAAAACCTGGAAACTGAAGGTGCAAAAAAATCTAAATGGAGAAAATCACATTTAAACTGTCTAAATTAAGTCATTAGCAATGCATATTACTAAACAAAAATGAAAAACATGATCTTCATTTAATATCCTAATGATTTTTGGCATAAAAGAACAATCAATCCTTTTGACCCATGCAATGTATTTTTGGTTATTGCTACAAATATACCCATGCTATACATAAGACTGCTTTTGTGGTCCAGGGTCACATATTATACACAATTTATGTTGCAAATAATGTGCAAGGTAAATTTTTCATCATCCTACAACAAAGTTTAACATTTCTTTAAAAAATATATATATTTTACAGTATGAGAATGGTGATAATGATTAGAAAATAAAATCGAAGAGTAATCAGAGTGAAATGTGTCTCAGCTGTTCTTGCGATTTTATGCATGATATAACGTGTCACTGCAAAGCATTGCTTTAAATTGTGGCATAATAACAATTGTATTTATTATTATTATTTGTGGGTTTGTTGTTGTTATTATGGACTAAATGAAAAGCAGGAAAGAACATCAAGTTGGGGAGCATACTGTGTTCTCTAACATTTCTCATCCGCCACTGTCTCTCCATCAGAGACAGTGTGACACAGCCCAGTCTGTTACATAAGCCTTGCGCCAAATGGCGAGCCGGCGGACAGAAACGAATACAAGCGTCTTTACTTGAGGGGCGGTCAAAGTAACATCTCTATTCCATGCACTTTCTAGTTCGTGATCTGACATCTTTAAAAACAAGGATTTGATTTGACCTAGAATATTGCATCATACAACGCATGAAGCGGACTGTATAAGAACTAGCAAGGCCAAGTGTAGCTGTTATTTTTCTTTACAATAATCTGAGTTTAATGCGCATAGGTCAGAATGATTTTTGCAGAATTTTAAAAGGGCCTCTCGACTGGCTTCACTGCAGAGAAATAAAACACCGCAATGTAACCTTCCTTGCTGCTGTTTAACACACAAATAAATCAGATTCTAGCGTAACCTGCGCTGCGCGTGCACACGATCACGCACGTCTGAAGCAAGCGCGAGACTGACAAACCCGCGTCCCATCCATCCATGCACATCCAATCCAATGTAAACATTACAGAGTTACAGCAACAAAACAAGGAGGGGCTCGAGGCTTTAGGGGGACAGCGCATAAAAACACGCCGATTGCTCTGTGCGATGCATTCAAGACCGTGAAAACCCACGGAAATCCACGCCATCAATACGAAGATGCAAGCGCGTGCGTTACCTGATTGTTAATTTGTGAGCATCTCAGTCGCGGACATTTCTCCCTATAATCCTGCACATCTCTCCCATACTCGGTGCGGCATGATCCTCAGCTGTTCCTGCTAATGGAACATTCCGTGGATTTCACCACTGAATTGGGGAAAAGGTACAAACTGGAGCTCGCGCGAGGAATAAAGGCGGAATATGGCATTACTCTTCGCATCTCGCGCAAAACAACCACTCTCTGAATGCATTAGACTTCGGAGAAATCACTGCACTCGTTTGAACCCAGCATCATCCTCCGCCTATTTGCGTGCTTTCGTGACATACCCCTATGAGGGGCATTTAGAGGCCGCTGACTTATGGCAAGCCGTTTGAACATCATTCCGTAGAAATAACTATGATACTTTTGTGTGCTGCTTTATAGAAACTTGTTTTCACTGGATGGGATGGGAGGGGGAGGGGGTGCTGCTGCTGCTGCTGCTGCTGCTGCAACATAACAAAGAAAGAAAACTGCAAGATATAAATGTGCAATTGTGAGATAAAAAGTCGCAATTATCTTTTTATTTTAAAGGCCATGTTGGGGGAAAAATAATCACAAGATGTAACCAAGTCTATGAGAAAAAGTCAGAATCTCGAGATATAAACTGAATTGTAAGGGTATTGTTTATATCTGGGGGCAGGGGCTGGCTTTCAAATCTGATTATTGTTAGGGGAATAACAATTATCCAACTATCTTTTTCAATGTCACAAACTGTCTATTAAATACTAGTAGGCCTACTTACTGATTGGAAACTAGTATTTCAGTAATTACTATTAATAATTACCCCCCCCCCCCCATTTATTTTTTATTATATTAAATAATGAATTTTACATTTTCATTATTCACAGTGTAGACTATGTATAGTGCCACAAACAATCAGTAATTAACAAATATTTTCAATACAAATAACAAGTCAAGCTGCAATAATAAACAGGACCACAAGGAGACGCCAAAGACCATTAAACTTCGACTGGATACATTCAGAATCGCTAAACTTTTTAATCACTGCATAACTCATCAGCTAGCCCACGTCCATAATAAAACATTCTAACTTTTAATCCAAATACACTATGTAAAAATATTTACTGACATCTGGAGGTGAGTCACTATTCTCTCCACAAAGCCCTGTTTTGTCCAACTGTTTGAATTTGCTTACTGGGTCCTTGGACTTTCGAGGAGTTTATCGGTTTAATGATCATAAAAACCTGCTTCTTTAAAATTTTAAGGAATTGTTGTTATAATGTACTGATTCAAATTAGTAATTAATTATTAGGCTATTCACCTTATTAATTTCTCTTGAACTTCTACTTCTCACAATTTGGCTGAAAGGATAACAGTAAAGCGCAACAGGACAGCACCCAAACATCCTCACATTATATTATTTCTTTGAAAATGTATATGAATTCTCCATCTTTCTAAACAAGTTGATGCAAACATGGTTTTATCAATGTTTTTCTAAGACTCATTGTTAGCCCCAGCTCACACTGGCCAGACAGTGGAAAAGCGATAAATCCTGCGGTAGACCAACTGTGCTTGCATTCATTCACACGATTTGTCAAGATGAGAGGTGACCTCTCCTGGTACTGTGATTTATATACTGTTCACCAGACACTGACGCTTTGATTCTGAGTACCAGCTACATGTCAGAAGTGCCAGTACACTCAAAAAAGTGCCAGTACGCTAAACACTAAAATACAGATGTGTCGGTGCATACCAGCCGACATCGAGCACTGATAATACAAACAAACATATCACACAATTTGCAGGTAAGTCGTACTGAAATAGGGACTAGTTTCAATTCTTTAGTTACTTGTAACAGTTAAAATAGTACAGTCTTTTTTATATTATTAGACATTCGTTTGTATTCCAGTTGTTAACTAATATGATTTTGTAATGAAACTATCCATTCTGACTTGTCAGATACATGACAAGTAAAAAGTAATTGCAATCAGTGATGTTACAATGAAATATTAAACAATTGGAATAGCCTATACTATTCATAATAAGGTTCTATTATTTAACAAACAGGTAGTAAAACTGAAATAGATTCTATTGGGACTGTTAGCCTAAAGTTAAGAAGCACTAGTAGCATAGTCAGTTCTTTCCTCTAGATTTAATCTCTTTTCTGTCCGGATGATTTTATAATTGTATGTGTGATTTTACCTATATAAGTATACTGAATGAACAATTAGTGCATGTGATTCAGCAATGCCAGGTAAAACCAGAACACTATTTAGCAGCCTATGGAATGAATGTTAAAACGGCTTGCCACAGTTGTCTTGCTCTACCGTAAACACTGTAGGAGTTTGTCCTCATGAGCTCCCAATGTCAAGTCTCGGTTAACAAGATCACAGGACTACGATTAGATCATTGCATAGACTATCCTATTATCCTGTTCTCCACATTAAATAAAAAATAATTAAAGCTTAAATCCTCGTCTGGCATCTTCAATGACAAAAATAGAAAGCTGACTGGATTATTTTACTTCATAATGATGATGATGACATTACACCTGTGCTCTGTTTTCTTATTAAAGCTGTTTGCATCATGAGGGAGGCATATGTCATCATCAATTTGATTCCTTGCATCCACTATGGAAAAACTAAGCAGGGTCACATTACGTAAATTCCAGTCTATGATTAGAATGTGCTTTGCTTTGTCTCCCTCTACTGGCCTGAGACTGTGAGCGTGATTTGACCAAGTACAACAGGTTTCTGGATCAACATCCTTGTTGATCCTGAAACATAATTACAATCAATCAATCAGAATTGATGGATATATAATACATTTAATATCATCTTTATTGCAGGTGTATTTCCCAGCTCCTGGAACCAAGGCCTCATCACCCCAATTTCAACTTCAGAAAAGCTTTTGACTCCATCTGGCATTGAGGGGTTTTTACTTTTAATTAATCCAATGCAGCATTGGAGGAAAAAAATTGAGATCATCTGCAAATCCATGTACACTAATAACAAATTTGCAGTTAAAATTGGGAACACAAACACAGATTTCCTCCCCCAGAGCCGTGGTGTGAGTTGGGCTGTAACTTGGGCTGTAACTTTGGCCCTACACTATTCAATATCGACATCAGTGAACTTGGAAGAACCCTAGAACAGTGCCCAGCACCCGGTCTTACCCTACTAGGCACTGAAGTTAAATGGCTTCTGTTTGCGGATGATCTAGTGCTGCTGTCACCCACGAAAGAGGGTCTACCCCAGCAGCTGGACCTCCTGCACACCTTCTCTCAGACATGGGCCTTGACAGTTAACCTTAAAAAGACTAAAATTATGATATTCCAAAAATCCAATCAGTTATAGAACTAATCACACTCTTTGGATGCGGGTGGGGAAAGAGCAGAATTAGGGCTGTACCCCCTAATGATTAAAATAAAAATAAAAAACATTAAATTCCTATACGCACCTAAAAAGCAGTCATGCCTCCACTATAAACCCTTAACTATCAAGAACTGAACCCAGAGAAAAGCCCCTCCAGTCAGATGATCTCAGAACTGACTTTACAATCCAAAACCCCAGCTAGACTAAATCAAATCATTAATACACCCAAAGATAAATATCTGAAACATTGAACAGAAGCAACAGCTCAACACAGTAAATTAGAATGCTACCTGTCTCTAAACAGAGAATATAAATTGGCAGAATACCGGGATACAGTGGTATGTTGTTAAAAAACGGCACTTTTTAACAACATGCTCTATATACACTAATCAGGGAAACATTCTTCCCCCAATTCACAAATCAGCACAAAGACTACAACCAGATACATACAACAAAAAGACAAACTGCCATACATTCTGGGAGAAACCTCAGCAAGCTCTAACCTGGCTGTGGGGTATGTCAAGTCCTGCCATGATAAAAGGACAAGCAGTAGAACAGAACCACAGGTCACAGTCAGAAGAAAATACTGTACAACACACATAAACTGCTCTGACAGGATCCACTCCTTCTCCTGTCTCTTTATTAGAACTTTTCGTTTTACTTTATACAGATATATAGGCTCTATATGCTATACACTTCTATTCTTATGTAGGGTCTGTTTTTGTTCTCTTATAAATCATATAACAAGGCCATCTAGAATGTGGGGTGGAGTGGGGGGACCCCACCAAAGGACTGTGTAATTTGTTTTCTGTAAAACAAAGGTTAAATGTGTTCAGAAAAGTTATTTACACAGAAAAGTTAGTGACACTGACATACATTATAGACCAACTATGAAAAAAGAGTCTTCATGTTATTAGATTTTTTTTTTTACAAAAATTAAATCTGAACCAATTGGGGTTGTTTTACCCCAACTATGGGTCAGAATGCCCCCATGGGTGAAGTACAATGCCCCCAGTAAAACAAAGCAATTTGCTTGAAACTTTTACAGCAAATCTGAGTGCATGCAGTTTTAGCTTAAAATAATATATTGATAATTATGGATAACAAAAATAATTGATAATTATGGATAACAAAATTTTAATAGTCTATTAAAAAAACATTGTTAGCTTATGCTAACTGGCTAGCTAACTATGTTCCTAATGTTAACTTGAGGTAATTTTTAAATATAAAATTTGTATTATTAAATGACATGTACTCCCTATCTACAGGCTCTGTTGTTCTCATATCATATATAACTGTGATGTTCTACAAAACAACAAGCTTTAAAACTTTTTTCTTACTGCTGAAAATGAGATGAGATACTGTGAAATCGGTTTTCTCTCCAGTGCGTCACTAGTGTAAGCTTCATCGTAAAAACTTCTACATCACTCTTGTAAGGACATAGTCCATAATTACAATAAAAATAATCTTGACTTTATCTTCTGGTTGTTTTGGAAAAGAGTAGGGCACATTTTACCCCGTGGGGACGTTTCCCCCACTCTATCCTATATGTTCATGCAGCTTTAACAAGTTTTATGAGCCTGGCATACTGTGTGATTGTTTGTTTGTTTGTTTATTTTATGAATACTTTGAACCAGGCCCATATTTTTCATAAACTTTGGTTAGCAAGATGGCTGCACTGTTGACAGCAATAAATGAACAAAACACTTCAGTGTCATGGAAAGCTATTAGATCTATTAATTATTAACTAGACAGTGGTCACATGTATAATAATTAAACCAAAACTTATCGCACATTATTGTTATCACAGTGAATGTTATGACATGATGCCTTTAAATGTTATTTCATTTCCCAGCATAATTGCACAATGTGCATATCAATAAAGACTTGTCTTGTGCTTTAGGATGGGTCATGATCATTGAGCCTCGCCCATTTCACATTATTGCAGTAAATCATAAACCAAAGTCTAAAACGATAAGATTACGGGGGTAGATTGGTGTACAGTAATACATGTGGCACGAACAGGTCACATTTTACAATATAAGCTCCAGTAAACAGATTTATGATAGATTTATGTATGGTAAGATAGTATTCTAACACATCCAAATTCACACTGATACCTGAATCGCAGGTCCCCATAGAATATTTATATAGAAATATATTTTTGTTAAATCCCTGCGTATACATGATTATCATCTTTAGATATATTTACTTAATATTATTTCACTCTATTTTGACTTTATACAATGTCAAATAATGCACACAGAACTTGCCAAAGATTAAGCTTTAAATATTTATAAATATGTAAATTTACATATTTTTAATTTAGTATATATTTAATTATAATACTTAATAATACATGCTTGCCGTTTATATTTTATTTTTATTTTTTGTGTATTGTATAAAGTCTGTATAATTGTATATTATACAATACAATATTTTATTACTATTTACAGACTTGACAAATACATATATACTGTATATTATAAATAGTATAAAGTCATAATATTGTATATGTTGCTGCTAATCAAATTGACTTTAGTGTAAGTCGATCTTTAGGCCTCTAGTGGCTTTATTTTGATCCCTCACACCACAGCATGTCCAGTATGATCAACACCAAACAATTAGAGACAAACACAATCTTATCTGTCAGTATCTGGAGAAATTTCCTCCACTGATTTTGTTTGGTAGTGGTAAAAATGTTAACGATTGCTATGATAATTTTTTCAAGACTTTTAACATTTTTCCTAAACTCTTAATGCAGCAACACGCGTTTGGCAAAACAGTTAATTTCATGCTCAAAATCACCCATTGTAAACAAAACTCCAACACAAATTTTCAAAATGCAAAAATAATATGACTAACAAAACACTGCATACATGTCTCAAAATCAAATAATTATTCCAAAACACTAACACGAGTTATCTTCCAACAGAAAAATGTAGCCCATCATAGCACAATATCATAAAAACACCAACATCAGATGGAATTACAGAAACTGTATTATTTTATATGTCTCAGGCCTGCCCGTATACAATAGACAGTGACAGTGTATTCATAAATTGTGTTTTGCACTGCAGATCCTTTGAAACCTCTACATTTTAGTTTTGTTGAGTTTAGTAAATTCATGCACTTTGTTTCTTTTGCTGCAGAAATTCAGTAAAAAAAAAATAGTAAAAACAAAAAAGTTAATTACCCATCTCAGGTAGCTTTATAAAGTGTATGGTTTATGGAAAAAGTGAAGATGACAGAGACATTATTAATTTATAGCATTTATTTGCAACAATACATTACTATATATACAGGTCCTTCTCAAAAAAATTGCATATTGTGATGAAGTTCATTATTTTCCATAATGTAATGATAAAAATTAAACTTTCATATATTTTAGATTCATTGCACACCAACTGAAATATGTCAGGTCTTTTATTGTTTTAATACTGATGATTTTGGCATACAGCTCATGAAAACCCAAAATGCCTGTCTCAAAAAATTAGCATATTTCATCCGACCAATAAAAGAAAAGTGTTTTTAATACAAAAAAAGTCAACCTTCAAATAATTATGTTCAGTTATGCACTCAATACTTGGTCGGGAATCCTTTTGCAGAAATGACTGCTTCAATGCGGCGTGGCATGGAGGCAATCAGCCTGTGGCAGTGCTGAGGTGTTATGGAGGCCCAGGATGCTTCGATAGCGGCCTTAAGCTCATCCAGAGTGTTGGGTCTTGTATCTCTCAACTTTCTCTTCACAATATCCCAAAGATTCTCTATGGGGTTCAGGTCAGGAGAGTTGGCAGGCCAATTGAGCACAGTAATACCATGGTCAGTAAACCATTTACCAGTGGTTTTGGCACTGTGAGCAGGTGCCAGGTCGTGCTGAAAAACGAAATCTTCATCTCCATAAAGCTTTTCAGCAGATGGAAGCATGAAGTGCTCCAAAATCTCCTGATAGCTAGCTGCATTGACCCTGCCCTTGATAAAACACAGTGGACCAACACCAGCAGCTGACATGGCACCCCAGACCATCACTGACTGTGGGTACTTGACACTGGACTTCAGGCATTTTGGCATTTCCTTCTCCCCAGTCTTCCTCCAGACTCTGGCACCTTGATTTCTGAATGACATGCAAAATTTGTCCAAAAGTCCAGTGCTGCTTCTATGTAGCCCAGGTCAGGCGCTTCTGCCGCTGTTTCTGGTTCAAAAGTGGCTTGACCTGGGGAATGCGGCACCTGTAGCCCATTTCCTGCACACGCCTGTGCACGGTGGCTCTGGATGTTTTTACTCCAGACTCAGTCCACTGCTTCTGCAGGTCCCCCAAGGTCTGGAATCGGTCCTTCTCCACAATCTTCCTCAGGGTCCGGTCACCTCTTCTCGTTGTACAGCGTTTTTTGCCACACTTTTTCCTTCCCACAGACTTCCCACTGAGGTGCCTTGATACAGCACTCTGGGAACAGCCTGTTCGTTCCGAAATTTCTTTCTGTGTCTTACCCTCTTGCTTGAGGGTGTCAATGATGGCCTTCTGGTCAGCAGTCTTACCCATGATTGCGGTTTTGAGTAATGAACCAGGCTGGGAGTTTTTAAAACTCTCAGGAATCTTTTGCAGGTGTTTAGAGTTAATTAGTTGATTCAGATGATTAGGTTAATAGCTTGTTTAGAGAACCTTTTCATGATATGCTAATTTTTTGAGACAGGAATTTTGGGTTTTCATGAGCTGTATGCAAAAATCATCAGTATTAAAACAATAAAAGACCTGAAATATTTCAGTTGGTGTGCAATGAATCTAAAATATATGAAAGTTGAATTTTTATCATTACATTATGGAAAATAATGAACTTTATCACAATATGCTAATTTTTTGAGAAGGACCTGTATATATATATAAACAAACACACATACACACACACAAATCATAGAAGCCAAAGGAAAGATAAAAAATAAAGTAACCATCTGATCTGCCCAGTCTTCTGCATTTGGCCATAAGATCTCATCCACAAAACACCTGATATCTTCTCATTCATCTGGTCTCATTAACAATGGAATATAATATAGAGGATATATTTGTGTTTCAGTTCAAAATATGCTGCTGACTGTAACTTTAGCTAATATTGTACCTGCCAATGTACCTGCCTCAGATCGGCTTTGTAATGGATTTCTTGATCATTTTAGTTCCAAAATTGCTAATGCATGCAAATCCATTACATCTGTTGCGTCTGCTTCTGCTCCTATCCCTAATTTTTCCGGCACTTTTTTCTCAAATTTTAGCTTACTTGATCCTGTCCCTCTGGGTAATGTGGTTTCACAAATGAAAGTTGCCACTTCCATAGTTGATCCAATACCCACCTGCCTGTTTAAATCATGTTTTGCATCACTATGCCCAGTCGTCTTGAGTATAATAAATGAATCACTGAACACGGGTGTTGTACCTGCTGCACTCAAAATTGCTGCTGTAACACCTGTACCAAAAAAGCCCAACGTAGACTGGGTAAACATCAATAATTTTCATCCCATCTCCAATTTGCCTTTTTTGGCTAAAGTACTTGAGCGAATTGTGGCCTCTCAGTTAAATACTCATCTTACTTTGCACAATCATTTTGAGCCCCTCCAATCTGGCTTCCGCAAACTGCACAGTACTGAAACAGCATTGGTTAAAGTCACCAATGATTTGTTAATTGCTGCTGACTCTGGCTCTTTGTCAATCCTGATTTTACTCGATCTCAGCGCAGCTTTTGACACTGTAGACCATTCTCTTTTACTCTCTCGATTGGAAAAAGGTTTTGGTGTTACTGACACTGCTTTAAATTGGTTCAAGTCTTATCTATCAGATCGTAGGCAGTTTGTGTCCCTGGGTGGTTGCAGGTCCAATATTGGCTCAGTGCAGTTTGGTGTTCCACAGGGTTCAGTTTTGAGTCCCTTACTTTTTAGTATGTACATTTTCCCCCTTGGGCTTTTCTAAGATCCCTTGGTCTTAAGTTTAATTTTTATGCAGATGACACTCAGATTTATATTCACTCAAAACCTGGTGATAATTCGGCTGTTGCCTTTCTTGAACATTGCATATTGGAGGTAAAAATATGGATGTCTCAAAATGTTCTTTGTCTCAACAGTGAGGTTATGCTGATTGGTTCACCCCATCAAATACGTAAAGCTAATATCTTAAATTTAAAGATGGATGGGTCTATTATGGAGTTTCAAGCAAAATAAAAAAATCTGGGGGTGATATTTGATTCAAACTTAACTTTTGATCCTCATGTTCAGAACATGGTTAAAGTATAATTTTTTCACCTTAGAAACATTGCAAGACTACGTCCCATGTTGTCTTTTTCAGTGGCTGAAAAACTGATCAATATGTTTGTCTTTTCTCGAATAGACTACTGTAATGCTTTGCTCGTGGGGGTCTCGAAATCTACTTTAGGCAGATTGCAGTATGTTCAAAACGCAGCTGCCAGAGTCCTGACAAATTCCAGGACAAGTGAGCACATCTCTCCAGTCTTGGAGTCCTTGCACTGGCTTCCGGTCAGGTTTCGCATTGATTTTAAAATTCTTATGCTTACCTACAAGGCCCTGCATGGTTTAGCTCCAGAATATCTGACTGAACTTTTAACTGTCTACACCCCAAAGCGTAATCTTCGTTCATCGGATTCTGGCTTTTTAACTATTCCTGTAACTCGTTTACACTCTATGGGTGACCGGGCCTTCTCTTCTGTGGCACCTAAACTCTGGAACTCTCTTCCTACTGAAATCAGACAGGCTGAATCCCTTAGTATTTTTAAATGTTCTCTTAAAACTTATTTTTTCTGGTTAGCATATATGTGATATGTTTCTCTGATGGTCAATCTCAATGTATTTCTATTTGTTTTTTATTGAATTTTTCTTTTTTTTTTCTTTCTGTATGCCTTGGTAAAGCGCTTTGAGATGTAACTTTTAAAGGAACTATAGAAAATAAAGTTTATTATTATTATTATTATTATAAGTTAGGTTTAGAACATGATCTTATCTGTTCTGACATACAGTGTGAAAGCATTTGTAAATTTGGAAGTTAAAAATCCATTGTTTTGGTCTTGGTCGAGCTTGCGTTAAAAGAAGTTCAAGCTTTTTAAATTTCTGTTAACTGTATCCATTTTGTGTCAAAGGAACAAGAAATGTGTTAATTGTATAGCTTACAGAGACCGATGTTGTGCTAACTTTGTTAGAAGTTTAGGAAAGTTATTAAAAATATTTTTACAAATTCATAGCGATTGTAAAAACTGTATGATCTAATCCATCATGTATAATATATTTTTTGTCTTTTACATTTTATAATTAGGAACAATAAACATATCTTTAACCCTAGTTCTATCCAAGTTATTTCTCTGTTCTCTGTTCCAGCCTCCATTAATTTTGTGTCTTTTGAGTTTGCTCAGGAGTTGCTACATGAACGTGTGAATGGGCCGGATTATTCTGGAAATAATCTGTTGTGACAATTGTTTGCCTACCCACACTTGTTGTTATGCTAAACCCTTCTCTGAACGCTGTTTTAGGATCTGATTTTGTGTTATTATTAAGCAGCTTTGTCATCTGCTACAAGGCGAGAAGGCTGTATTAAGCATACATACTTTTCTCCACTACAATGTAAATGATTAACGTTTACAACTTTAAGGACAGTAATAGCCAGTGATGCACTAGCCAAAGGTCTTGTATATTATATATCATTCCCTCATTTGAAGAACGCCACTTGTTGGAATAGTACAAAGAGCAGACTGGACACGGTAAGTCTTCGCCAGCCTTATATCATTTTCGACTTAGTTCCTGCATGTAGATCAAGAGCCTATACCCAGATTAAGCTTTACTTTTTAGATATTATTATTTTGTGAATGAAAAGTTTGTAAATTTTGATTGTAGACTTTGATGACTTTCATCCATTCCAGGGCTTGAAAAAAAAAATAAGGCAAATTGATTTGATACTATTAATTATTGTTCTAAACTGCAGCGCTGGATCTTTATTTTCTAGATTTGTGTCCATGTGTGTTCAATAACATTTGAAAAAATAAACCAATATAGCAAAGTTATCAGTGTTCTGTCACCTAATTTTGGAGGTGGAAATGTTCTGCACTTAATGGTGATTTTGTGTTCTGTTTCTTCGATATGTCAGCCTTCCAGACAAACATGGGGAAGATGGGGAAACCTTTACTTCTCCTTTTGGCTTTTTTAGCTTCTTGTGAGTATCTGAGAATTAGTCAGTGTCCATATCATTGATCGAAAGTTGTGGCTTGTTACATTGTACTAGCTCAAAGTCCAGATCCAACAATGGTACAGTCTTAAGTGGACAGCAGCCAATAATTAAGATTTACTGTCACTTACAGAGGAGAATTCACAAATTTATTTTGTTTTAAATCTGAGTTTTGTTTTAGAATTGTTTTCTTTTGACTAACATGCTGATTTATGTTTGTGTTTTCTGTAGCGTACTGTAATTCTGTCCCTGTGATTCACACGGCTCTTGTTGAAGTGATAGAAGATCTTCCAGTCGGTCTGTACATCAACCCAAATTTCAGTCTCAACTATGTGTTCAATCTCATACTGATTTTTGTATGCGTGAATGTAACATTTTCCTAATTCTGCATTTCCCCGGCAGGTAAAGTTGCGTTTCAAATCGAAGCATCTGATCCAGATGGTGACCCTCTAACATATCGAATCTCTGGGACAGACGCTAGTCATTTTGCAGTAGACAGCGGAACTGGTCAAGTCAAAATCAAGAGTACACTGGACAGAGAGGTATTTTCTTAGGAAAACTCTTCCTTCTATTCCCGAATTGAGAAGAAGGAACAACAGTTGAGAATTAAGCATTTTAAATAATTTAAATTTGTATTGAAATTACTCTACAGAAAATACATTCAATTAACTTTGTGTATGTTGATGTGTTTTATTTTTTCAGGCAAAACCCCTCTTAAACATAGAGGCTGTGGTGAAAGATACCGTTCATGCGGATGTAAGTTGGATCTACTGAATGTATTACCATGCTAAGAAAATTAACTCTCCTGAATCCTAACATGTCTTTCTGTCATTTTAGGTGTCAAAAACGGTTTATATTTCTCTTAAAGATGTTAATGATAACGCTCCAGTATTCCAAAATCTGCCCTACAATGTAGAGGTTCCAGAGGTGAGTGAGACCGTTATCATTAAAGACGTACATGTGGACGTGGTGGTGTTGGTGCAGTGGATAAGACACATGCCTTTGGTGTGAGAGACCCGGGTTTGAATCCACTGTGAGACACCAATGTGTCCCTGAGCAAGACACTTAACCCCTAGTTGCTCCAGAGTCGTGCGACCTCTGACATATATAGCAATTGTAAATCGCTTTGGATAAAAGCGTCGGATAAATGTAAAATGGACGCTGTAACTGCTCAACACCTTACAGTTGTTACACTGAAGGAATATTTCACCTAAACCCAGTCATTTTGTTGTTTAATCACCTTCTGTCTGTCAGGGCTTTGGCTAGTGCTCAAGTAAAAATTTTATAAATGACAATATAGACTATACATGCCATTGTTTTTATTTTATTTCACCAGAAATATAGAAATATAAGTTCTCTATTTCGCCAAACAGTTTTATTATTACCTTATCAGCTGAAATCTTCTGATTGACAATAGTTCACCTATCGGCCGAATAAGGTACTGTTTTAAAAACGTAAAAAAAAAAAAATCGGGCAGCGGGTCGCCAAATAAATTAATAAATAAAATAATAATAATAATTAAATAAATCAGCGAGACAAAAACAAACACTGTTGTGAGTGAGTGAAAAGTAAAAGAATATAGCTACTGAAGCTGCCAAGTATCATAGCCTCATAAAAGCAGCCAATATAACTTGAGTAGGACTACTGTATAGATTTGTTATTAACTGAAACGTCTTCCCTAGCTCTCCATTCTTCAGTTTAGTTTGCTTATTTATTTATATTTTCAGGATACTTTGAGGTGTTTCTTCACATTTATTTGTTTCTTATTCCCTCCTACAGAATGCACTTGTGGGCACTACACTGTTCACAGCATCCGCCACAGATATTGATTCTGGCCTAGCTAGCCAAGTGACTTACAAAATTGATGATGTATGTTCCCTTCATGTCATTAATTACATTTTCAGATTGACATCGCACTTTACTTGTATTCATAACACAGTATGTTTGTCTTAGGTGGCACCAAATGACGGGAGCCTATTTTCAATCTCTGAGTCAGGAAATGTTGTCCTGGTGGGAACTTTGAGCTTCACTGAAAAAAGTCCTTTCTATCAGATACGAATCAATGCATCTGTGAGTATTTATTAATAAAGTAATCATGTTCAGATAAGCAATGGGCTGCTTTTTGAATGAGGGAAAATATCTGTGTGGGATGGGATGTGCAATAAAACAATTGCAGTATTATATTACTTAAAAAGAAAAAAGAAAAAAAAAAAATCTACAAAAACCCATTTACTGTGTCATTTTCTAAGTGTTCATTGGTTTCACCAGGATCGTGGTGGGCCACTGGGTGATCAAGAAGAAGTTTTTCAATCCACATCAGCATTTGCATTCATTACGGTTAAGGATATGCCAAATATCGACCCACAGTTTCTGAATTTACCAAACCTTGCTGCTATTGACGAGAAATCACCTGTGGTGAGTGGTGCATTTTTCTTTTCTTTTCTTTTCTTTTCTTTTCTTTCTTTTTTGTTATTATTATTATTATTATTATTATTATTAATAATAATTTAGAGTTGCACTACTTTTCTTCTGGTTAGTCACAATGCAACAATCAATGCTAAATGATACAAATATTAAATCTTTATTTTTAAACTTTAGTTTATTGATATATTAATACATTTCAGTATATCTTGTTAAGGATATCTAGTGTAGCTTTGTAAACTAAACAGTTTTGGTACTATGGTACACTGTTTGGGCACCGCTTGGTGTCAAATGTAACATATATTACATATATGTAATGACCTCTCACCTTTGAATCTCTCTCTCTGTACGCTCCATCTCAGGGTACGTCAGTCTTTACTGTGAGAGCCAGAGATCCAGACACTGGGGTCAATGACCAGATCCTCTACAGCATTGAACGTCAGTCAACTGGAGTTTTTATTTTAACATTACTCTTTGTACTGTTTTTTTTTTATTATTACAATTGTAAACATAGTCTCTAAATTATCAAATGTTATAATCAATTCTCTTTGTCACCAATGATTTGGATATAGTAAGTAATATTCGGCTGTTCACGTGATCTTAATGTGGCAGCCACCATGAGAAGAGCACCCTTATGTAGAATAAAACTACTTTTTGTCCTGTTGCACAGGTACTAATGCACAAGACCTGTTCCAAATCGATGAGGTGACTGGTGAAATATCTATCAAAACTGTATTTGACCGTGAAGAATTACTGCTTATAGATGCTATTGTAATTTTGGAAATAAAGGTGAGTTTACTGAATTTAACTTTATCATTTTATGATGATATCAGATTGATTACAGTTTAATGGCAACTATATGTTGGCAGCAAATCAGTGTCACTGTGTTTTTTTAGCCTATGTAGTAACTATCAAAATCTATTTATTTTGTGATCGTTACTTGATTTTTTCTTCCTGCACTTAAGGCAAGTGAAACAAAACCTAATGTGGATGGAATTATTGCAAGCACAATGGGAGAAATACAGATTTCTATTGGAGATTTGAATGACAATGGCCCTGAATTTTATGAGTGTGAAGGTGAAACTGAAAGCTGCACACAGAAAAACACCTTCATAGGCCAAGTTGATGAGCATTCATCTACAGGACTGTCAGTAAATGAACTGAATATTAGAGTCAAAGATCCAGACCAGGTCTGTAGTTACAATATTTGCATGGTTTCTTCTAAGGATAATTATTTCATGATGATGGCATTTTTCCTCTATGTGTTGATGATGAAATTATTTATGATCCAGAGGCAAAACAACAAGTTCAATCTCCGTCTTGAGGGACCTGATAAGGATGCGTTCGATGTCAGTCCAAGAGCTGGGATGGGAGATAGTTCTGTACAAGTGATAATAAAAAATCCATCTTTTGTTGATTATGAGAAGAAGACAGTAATGTCTGTTCAGGTTTGTATATTAGGATGTCTCTATCTATCTATCTATCTATCTATCTATCTATCTATCTATCTATCTATCTATCTATCTATCTATCTATCTATCTATCTATCTATCTATCTATCTTTTCAGAAAACTTGCTTGAAACCTTTTTGCAGTAGACAAAATTATAATCTGAAGCAGTTTTAATACTTTGTTTTATCTCACAGATTATTGCTGAAGATGACAGTGCAGACTTCACCTCTACGGCCTCTGTCACCATTAACATCAATGATGTTAATGACAACCTTCCTAAGTTTGAGGAGGATGTTTATGAATTTTCTGTTGATGAACACTGTGATGATGGAACTGTTGTGGGCACCATTACTGTAAGTAAACAATCTTCTATTTTCATATATTTCCTTTTCGTGGCGACTAAACAATATAGGCACACACTGTATTGTTACAAGCGCTATATAAATAAAGGTGACTTGACTTGACATGACTTGACTAGGATTGACTGATCTGACACTCATTAATGTTCTGCTTTGACAGGCAACAGATGAAGATGCCTTGGATAATGGCAAACTCACTTACAAATTGATGCCTGAAAACATGTACGTTGAATATTCAGTCTGCTATCATTTGGTTAGGACAAAATTACTCAGTTTGAAAGTATTTTTTACTTAAGTTTGTAATTAAAAATACTTAAGATGTAATTTTCTCCCCCCCCCCTCCAAATTAACATCAGGCAGGAAATGTTCGATGTTCATCCAGAAAATGGCACTATCTTAATAAAAAATGGACAGCGTCTTGACAGAGAAGTCACCAATTCCTACTCACCCACCCTGCAGGCCATAGATTCAGAAGGCCAGATTGGTACCACTGTTGTGATGATCAACATTCTGGATATTAATGATAAGACACCAGAAATGAACAGAGAACTTTATGAGGCCTTTGTACAAGAGAACCAAATGTTAGAGCTTATAATCCAGGTAACTTTATGGATGTAATGGTGATTGAAAAGGCAGCATAGGCATCTGAAATGATGAAGAGAGATTGTGTGAATGTTTTGCATGTCACTCTTACTCATGTAACTAGTAGTGCATGGTGCTGGCAACACCGAGGTCATGGACTTGATTTTCAGAGAACAAAGAAAAAAAATGAATACATTAAGTTCACTGAGTTGATTTAGGTAAAAGTGTCTGCCAAGAAAATTAATGTAACAGAAATATCTATGTCTCTAATGGAAGACCAATTTATTTATTTTTGATAGGCTAGAGATGGAGACGACCCGAGCACACCAAACAGTAAAATCCAGTATAGCATTAACGACAGCCCGTTCAGTAGTAACTTTACCATAGACAAAGGCACTGGTTTGCTTAAAAACAGTGGTCTATTGGACCGTGAGGCTACTGACCTTGCCCCAGATGGTGTGATTCATTTGGTGGTGATTGCTTCAGATATGGGCGAACCACCCCTGTCCTCCACAACCAACGTGACCATCAACATTGGGGTGAGAATGTAGCATTTTTATAGCTAGAGATGAATTTAAAGACCATTTATTGATCGCAATTATACGTTTTATATGTATACATTTAAATCACTATAAATGTGCATATATTTATATACATTCATTTAAATATATTTCAAAATATACTTCATTATAATTCATTAAATTCAAGTAACTTATTTTTCGTTCTATTTTTTCCCAGGATGAAAATGACAATTCTCCAAGGTACCTTGATCCTGCTCCCTACGAATTTAAAGTGAAGGAAAGTGAACCTGGCAAGTAACTCGTGCTTTTTCTGAACAAATTTCAGTATGATTTTAAGTAATTGCTTAGTACATTTCCAGAATTTTTATATTTTGTTTTAAATATTAACATTTAGCAAAAACTGACAACATTTTGTCCCCCCTCTATAGGCATATGGGTTGGCTCTCTGCGGGCTCACGATGCCGACCAATCAGACTTCAATAACCGTATCTTCTTTAGCATTACTGATGGCAGTTTTGGAAGTTTCATATTATTTTCTGAGCCCATCAGTGAAGGTTACAGGGGAAACATCACTGTTGATCCTGCTGTTGAGCTGGACTATGAAAGTGATCGGAAGACATACGATCTAACGGTAGAGGCCTCGGACCTGGGTCAGAAAAAGGCTAAGACTAGTGTCAAAGTAATAGTGGTTGATGTGAACGATACTCCGCCTGAATTCCCATCTGGCATGGTCCTGAATGTAAAAGAGAACAGCACCTTGTCAATGCCTCTGGCCACAATCAAAGGCACAGATGTGGACACTAAGCACCTTCTAGAATATGAGCTTGATTCAACTGAATGCCACTGCAATGGCAGCAGAGGTCCATGTCCCGAAGAGTGGTTCAAAGTTGAGAGTAACGGTGAAATAATAACTAATATTGACTATACTATTGACTACGAGAAATGTGATAAAGTGTTCTTGAATGCCAAGGTGGTGGATGTTTTAACTGAGAAGAGGAGAAACAGTACACAAGGTATGTACTATTGATACGGTCCATTAAAAAAGTGCTTCTTCCTTTCTTTCATAGTATGTTCTGTTGTAAAAGCCAAAGCTCAAGTGATTTCACATTTTAACTGAACACTGAACACACATTAACTGAAAAATATAGTACTTGCACAAAATGAGGTTGAATTGTTATTTTTAGGAGCCAAATTCCCTTTTCCACCCTTATTTTCCAGTTTATTCATTCACATTAACCAGTGACTTTAAACATTTTGGTCTTTATTGAGTGCACTGAATATTAATGAAGTATTGTTCACTTGCTTGTAGGAGTTGTCACTATTAATATTGTGGATATCAATGACAACGCCCCAGAATTTGTCATCTTGCAGGATTTCTATGGTAAACAAAAATTGTATTTAAATAAAAGTCATTGACATATAAGCAAATGTATGCTAAAAGTTAAAAAATATTTCTGTTTCTCTAGTTGTAGTCATTGAGAAAGTTGAGGTGGGCACATCTGTCGGTAGAGCTTATGTAAGTGTAACAATTTAAGGTCTCTTTATATGTCACTTTTTGGGCTGTTATATACACATTTCATTACTATATAATGTCTTTGAGTCTCCATAAAGTATGTTTCTTGGGTTTGTTTCCTCTTACCCTTTTAAGGCCACAGATAAAGATACAGGAGATAACAAGAAAACCACATTTGAAGTTACCAAGGTGGTCTTTGTCAGCAGTGAAGGGAATTCCACAGAGAGTTTGTTTCTCTACGCTGACTCTGCTAATCAGGAAGATACTTCTGGAAGGTTCAGTGCACATATAAGGTGAGAAATTAAAATTCCTAACCTGTTTGATACTCACAAATCAGAAAATAGAAACTGCTCAATGTGCAACAGTCTAAATGAACTAAGCTGGAGGTAAACAAGCAAATGTCTCTCCACAATGTCCAGGTCCAGGAAAGCAATGGAAAATAATAAAAGAGGAAAGTTCATAGTCCAGGTGAAGGCGTCTAACCCTGATGGTCTCAGTTCCACCTCTGTGGTTGAGGTAAGGCATTTTTCACCCCTGCAATTTATTATTAATTCATTCTGTCTGGTTGATTTTGGTCATTTTCTAATTGCGTTCTTTTGCAGCTTCTCACAGTTGACAGCTCCTACAGAGTCAGTCTCAGATTTAGTGCATCTGTGTCTGAAGTCAATGAGAATTTGCCTCAGATCAGAGCGTAAGAGATGCTTTTTAAGATTGATTTGAATCTATTGATTTGCGAAGAAGTGTTATTTTAAAGGACACTTGGAGTATGATTCATTATTATTATTTATTTTATGCTTTTTTAATTCAGGTCAAAAGGAGTAAATGTGTGTGTGTGTTTTTTTTTTTACAGGATTCTGATAAGTGCTACAAAAGCAACAGTTGAATTCTTCAATGTGTTTAGTGAGACAGTTACCCGGTAAGCTTCAGTCACCCATGTCCCCACGTATACATATACATACACATACAGTAAACTAAACTGAATCACAAAAAACTCAGAAAACCTGAAATATATGGATTTTTTTCCCCTGTTGTAATATGTATAATCCAGCAGGTGGCGTATGCATCATAGACTAAATGCAAGTCAGTTGTATTTTCTCCCCCAAAGAGACTCAAAATTCCCTGTAGATGTCCTGTCTTGTCAGTACTACTATTATTAAGCAAACATTCCCTTTATATGGCATGATTACAGAAAATTCTGGATTTAAGACGCAAGAGACCAGCAAAACTTTATCTACACTGTAAAGAAATTCCATCTATTTCAAGTCAGCAACTAGACTTAAGTTTTTAAGTTTAATCAGCTTAGTCATTTTAAGTCATTTTAACTTAAATTATATAAGGATGAAAAAAAAAGTTTAACGTCATATAACTTGGAATAGCTCAACATATTTTGATGAGTTTATGCAAAAACATTAGCTGCTATGACTCACTGACACTGATTGTATCGGTTTTTACAGTGTACTTACACTATATTTATATTACAGACTTTATTCCCCAAACCTGTATAACTTTATTTCTTCTGTGGAATATAAAAGGAGACATTTAAAAAATAGTGTTTTTATTGTTAACTAAAACTATATAAAAATGTAAATACATTATTTAAAATACATTTACCCATTTGCATTGTGTTTATGCATATATCAGATGCTTTTATCCAAAGCGACTTACAAAAGAGGAAAACATGGTTTTTAATATACAATGCAGGTTTATTTGACAACTAGATTAGGAATAAGTACATAAATATTAGATGAAAACCTTCAAAATGACTTTAAAAATGAAAATCAGGAATGTTGCCTTGGCAACTAACTGAAATAAAATGAGATGAAGATGAACTATGAAAAGCACTATACCTGAAACTGAAATAAAAATAAATAAATTAAAGCTAAATGTAAAATTTAAAAAGAAACTAATAAAATGCCAGAAGCACATAACAAAATTACTAAAAGTAAATTGAAACTTAATATATAAATATGCTAATTAAATATATAAATAAATGCTATAATAGCATATAAATCATACAAAAATTCTGTCATTCGCAGATCTGAAGAGACAACCGTTTTGGAGGCTTATTTTGTGTTCCCAAATGGCACAGCTCTTAACTATGATGAAGTGACCTCAATCCTGAATTCAGAGGAGGTCTATAAGGAATTTGGATCCCAGCTTACTCAGCTTGGATTTACAGGCATTGTGAGTGACCAAAAACAAAAACTAAAGTTGTTGTTCAACACATTAAGCTTTACGTTTTTTCAAATGTCTTTTCTCATTTCGTTAACAGTCAACAACTATTACCGAGACTACAGAAGTGAAGACAGAGGTGTTTATCATGATTGGTTTGATGGCTGCACTGGCCATTGTTCTTGTTGTAACAACCACCTCTCTCGTGTGCATCAGAAGAAAGTAAGAACTACCGAATTACCCATGTTTCAATGATGTAAAAATAAAAACACATTGTTTTTTGCCACCATGCCTCTGAACATGGATGGGTCATGTAGGGTGTATATAATATGAAGTCAACTTACATGAACCAATACAGTGGCATAATGGAAGACCCTTCTAACCTCAGTCTGGCTCACACACATTACGAATCTTCAGCAGATTTAAAATAGCTCTTCCTTATGTGCACCCACACATTTGCACAAGTTTCTTCATTCTGTCTGATGTGTGCTGGATTTGCAACTTATCGCTGCTGGTCTCTTTCTAACCTTTAGTTACAAGAGGAAACTAAAGGCAGCAAAAGCCATGAATTCAGCAGCCTCAGTGGTCATAAAGAATCAGAAGACAGGCCCTGTTGTTCCTGGAACCAACAAATACAACAAAGAAGGGTAAGACAGACATCATGGGCTGCCTAAAATGTTGAGCCATTGTATAATTTTGAACAGGAATTCAGCAGCTGGCTGGTGTGTGAGATTGTGTGATATGTATTCCACAGCGCAAACCCAGTGCTGAATATGAATATTGACACAGCCACAGACCTAGGCTTCGATGAAGATGACTCCAGCGCAGACAGAGAGAGGTATCATGACTCTACACTATAAACACTACTGAAAAGAAATTATGAAAAGATGTTCATACTGTTGTGGGGTACTGACTAGGATATCAATATTTATACATATATATATGTTAAAAGGCAATTTATTCATGTGACAGCAAAACTGAAGACTGGAGTAATGGCTGCAGAAAATTCAGTCACATGATCCTACAGAAATTATTCCTATATTTGGTGCTCGGGAAATAGTGCAGTGATTGTTATAATCACTGTTTAAAACATTTGTGCTACAAAGGAACAGATTTTATATTCAATTAAAATCTTTTGTAGCATTATAATGTTTTACTGTCACTTTTGATTCAATTAATATATTCTCGTTGAATAAAAATATTAATATATTTAAACAACTTTTAATTTGTTGTGGTATAGATCAAGGGGCATGTGACACTTATCATTAATCCTATTAAATTAAATCAAACACTAAATCAACAGCCCTATTAGTTACATAATGCATCGTGATCTATCAGGCAGTTTGTGTTTTAATGTAATTACACTGGACAGCGAGAGGTAAAATTTCATCTTACCCGCTCTGAAATTATCTAAACAAGATGATATCACATTGCACATTCAAAAACTGACTTCACTGTAGAAGAAGGAAGCCATTGACCTTCAATGGAAGTTTTTGAAAGCATGTTAATCATGTCATGGAAGCCCACATTCTGCAAATGAACTTAAATGGCTTCTACAAAATCTATTTAAGATACAGTAGAACGTACTGTGGTTCTCCATGACAGATAGCATCTGTTTGCACTTATCTATGGGTAATGATAGATTGGTTTCAGTAGCGGTAGTTTTAGTTAAACAATGTTGTGATGTTGGTGACCCCATAAGTCTCAGAATCACATTAAGCTGTACTACATGTTTTTGATTTTATTTCAAGCTACATGACTGGTCGAAATGTCTCTGCTCGTAACTTCTTTCGCTATGTCTCCAAGTCTTCATTCAGAAGAGTGTAACTTTGTGACATTCTGATTATGTCTGTATTCTGTGTGTTTTAGCCTGAATTCCCTGGACTACAGCATTGATATGACGACAGAGAATGACGCTATGCCAATGATGGTAAATGTATTATTAAAATAAAGATAATATACAGCAGGGAGCAGAAGTCTGAGACCACTAGTGACAGTCAACATAATTTGTGAAACAGTGAACTGAAAAAATAACTAGAATTGAATCATTTCTTATCATTTGTGGTGTCACCTTTTTGCTTTAATAACAGCAGCACTTGAGCAGCATGAATTCCATTCCAAGTTTGTGTAAAACTTGATAAAATCATGTTCTCCAGCATAATTTGAGGCATTTGCATAATCACTAATTTGCTTATTTAATAGTGACAGATCTAAAATTACAAGTTCTACAGTATTTCAAGCCTTTTTTTTTTTTTTTTTGTATTTCAAGCATAAATTTCTCTTATTATGCAAAAAACATATTTTTCTATTAACGCTTGGGGACACAACAGCAAAAAGACTTCACAAGTTCTTTAACTGAGTATGTTTTGAGTACTTACGTTTTCTGTTGTGCGGTAGGCAATTCAGGAGGAAGACGAGGAGGAGGAGGAGGACGAAAGAAGTGAATCTCCATACATTGAGCCTCTGGGTGCTGCACTTGCCCAGCGAGAAAAGAGGAGAGGTGCAGACAGCCCCAGTCTCACTTTTGCAAACCCTTCCGTAGACACCACTGATCTCTAACTTTCAGCCTCTGACCTCCACCTGTTTGCCATTTTTTTATATGTGATCCTGCCATAAAAGGAGAAAAGACTCAATTTCACAATATATTGCAATTTGGCAAACTTTAACTTTAAAGTAAACCCACTTTAAATCACCAATGCACTTTGAAATGTAAGAGAGAGAAAAAAATCCCAGTGCACTAAAAACAGTTCAAACAGTATTTGAAGGTAAATTGTACTTACATTATTCTCCATCATCCCTTTTTCATATTCAGAATTTTTGGATTCTCCAATATTTAATACCTATTCCTTGATTGTATTGTTTTGTCATAAAGAAGAATGAAACTCTTTTTAAAAAATATTATGTTCTGTCTCTGAACAAAAAACCTTAACTGCTTCAACAGAAACTAAAGTAAAACTGCTTGTGTATCCTGACAAATATTACCTACCACTAGTCTGCTAGTTTAAGTCTGAGTCAAATCAAATAAAAAATCTCATATCTTGCTATGACAGATTTATTAAACAGGGTTTATATATATCGTAAACTGTCTATATATGGTGTATTGTTATATGTTCTAGTGCAATCATTCGATAGCATGTTCAGTGAATAAAAAAAATAAAATAATAATAATTAGGTATTTTTCTCTAATAAAATTGATCATGTTATTAAAGCGAGTCACAAATCAAGTTTGCTTTTCCCTTGTAGACGATTTAATTTCAAAACTATTCACTTTACAGTTCTCACAACAGTCACAAAACATCACAGGCAATGTAAGGCTTGAAGGTACGCTTGTTATATGTGTACTGAGCTGGACTGAAAATACAAGACAAATCCATTGAATATTTATGAGGTTATACAAAACCAAATAGAAAATGAAGAATCTGAAACTCAAAGAACACCAAACACTTCAATGTTGATAAAATCTGAGACATCATCTATTACTTGTTACCCGAAACACCAAGAATTTCTAAGGTCATTTTTGCCCAATACAAAATACTTGGTACTGTCACTCTATAAATGTTTTCTACCGTTCCTTAAATATACAAGATGAATTTGTATATACATATTTGAAATATAGAAATATTAAGGGTAAAATTATTAGTGTAAAATATTATAAAAGAGCACTTTAAAAGTGATTCTCACTGACCACAACAACATCAAGGTAGCATGGTCTCGACACAAGCAAGCAAAAACACATAGGAGACATTTTAAAATCAAGAGCGAGGAGAAATCAAGACAACTGTATTTGTGTGCAGTGTATCAAACCAAACCTAAAGTGATCATTATCCATACAGGGGCATCTAGTGACACAGTGTCAATACAAGTCATTTTAAATGTCTTAAAGGGGAGTATCATTGAACAAAACCCAATCCTGTGCACATCCAAAGTGCACAAAATTTGGAAAGACTGTCTATTAAGATGGTTTGGACCACCATGCCTTCCTTAGTTTTCCTCATCTTGACGTGGTCTTGTACAACATTTTGGCCGCCAGATGTTCCTGAACCACTGGCGAAAATTATTCTGCCGACGCCTGCCACTCTGCACCATCTTTTCCTCATTTTGTTCTTTGGCCAGGCTGTTTTCACCAAGGTCTGATGTGGGGGGAGGACTGGAAGGCATCGACATCGACGTTTCGGTTGGGTTTGCTGGCAGAGCATCTGTAGGACAGGGCAAGGCCAAAGGTTGTTTATTCTGCTTATTTACCTGTTTCTCCAGGTGCTTCTGGATAGCCGAGCCCAGCACTGCCACCTCCACCACTGCACCATACACCTCCCAAGTCATTCCCTTTTCATCCCAGCTCACCTCCTGCACAGGTTCTGGCACTTCGTCTGTTGTCACCCTGATCCGTGGTTCCGGTTTGGGAAAAACCTCAGGTGCGTTCAGAATGATCGGAGTCATAGGAGCAGTGGCAACCGAACGGAATTCCACCTGAGAGCCCACCTGCATCTCGGCATCTTTGGTTAGTGCCACATCTGTACTACACTTGTTGGCGAGTTTTCCAAAGGGGCTTGGAAAAAGGAATGCTGCGGAGCCCTCTTGAGGAGTCATGGGGCTGGTGGCCACCGACTGGTACATCACCTCCAGGCTAACCTGGGTTTGCACGGTCTGTGTGCGTCCATGCGACTGAGTCAAGGTTAGTGTCTCTTGCAAAGGTCGTCCAGGATCCTTGGACTTAGTTGATTCGGTTTTCTTCAGTTTTACTTCCACATCTTCAGGCTTTGTGGGGTGGTCTTTCAGACTGCAAATGTTCACTTCCGTGCCTGTGCTACTTGCATTTGTTTTCTGTGGGGTGCTTGAACATTTACTTCCAGAGTTTGTCTCATTGCTACTATCCCCTGGATCTCCAGGCAATATTGGTCCTTCATTGGTGGTATTCTGCTCAGGTGATACATGGCTTATGACACTGGTCTTCTGGACTTGACTGACTTCAATCATGTTCGCCACAACAATGGAACCATCGAGACTCTCTTCCTCAGTCACTCCTTCACCTTTAACCGAAGAGACCATCTCTGGTTCAGCAGGGCAGCTGGAAGTCTTCTGCTCCCCAAACTCATCCTCATTCTCCTCGTCCTCTAAAGTACAATCATGGTTGGTCACCAGTATGGTAATCTCCTGGTCCAGGCTTTGTTGGCCAGGTGCCAAGCACATCTTATCTGCCGGTTCTTCTGCTTGGTTAACACTCCTCTCTGGTTGGCATGCTGCCACAGGTGGTTCATCGCTTTTGACTGCTGTTTGAGTGGAAGATAATTCCTCTTCTAATCGCTGCTCATGTGGAATCACTGACTTGTTTTGATCTGATGAAATCTCTTGGTCAGGTTGCTCCTGGATGCTGCCACAGATGTCCTTATGGACTGTGGTCCCTGGGTTTTCATCAGTTACGTTGTCGTTCATAAGGGGCGAATAGTCATTGGTGTTTATACTTGCGGTGGTCCCTGAGCCAACTTTCCAAACTTCACTTTCTGTCAGAACAGGACCCTCCATGGGTTCAGAGATGGATTTGTGTTGATCTGGGAAAGGGGAAGTAGAACGTCTGAGCTTCACGGTCTCACGCCACTGATGGTTTTGCTTAAAGAAAAAATTCACACAAATGCATCAGTGCATTAATGCAGGTGCAATGAATTAAAAAAAAGAGCACTTGACATGCATTAATGATGGCACACACACAAAAACAGTCATTTTTGAAAACACTACATTAGGTAAAATTCATTTCATATCTGATTGTTTTGTAATGATCTCAGGCACTGAAAAACAATCATGATTTATGTTCTTGAAATAATTATAACATAAAATTACACACACAGACACACACACACACACACACACACACACACACACACACACACACACACACGCACACAAACTTGTTTTAAAAAAAATAAAAAATCTTGCAGTACCTTCTAAAATCAAAACTACGACGGCACACAGTGAGACCATAATTAAAAAACAACACCCAACGACACATACCTCAACTGCATGACAGATCAAATGCTTTATCCATATTTTTAAACATTTCACAGCCAAAGCATATATTCACACTCCAAGCTCCTCTTTTAGGTGCTGGTAATGTTGAGAGGCAGGCTGTAGATGGTTTGTTTTCCAGAAGAATCTCAGTGGATGATGGTCCTTGGATTTCACTGTGGCTGAGAGTACTGAAAGCTTCTGAATTTTAGTTTCCCTGGAAACCAGACTCAGCCTGCCAGTGATTGGTAATGAAATGACAAAGTATCTGTAGCTTTTTAATCAGAAGCAAATGATGGTGATAAAAATCCATGTGTTAAAAAATTATTATAATAGAAATGAATTAATAAATATCTAATATTTAAGTAAAGTAATAATATTTTAGTAAAATAATAAAACAATAAAACAAAAACAAGGCTCTTATGTAATAAAACCTCAAATGAAACAAATTTACTTCGGCAGACAATATACTAAAAGGGTAAACCAGTAATGTCTTTATGAGCTCTGGAACAAAACATTTGATACAGTTTACTTTTTCTTATATAACAAAATCAATATATATAAATTCACATTTTCATAATTTTTGTTTTCCCACATGAGAGAACAAAATCAGTGTAAAGTGGTTGACGATGTAGGTCACTAAACTGCTGCACCTATGTAAAAGACCATTTAATTAATATTTTTTGAATGGTAACTATAAAATGGATTTTTGGATTCATATGCTCGCACACTGGTCCAAAACACCTCACCATGCCATGGAGTGTGCTTTGGAGAGCTGTATTCTATCGCCTATGTTCTCACCATAAAAATCGAGGGTTTTTGCCAGTCGCATGTTCTCACAGAATATTTGTTGCCTAGCAACCAGCCATGTACATGCAGGGGGTGGAGTGACTGTGTTCATGGTAATGGGGGGTGGGGGGGGGGTTTCAGACAACACATGCCATATTCTGAAAACAAGAGGATGCTGCTTGCGAATGATGATGAAGAGGAGGAGGTGGATAGGGATGTAAAGAGGACAGGGATGTGGAGGTGGAGAGTACAGGGGAGAGGGCCAAAAGTGCTGGAGATCAACTGTAAATTAAGTCGTGGGGAGCAACCTTTCCTCGGGATGACTCTGTTTGACATATGCGTCTACCACAGACATGAACACTAATGAGTACATCTTGACTGCTTATATCTTCACTATACAACAGAATGAAACTTTGAAACAATATGAAACATATGAAAAAAAATGTAAATTAATGCATTGGCCAATTTAGAGATTTGGGCTTACATATATGTATGTATATGTATGTATATTAGGTATGTATGTATGTATTAATTATTATTTATTTTATTTTTTCTTGCTGTGAAAAAAATAATTTTGAGACTGGTTTCATCCAGTGTTCAGATTTTTGTTCTTAAAAAGTATGCAAATGAGCACATATTTGATTATCTAATGCATCATTTGCATATCATATTATATTATTTACACACACACACACACACACACACATACGTATATATATATATATATATATATATATATATATATATATATATATATATATATATATATTTATATATATATATATATAAATATATATATATATATATATATAAATATATATATATATATATATATATATATATATATATATATATATATATATATTTTTTTATTTTTATATATATTTATATTTATATATTATATTTATATTTGTTTGCAATTCTCAATGTAATCAATCTAGTAGGTGTTTTTTTTTTACCCTATTACATGTGCATGTCTTGCACTTAGAATTTTTTTGGGCGGATATTTGTTTGCATTTATAGCTTTTATAGACACCTACACATTCTGGCATCATATCATAATTTGTCTCAATTTTACATGCCATAAATACATAACAAACATTACATTTTATATTTGTTTTTTAAAGGAACTGAAAATAACTTAGATTTTTCTTACTTGCAGCTGCCTGAAATCATACCAAGTGTATTCTACACCTTAAACAGCACATGCAATAAGGTATTAAGGGCTCAGCAGCTGCTCTTATGGCAGGTTTGACAAAGTTCCTGACACCAATCATCTGCTCCTGAACTTTCAGGAAATATTCAACACTGATTTTAAGGTTGAGAGTAGCTTATTCTCAGCAAGGTTTTCATGCCTGAAATGTACAGCAAGTTAATCTATAGGGCTAATGCATCCATAATGAAAATGTCAGATCCTGTATGCTTGTTACATTCTGAGTACTCTTTAAATTTCAACTATATATTCAACTTGATGCCAACAGTAATTCTTTGTTGCAGTTCCTCTGAATGTAACTACACTGGATTAATAAAGACTGATTTTGAGCTGTGGAACACATTTGAAACAGGATGCACAAGTAGGTGAGTAGCAGCCAACATGTGGCAAGTTATTTAAAGGATTATTGTTCATAATCAAAAGCATCATCTCTTGACATTCACAGGAATACTGAATAGCAGGATATGGCCTAAGGCACTTTTGAATGAAAGTTCTTTCACTGTGGTCTAGCTGTGTTATGTTACCATAGCAACATACAGTATCACTGATTTACCCCCCTTGAGTGAAGTGGGAGCTGATAAAAATAATGATAATAATAATAGAAGGGGTTTTTACTAAGAAAGTGGACGTGTTCTTGCACACTCTATATCCTCACACCAAGTCTCACTAGAATAGAAAAGAACAGGATGTCCATAAAGAGACTGCAGCAGCTGAACAGAATGTATCGTGTAATTTCAAGGCACAAGCATCTTTGAACAGATTTTGGAATATAGGATAATCAACAATTAAACTGAAATTAAATCTTTCTGAAATAATCTGCATTGGAAGTGCATATGCAACTGAGCTGGTATATTTGCAAAGTTGCTAGTACAATTTTTTATGATTCAGTCCACAAGGTTCAGGTTTAATCTATTCTGATAGGGTAGAGCAGTATTTATCTGGAACTCAATTTGTGTCCGAAATCCTTAATGGTGTCTGATGCTTTCTCTGTAGCTGAGCCTATAGAGCAGACTGTATTTTTCTGAATGCCTCCTCAGCAGCTGTTTGTATATAAACACACATACACAGAAACAGAGAGTTATTTTAGGGATGTATTTGCATATCCTTCATGGTGAAACATACAAATAAACTGATAGAGATAGGAAAATCAATGCAATCAAACAATTTAGATTAAAGACATTAAGATAATGCATACACTATTTGGAAACATTACACTAATAAACACTTTAAAAAGCTGTGAAATGCACATCCACACTTAAGTACATCTTTATTTCTGTACAGCTGTATTTAGCACACTCTCTCTCTCTCGCTCTCTCTCTCTCACCTGCACTGGTGGTTTCTTTAGAGGACATTGCCACCTGCTGCACGGCATCTTGCGCTGCCTGAACTAAAATAAAATTATCAAACACACTGCTTGTTTTTCACAAACAATGGATATATAGTTTATTTAATATGCTTTGTCAAGTATAAAAATAGTTAAATTAATGCAAAAGTGAAGATAGTGTCATTATGCAATTACCCAGCTAAAAATTTAAAAATAATAATATAATAATATTATTAAAAAAAAAAAAAAAGATTAAAATGATGAAGTGTATTTAATGTTAAAATAAAGTAAAACATTTTGTTGGACCAAGTTCTTAAAAATCAGTCCATTGGACAATAATAAAAGAAATATGAGTTAAAGTACAGCTGTTCCATAAAAAATATTCTCCAAATAGACTGCAAGCCCATAGGAGCAGTGTGTAACAATTAGTACCTGCACTGTCAGTGACAACTTTAGTGGCTGACTCTGTTGTGCTCCGCAGCTCCTCCAAAGAATTCTTAAAGGAAGCCATGATACTGAGCACATACAGCCATAGTCCTACCGGCCCACGTAAGCGGGACGCTGCCAGCGGGGGCCCTTTAATACCCACTATGACTGCACATGCCAGACATCCTGTTGATAAGAGACAGGAGGAAGGATGTCACTTTTCTCTGCACATAATATTTATCTGGATGCCAAAAGATGGACACATTTAAACTAGATGTGTGTCTTTGTATTGTACTGTGTAACAAAACAGCAAACTACAGTAAGTGGTAGATAATTATCATAATCACTTGTTTTGACATTTTGTTACAGAATGCCAAAATATTCTTATGTGTGATTTGTATGTTGTGCTGTAAATCTAGTACATTATAGCATTGCATAGACTTACCTTTTAGGGAAAGAAAAAGAAAAAGACTGTGCATGGAGATTTTCTGTTTGTTTTCTTTATTTACAGAGGATTCACTTGTCTTGAATGACACAGAAACCTTAATATGGACATTTCCAGCATTGTAAAGCACATATTGACCTGACATCCATAAACATTTTAAGGACACATTTACACTTTAAAATCTCCAGTACACAAACGCATACATACACACAGATACAAATTGCCCAATCCTAACCAATAATCCACTGGAATGATATCACAAGCAACTATAAAGTTACAACGTATAAAACCTTTACTTTGCAAACATTAAATAAATAGCTTGCTTCAATATTAAATAAAAAAAAAGTAAAATCCCACAAACAGGCATTGCAAACAGTTATATATAATATCATATTTACCCAAAGATATTTTATCCCCCAATATGTTATTGGAAGATCTGAAACATCTATTACATATATAGAAATGCAGGTACACAAGTACAAAGAGTCACAATGGAAAGGCAGGTCTCGTTTCATTGGGAGGGAGGCAAGGAAACGAGACAGAGCACCCTCCGGCAGTCAGCATAGAGCTACATCCAACACGTTACCATCAGAACATGACATTTACAATAGATCATAATAAAAGTAGATATCTGAAAGGAAGAACATTTTTCGGCAGGATTAACTGGAATAGATATTTATATTTTATATATATCGTTTTTTTGCTCTTTTTTTGTTTTTGTTTTTTTGCAACAGGGTTTATTGTGTTAAGGATTTGTACTTGTTATTGATATAAACGTTTTGTGCTGCTGGCTGGACTTGGACTTGGAATGTGATGTTTACGCCTCTGGCTCATAATCTTGGTTGTCCTGTGGGCAGAAACAGAAACATAACATTTATTAAAATGAGAAGAAAATGATCTAAAATTGGTTATTTGTTTTTGTTATGTTTTTCTGTCCTTTTTTTTGTTGTTGTAAAATTTACACACGAGACTGTCCCAATACAAGCTTAACATGCCATATGTAATAAAATGTTACCACAAAATAAATAAGTAACACGCACACACACACACACACACACACACACACACACACACACACACACACACACACACACACACACACACACATACACACATATATATATATATATCAGGTTCGAAGCCAGCCTATTGAAAGGGGGGGTTCTTTTTTTCAAAAAGTGAACCTTTTTGCAGTTTTTCTCCACCTTTTGTATTTAATTATGCGGTTCAAATACTTCATTTTGGTGACCTTTTATGCACCAATTTGTGCTGGATTATCTTATCTGCTGGTATCTTAACGAGCACGCTTTTTGATGCACCCAAAATATTTACTGCATTGTTGTCAAATTGCTTCCTTATGTAACACCTTGTCAGTCCATACACAGTTCATAAGTTTAAAGACTACACTTGACCTTCCCTGAGCTGTTGTGAATCATCTGTAAATATATAGTATATGCATTGGTCAGTGATGTAGTATAAAGTGAATCCAACTGTTTCATTATCTGAAATACACATGTATAGTTTACTTGCAAAGTTATATGTTCCTTTTATCCAGTAACAGTTGGTTTCATACTTTTTGGAAGACAAACAAGGTACGTTAAAATAAAAAAAAATTATATTAATAACAAAACAATAACTATAGTTTCACATGATTTATATGTATGGTTAGAAGCAGTTTAACCTAGCCTATAACAAATTAAAAATATTTTGGTGTTTTTATAATTTTGTGGTTTATAGATCTTAGATAGAAAATTCACTGTAGCTATAGCAGGAACAACCTCAGCTACCTTCTGCTCCAGTGGGGTTGACGACTGTTAGCTATCCAATGTTATAGGTTATGTAGTAAATATAACAACCTTACCCTGTTTTCCAGTTTTTTGAACATATGTTCTATATTCTGTGACAATGACGCTGCTGCCTGCTTCTCTTCCGTCTCTCCTGCTCTTTTTGCCCCATACTCACTACTTGGTTGTACTGCCTGACATAAAAACAGTCAAACACCTATTTTTGAAGCTTTGTCAAAGACTAAACACTCCAATTTCATTCATTAGATGTATGTACATCCAACTTCATCTAGATTGGTGTAAAAAGAATCTAAACATTTTAGTAACTAAGCAGAATTGTATTAGGTTTAGTAACAACATGTTTACCGTATTTTTCGGACAATAAGTCGCACCTAAATATAAGTTGCATTAGTCCAAAAATACGTCACGACGAGGAAAAAAACATATATAAATCTATATCTATATGGACTATAAGTCGCATTTATTTAGAACCAAGAACCAAGAGAAAACATTACCATCTCCAGCCGGTAATGTTTTCTCTTGGTTCATGTCAAATTAATTTTGATAAATAAGTAGCACCTGACTGTAAGTCGCAGAACCAGCCAAACTATGAAAAAAAGTGTGACTTATAGTCCAGAAAATACAGTAATTGTTCTGTAAAAATACAAATTGTGATTTGATTCAATATTGACTCATTTGGATAAATATTGGGTAGGCTTCACAAGATATAGGCATTCATTTTTCTCTAGACAAAAAAAAAAAAAAACCTCACCTAATCAGCCCTATCAGCTGGTAGTAATTTTTAGGTTACATATAACTCAAATGAAATATATTGCGTTTTATTATTATAACAACAACTGTATTTAATGATATAAGTAAAAATATAATAAATATGTAATATAGTAGGCCTACGATAATTAGCTAAATATTCTCTATAGCTCTTTTTTTCTAGCCAACTAACGTACTACATTAAATGGCTTTCCCAAGGTTAATGTTATGTGACATAATTGTTCTCCAGCAGTTTTATTGACCTCTTTGCGCATTGAAAAAAAAAACTGATTGATCGATATGAGGAATATACATTTCGGTAAGTAATGTATCTTTCAACATTGTTCATTCGTGTTTATTTACTATTAGCTAGAGATGATCGGTTCACGTGCCACTGAAAAGCGGCAAAACTTGTTGCTTGAATTTTGTAATAAAATTGACAGAATCTGAGAGCTGAGATTATTTTTTATAACATAAGTATCCTGCTCTGTCTTGTCTGTCGGTCTTCGTGTCCTCTTTGCTTTGCAAATTTACTGTGCGTGAGAAAATGGATGTGTGGCGTAAGAGCGTGTGGAAAGTGTCAATTGAGTGTGTCTTACGGTGAATGCGTGAGAGTTGGCATTAGAATCGTAAATCAATTAATCATTCCAGATAATTTACCTTAAGCGGTCTGCTTTGAAGTTCTCAGAGGAATAAAACGCACACAGAAGGAGAAGCATTTCCATTGGCTCCAGTCTGCCGGTATTGGCCAATCACAAAAATATTGCACAGCCAATATCATTGAATTTCAATATTATTATAATTATGCTATGTTTATATGGCTTTTATATTGTAGACTATTGAGTGGATAAAATATAGAAATCCTTTTAATAGAAAACAATAAATAAATGCCCCCCATATCACTCAGAGCCTATGCTTCTTCACCGTTGCTTTGAAAAGTGTATTGTGAGAAGAACTCTCTCTGCACACGCAGGCACACGCACACACGAACACCCAGCTACAATAATCATATTAATTTGAAACAGCAACCATATTTGTCACAAGCATTGATTAAAACAATGCTGACAATAAGCACATGAAAAAAACGACTTAAATTCTGGACCTTTGGCAGTGAGGGGGGGGGGGTTCGTTCGAACCACCCGAACCCCCCATGCCTACGGGCATGATATATAATTTTTTTCCAAGTGAAGTTTGGCCACATCGACATAAAGCCCAGATCAGTGGAGTATTGCAGTGATGTTTGTCCTTCTGTAGATTTCTTCCATCTGCGTATATGATCATGGAGCTCAACTAGAGTGACTATCAGCTTCTTGGTCACTAGTCTAGACAAGGCCCTTCTCCATCAGTTGCTCAGTTTGGCCAGAAGGGCAGCTCTAGGAAGAGTTCTAGTTGTTTCAAACATCTTTCATTATGTTTCTGTGGCCCTTCAATGAAGCAGAACTTTTTCTGAACTCTTCCCCAGATGCGTGGCTTAACACAATCCTGTATCTGAACTCTACAGGCAGTTCTTTTGACTTCAGAGCTTGGTTTTTGCTCTGATATGAATTTTCAGCTGCTAGAACTTTTTTAAGACATACCGTATGTGCCTTTCCAAATTATACCCATTCAGCTGAATTAAAAAGGCACAAGCCCCATTTTAATATGAAAACCTGACATAAATATTTAATATGAATTCTTTTTTATAAGATTAGAACTATATATATATATATATATATATATATATATGTGTGTGTGTGTGTGTGTGTATGCATGTATGTATTTATGTATATAAAATTCAAATCTTATAAAAAATAATTTATTATTAGGCTTGTCCCTTCATTAAAATGTTCTATTGCTCATAAAAAATAAAATAAAATAAAATAAAAATTCCCCAATTTTTTTTTTTTTTTTTTTTGGTATAAGCAGCATTTATGTTTGTAATTTCTACAATGTCCTTTTTGAGTTAAACTGAACCAAAACACTAATAACATTACTTTATGCAAACCTTTAGCTTTTAATTAGTCCAAAGGAACATATTAAGACAAAATGTTATCTTTAAAATTATTACTATCAATTTTTTTACACAATATACATTAGGACCCCACACATAAAGTCAATTTAATTACAACTCTTCACGATGCTTTTCCTATAGTATTGGTTCCGTTTAAGGTCTGTTGTAGTGCTTCATTTTCCCCAGCAGGTGGCAGCTGATGCTCTCAGATCATAAGCGTCTGATTCTTTTAATGAATATAACTGAACCTCATTCTGGAGCTATAGTGGTAAGGTCTGGAGATCTGAATCTGAAGATACCCTACATCTTAAATGTCAGTATCATTATCTGATGGCCCTGGTTTCCTGTGTGAGAGAGCATCTACTGGAAGAGCCCATCTCCTCAACAGGGCAGGGGGAGCCTCCATCACTACCCACAATGCAACAGGGCATTTGACGTCACCACCACTCCCATGCAGGCAGATCAGCATGGCAGTGAGGTAATGAGAGGGAAGAGGGCAATCAGAAGGAGGGGGAGGGAGGAATAGAGGAAGGAGAGGAAGCAGAAAGATGTCACACAGGGAATCCCACCATATCTGTGTGCACTGATGGCACGTTTGAGAAATTCACTTGTTATTAATAAAAGTCTGGGGTTAAATTACATACATAAATCGGTGAAGAATCATTAGTATTATAACCCTAGATAAACCCACACAATTATGTAAGGTATAATGTTCAGATAGTGGGGTATTATTGTAAAATAAAAATGTTATTATATCCAGAAGGGCATTTAGTTTTACACAGCTACTTACCTTGACAAAAGAATTACAAACGGACATGAACTTGATATACTGACTGAAATTATTTAAACTTCAAATACACACACACACACACACACACACACACACACACACACACACACACACACACACACACACACACACACACACACACACACACATATGCTCACTAACACCATCTATATGATCAAAAATACATAAAAACAGTAATACTAAGAAATATTTTTATATTATAAATATTTTGATATATTTAAAATGTAATTTATATTACATTGTCACATTCTAGTTTACTTCCATTTCACTTTTAATCAAGTTGATGTATCCCCACTGAATTAAAGTATGAATTACTTGGGGGGAAATGATAATAAAACATTAATAAAAATAAAATAAATCCAAACTTTTGAGCAGTTTGTGTTACAGGCCCTTCCCTTGCTGACTTTATTAAAGTGATTTTAATTTAATAATCAATAACGATTAATAGATTGCTCCTGGTTTATAAAACTACACTGCACCATACTGAAAATGGTCTCACTTTATTTTTAGGTTAAATTCTCGCTATTAACAAACAATTAACTAAGAGTTTTGACTCAATTAACTCCTTGCTTATTATTAGTTAGTAAGGTATTTGTTAAGTTTAGGTATAGAGTATAATTAGGAATGTAGAATATGGTCATGCAGAATATGTGCTTTATAAATACCAATAAACAGCCAATATGTTATTAATGGGCACGCTAATAAGCAACTAATAGTGAGAATTGGTCCTTGTACTAAAGTACTAAAGTGTTACCAAGTGTTACCTGCTGAGTATCATCGTATGTCTGTCCCTCAGGGTCCATGAGACCTTCTCCCATTGGCTCCTCAGTGGCTTCCTGACCAAACTCAGGCTGTGAACACACACATGAAAGCACATTATGTCTTCAAACCAACAACAACAAAAAATGTGGTCATGCAAAGGCAATTTAAAACACTGACCTGAATTATATGGCCATGACTGATTTCTATCACAGACAGAGACTAAGTATAAGCACTTTTCTGTGCTGTTCACGCTATGTACGATATATAAGTGGTACATCTGCTTATGTGCTTTAGTATGCATGCTACAACTTCATATATACCTAATAAATGTTTCATCAAACTCCATTTTATGTCTTGCCAGAGAGAGAGAGACAGAGAGAGACTCTTATTAGCTACATACAGTAGATAGATTTTCTTTACAGTTCTGGGTCACTTGAAGGTTTATTTTTAAACTGAGCTATCACAGTCAATTAGGTCATATTCTAGGAATATACACTCCTAATATCACAACACAGTCTGTCAAACCCTTCATGTCAATCAAGCTTCATGGAAACAATGCCATTTATACTAAAACATTTTAAGAGATTTGTTTTATATCTCAATAGAAAGAGATTACTGATTAACAAAAAAAAAAAAAAAAAAAAAAAAAAATTAATAATAATAATAATAATAATAATAATAATATATATATATATATACAATAGAAAGAAACATCTATGTTTGAAGCAGTTGGTCAAACAGATTATCTTCTCAGAATAATGTACTGTAGATAAACACAGCGTTTTGAAAAATGGCGACATGGGTTATGTCCTCATAAGTCACCCTCTCCTTGTAATACCTGTGTCATACCCATGTCATTATACAAAGTTTTGTCCTGATATGTCACAAAAACATGCACACACACACACACACACACACACACACACACACACACACACACACACACACACACACTTTAATTATTTTGAATTACATCATAATCTGTTTAATCTCACAAATAATGTAAGTAAAATCCTAGTCTATATTTGTTAATTAGATCAGTAGTAAGACACACAAAGCACAAGAGGCACTGATAATGACTCACAATCAGACTACAGACTGTTCTAGTCTAGTACACGAAACACACACACAGACACACATGCACACACACACACACACACACACAAACACACACGCACACACACACACACACCCAAATGGCACAGTCCAGTTAGCACTGACCACCCACACATTTTCACATGTTTCAAAACCACTAAACTACCCACTTAAACCAGCCATCAAACATTTTCCTTATGACAAGAGCTGCACTCCAAATCATTTGGATGATGACGGTTTAGCTGAAGCACTAGAGATTTTAAATCAATGACAGTGGCATTGTGTTTTTATTCTTTGGCTCCAGCAGGGCTCCATACACACACATAACTGTAAACACCACAAGCTTATATGCTGCAAGCTTCTTACTCTGAAGTGATTTATGAGATTACTGTGTCACCACAAATGAAAAAAAAACTCGTTTGTAAGCATGGCGGGGAAAATCCATGGAAGACCATACATGTAAATCTGTCATGAACACCACTATTGTTCAAAACTCAGAGCACCATGGAATCAACAGTTTGTTTAAACTGAAGCAGATCTGCCTACGTTTGAACACTGGCTGACTTCTCCTCCCAAAGTGCATTTTTAAGTATTGTGCTAAGTGACCTTGGGCAAGGTCGAGAGAGAGAGAGCGAGAGAGAATGGGGGGGGGGGAGTGGGGGGTGTATGCTCAGCAGGACAGAAGCACAAAGTAAGACATTATATTCCCAGTGGGTTGAGCAGCCCTCCATTATGGGTCGTGGTATGAGGTGAAGGTGAGTTTACATGGTGTATAGCCCTCTGATATTCACCAAGTCACTGAGACTGTATTATTTTTTCAAGTATCTGATATTTCTCATGGAAAAATACACATTCATATCGGATGTTCATGTGCAAGTTGAGCTACTATACTGAAAAAAAAAAACCATTGAAACAATTTTCACTCAAATGAACAGCAAGTAACACTGAATTAAATATGACACTTTTTACGTCGAAAGACTGAAATTGTTTTTTGCAAAACATACTTCAATAATCTTAATTTGTGAAAAATATCAAAGAATATTTTTAACAGTGCAGTGTTCTATACTTTTAATAAGTAAAACTCATCAGAAATGTGACAAATTTTCAATGTTATTTCAACCTAAAATATCAAGTCAAAAATATTATGATTAAATTAACCTACATTATATCAAAAATAATTTTTAAGGGTTTGATCAGGTAGAAATAGCTCCTACCTTAATAAAAATAGCTAAATAAAATATAAATAACAACTGCACATTTTTTCAATCGACTTTTTAAAAGAATGATCATGGAATGGTATATAACAATATGTAATAATACTGACATATAATGTTATTTAAAAGAACATACATTCATGTCACTGGGGAACTCGTCCTTCTTCACCAGGCCGGTGGCAGCAGCGATGTTTCCGGCTCCAGACATCACAGCTCCTCCCAGATGAGAGGCCTGCTCCTTTGTCTTCTCAGCCACTGACCAGTGATAAAACACAGACACAACACTCTAAGTCCGAAATTTGATATTTATTTTGCAACACAAGAAAAAAAAGGGAAATTATCAGAGGATATTTTCATCGACAGTGTCAGTGTTACACATTGTTATTGGATTTAATTTTATTGAATAAAATCAAAATCAACTGGGTCAGATTAGATTACATTAATAAATGGCCATTTGTATTAAATACTGTCATCAATTTAGTTATGATTAAACGTTGTTGTCACGGTGCATGGATCGGCTGTGTTCTCAGGTCCTGTGATTTGGTGTCTTTCATGTGGTTACATCATGCTCATTGGAATCAGCTGCTAATCAGTCCCCGCACCAGGTGTCTCACATTACCGTCAGCTACATATACTCACCTCATTCTCTCCTTCCTTGTCTGATAGTTGTTCCGGATGTTGGACTGTCTTGTTGGGTTGTCTTGGTCTTGTTCGTGTTGGATTGTTTATTTCGCCGTTGATCGTCACTGGATTGTATTCATCACGGGAGATTCACGCCATGTCATCACCAGCCATCAAGCCACTGCGCCACCCAGCCGAGAGATAACATCATCACCCACGGAGTTCATCATTGTCTTCACGGAGTTTGTGTTCACCGTATTTGTCGTCAATAAATATATGTTCACACTGCTTTTGCTTCCTATCACATTCATTACCATCACAGAACTATCAGACCACTTATGGAAGCAGCAGGCTCCACCCCACTCACGGCTGAGGAGGCTTTACGTTCCTGCATCTCTCGGCTGGAGACCCAGGAGAAGAGCTCGGCGGATACGGGAACAGCGATCCGAGCTCTTGTGGCGCAGGTATCTGAGCTCACCCAGCGGATGCAGAACTGGCAACAACCCACTGCGCCAACCCCACCACCCATGCCGCCCGCCCACCAGGAACCATCCGGGGCTGCCCAGTCACCCGAACCCCGCCTTCCCCCACCAGAGCTTTACAGCGGTGAGCCAAACTTCTGCCGGGCTTTCCTCACTAGATGCTCCATGCACTTTTCATTGCAACCTCGCACGTTTACCAGTGAGGTAAGCAAAGTGGCGTTCGCGCTCACACTGTTAACGGGGAAGGCGGCACTGTGGGGCACGGCGGTATGGGAGAACCAAGATCCGTGTTGTGCCTCGTTCTCGGCGCTCTCCGCCGAGATGAAGCGGGTGTTTGACCGCGCGGCCACTGGAAGAGAGGCCGCGCGGCGTTTGACGGATCTCAAACAGGGGGAGAGATCCGTCTCAGACTTTTCTATTGAGTTTCGCACCCTGGCGGCGGAGTGCCGATGGAACGAGGAGGCGCAGTGGGACATGTTCCTGCATGGGCTGGCTGACCGTGTCCAACGTGAGATCTACGCCCTGGATCTACCCGCTGATCTCAACGGCCTCATCGATCTGGCACTACGGGTAGACGCTCGACTCTCCCGAACCGAGCGGTGGTGTTTAACCACTCGGTTTCCCCCTGGGGAGGGACCTCCAGTTCGAGCCAGTGGCAACGACGCGGTCGGCCCATTCCAGGATCACGAGCCCATGTAGGTGGGTCGAGCTCGGTTGACTCGGGAGGAGAGGGAGAGGCGGAGATCTCACGGCCTTTGCCTGTACTGCGGGGCGGCGGGACATTTCGCCTTTAGCTGCCCGGTAAAAGGGCCAGCCCGGCAGTAAGGAAGGGGCTACTGTCGGGTGGGATCTCCGCTATCAAGTCCTCGTTCAGATCTACCTCCACGCTCCTCCCGGTCAGGCTTAGATGGCATCGTCTGGACCTGCACTGCACTGCACTGTTGGATTCAGGGGCTGAAGGTAACTTTATGGATTCTACTTTTGCGCATCAAAATCATGTTCCCCTCCTCCCCCTCACCAGTTCTATTGCAGTTCACGCACTCAATGGTCAGACGCTTCCCACCATCACCACCATCATGGAACCCATCACTCTCACGGTATCTGGTAACCACCGTGAGAGCATCTCCTTTTACATCCTGGACTCATCCCACGCACCCGTGGTCTTAGGACATCCCTGGCTCATCAAACACAACCCCCGGATTGATTGGCAGCTGAAATCGGTGTCTGAGTGGAGCATTAAATGTCATGAGTCTTGTCTTGTGTCTGCCTGTCCGTCTGTATCTGAGTCTGTGTTGCAGGAGAAGGCGGCGGATCTTTGTAACGTGCCCGCGGAGTACCTCGACCTGAAGGAAGTGTTCAGTAAGTCTCGGGCTGCTTCTCTCCCTCCTCATCGTCCCTATGACTGTGCTATAGAATTACTGCCAGGTACGTCTCCGCCTAAGGGCAAGTTATACTCACTTTCTATTCCTGAGAGAGAGGCTATGGAGAAATACATTTCTGATTCTCTAGCAGCCGGGTTCATTCGATCCTCCTCTTCTCCAGCGGGGGCGGGGTTCTTTTTTGTGGGGAAGAAAGATGGATCTCTGCGACCTTGTATTGATTACCGAGGGCTGAATAATATCACGATAAAGAATACTTATCCTTTGCCGTTGATATCTTCAGCCTTCGAGAGGTTGCAGGGAGCATCGATCTTCACTAAATTGGACTTAAGAAACGCTTATCATTTGGTTCGCATCAGGAGGGGAGATGAATGGAAGACTGCCTTTAATACCCCCAGGGGGCACTTTGAGTACTTGGTCATGCCCTTCGGCTTGTCCAACTCCCCAGGTGTCTTTCAGGCACTCGTTAATGATGTGTTGAGAGATATGGTCGATCAGTTCATATATGTCTACCTGGACGACATATTGATTTTTTCTTCTTCTCTCCAGGAACATGTTCAACACGTCAGACGAGTGCTTCAGAGGCTGTTAGAGAATGGGCTTTTTGTCAAGGCGGAGAAATGCGACTTTCATGCACAGTCTGTTCCTTTTCTAGGGTACATCGTGTCAGCCGAGGGTATGCGCATGGATCCCGAGAAGATCAAGGCTGTGGTAGATTGGCCAAGTCCAGATTCCCGTAAGGCCCTACAAAGGTTTCTGGGGTTCGCCAATTTTTACCGGCGTTTTATTCGCAATTACAGCCAACTAGCCGCGCCTCTGACTGCCTTGACCTCTCCCAGAACGGCGTTCAGGTGGTCAGACGCAGCGGAAGCTGCGTTTGCCAACCTCAAACGCCGCTTTGTTTCGGCCCCCATCCTTGTTACCCCTGATCCGTCACGTCAGTTCGTGGTAGAGGTCGACGCGTCAGAGGTGGGGGTAGGTGCGGTGCTTTCACAGCGCTCACCCTCGGACGACAAGATGCATCCCTGCGCGTTTTTCTCTCATCGTTTGTCGCCAGCAGAGTCAAATTACGATATTGGTAACAGAGAGCTTTTGGCAGTCAAGCTGGCATTGGAGGAATGGCGTCATTGGTTGGAGGGGTCAGGGGTACCCTTCATGGTTTGGACCGATCATAAGAATCTAGAATACATCAGAACTGCCAAAAGACTAAACTCTAGGCAGGCTAGGTGGGCACTTTTTTTCGGACGTTTTGATTTTACACTTTCGTACCGCCCGGGTTCCAAAAACATCAAACCCGATTCTTTATCTCGAATTTTTGACCGCTCCGATCGCCCATCCACTCCCGAGAGTATTTTTTCTGAGACACTTATTGTTTCTACTCTCAGTTGGGAGGTCGAATCGAAGGTAAAGACAGCCTTACATGGGGTAACGCCTCCGGCCGGTTGCCCACCTAACCGTTTGTTTGTGCCAGAAAGTCTTCGGTCCGAAGTTATCCAATGGGGTCATTGTTCCAATGTGGCATGTCATCCAGGGGTAAGTCGCACCTTACATTTGGTCAAGCAAAGATTTTGGTGGCCACTCATGGCTCGTGATGTTCGCAGTTTTGTTTTGGCTTGCTCAGTTTGTGCCACTGGTAAGACTTCTAACAGACCCCCAGATGGGCTCCTACAACCGCTGCCAATCCCTTCGAGACCCTGGTCCCACATTGCGCTAGATTTTGTCACCGCCCTCCCACCCTCTCTGGGTAACACGGTAGTTTTGACCGTGGTGGACCGGTTCTCGAAGGCGGTTCATTTCATCCCCTTGCCCAAATTACCTTCAGCCAAGGAGACAGCGGTAACAGTCATTGATCACGTCTTTCGGTTACATGGCCTCCCGATAGACGTGGTCTCTGACAGAGGACCCCAGTTTGTGTCCAAATTTTGGCGAGAGTTTTGTAAACTTCTGGGGGCCACTGTTAGTCTCTCTTCGGGGTTCCATCCTCAAAGCAATGGGCAAACTGAGAGAGCCAACCAAGATTTGGAGAGAACACTACGATGTATGGTCGCTCGGAATCCTTCCTCCTGGTGTCAGCAGCTGTCGATGGTGGAGTACGCACACAATTCCTTACCAGTGTCGGCCACGGGCCTGTCCCCATTTGAATGTAGTATAGGGTACCAGCCACCTATTTTTCCCAGTCTGGAATCCGAAGTCGCGGTCCCTTCCGCTCACGCCTTCGTCCAGAGGTGTTCTGTCACCAAGATCATTAGTCCGGTGGCAGTCCGCCTCAATCTTCCTCCAGCGTACAGGAGGATTCATCCCGTGTTCCATGTATCAAAAATTAAACCTGTATTTTTTGCTCGTATTAATCCGCCTGCCCCGGTTCCCCCACCGCCGCGGCTCGTAGACGGGGAACCAACCTATTCGGTCAATCGTATTCTGGACTCTAGACGGAGGGGACGCGGATTCCAGTACTTGGTGGACTGGGAAGGTTACGGTCCGGAGGAGAGAAGTTGGGTTCCTGCTAGAGATATATTGTATCACTCTCTTATTGATGATTTCAATCAACAGGTACAGGAGGCTGGGAACGTCAGGGGACGTTCCTAAGAGAGGGGGTACTGTCACGGTGCATGGATCGGCTGTGTTCTCAGGTCCTGTGATTTGGTGTCTTTCATGTGGTTACATCATGCTCATTGGAATCAGCTGCTAATCAGTCCCCGCACCAGGTGTCTCACATTACCGTCAGCTACATATACTCACCTCATTCTCTCCTTCCTTGTCTGATAGTTGTTCCGGATGTTGGACTGTCTTGTTGGGTTGTCTTGGTCTTGTTCGTGTTGGATTGTTTATTTCGCCGTTGATCGTCACTGGATTGTATTCATCACGGGAGATTCACGCCACGTCATCACCAGCCATCAAGCCACTGCGCCACCCAGCCGAGAGATAACATCATCACCCACGGAGTTCATCATTGTCTTCACGGAGTTTGTGTTCACCGTATTTGTCGTCAATAAATATATGTTCACACTGCTTTTGCTTCCTATCACATTCATTACCATCACAGTTGTTTACTGGAATTGCTGTAAATGTACATACTGTGTATAAAAAAGAAACGTATTATATTATTATTTAATAATATAATTCTATTATTATAGATTTGTACAACTATTTTTCATAAAGAATCTGAATCACTGATATAATTATTATTATTACAATAATTGTATTCATGAAATTGGTTGTTGATCATGCGTTTTATATTAATATAATGTATAATATAACTGCTTAAAATAATTTACAAGAATATATTAATAGGCATTAATTTGGAAAATCACTTTATAATGCATTATATACAGTATACACTGCACATTAATATACTATTAAAGTTTTTGTAAAAATTCTGAATTAGCTTTTTTATATTTTCTAAAATATGATTAACGTTTTACTAATTAATTTTTTGAGTTTTTGTTTTAAATACACCTATGTAGTTCTTATCAGTTTTTAATAAAGGAAATTATTTGTTACTGTAGTACTTAAATTTAAAATAAAATATAATATACATGACACCTTGGAAACTAGCTGAACTAAAATAAGCTTTAGATTTTAGATATATATTTTCTTTTTCAGTTAACACTTTATTTAATTTTTTAGGTGCGTTTGGGGGGAGGGGGGTGGGGTTATATTTTATTTTCTTTAATAACCCTGGCCCAAGCAAGAGGCCAACAGTTAATCATACTGAAAACACTTTAGTTTTCAGGTTTCCCCTCTGTACTAGACAAATAACCTTCTGAAGTATCACCTATGCACAGAACTATTTGTCTCAGTTCCATTTACTGGCTTCAAGCCATGCCCTTTGAGCACATTAAATGAGACGCATTCATTATTTACAAGACTAAAGACAAAAGAACAATTTGCAGAATCGCCTTACCTGTTGCAACGCTGTCTTTGGTCTTGTTGCCTGCAAACCCACAAAAGAATATTGTAAAAACAAAAATATATGTATATACGTACATATATATACACCACCCAAAACAATACGGAAATACACATTAGGTCTGCCCCTCTGAAAGAATTGCGATAAGGCTGAAAGTAGGTACATGATACAGACAGGTAATGAGTAGAAAGACAATGTGAAATACAAGCTGTAACTCCCAGAGTAGCTTCATTTAAAGGTTCACTGAAAAATCATTAGAGCTAATATAACCTGGATCTTAGACCTGTCACCTTAACCGCCCTGCTTGAGTGAACTACAGCTCAGAAACACTTCCTAGGAAGGGAGTTACCATATACTGTAATGGCAAATGGCACTCTGTGTCTCAGTCTGAGTATGATTCTTCAAGAGAGAGGAGAAATTCTCTTGAACAAAAAGATGTTTTATCTAGAGTCATTCACCCGTGACTCATTAGAGCTAATATGTTTCATCTACAGCACTTGAGTCATTAACAAATTTGCTTCTTAAAATGGGAAAGACTTGCTCATGAATGCACAGTGTAACAGAAGTATCATTTTAGATAAAAGGGCAATCTGTAAGTGCTTTATCAGGACTAATCTATCACTAAAGGAGATCATTTAACTACATTTTTCTGAAATGTGGTTGTTTAGAGGTTCTAGAATGTTTTTCCCATTGTGTTGCTAATATCGTCTTTGTTTCATTTCATTTTATTTATTTTATTTTTTTTTTAAATGGGTTTGGAATGCAAAATATGTTATATATACAACAAGCCACACAACCTGAAGTATCATGTATGGAGCATAAATGGTCTGAGGGCATGATAAATAATAACCAATAACCACTAAATATACAGTAGTGAATAAACTGCACAATATGAGGATGAGAAGCCACTTAGGAAATAAATGTGACATGGACAGGAAATTAGAGAAGCATAATAGCAGTGGGACAAAACGAGCCAATGTGACATTAGCAGAAGCCTCTTCCTCTTCAATCTATCCTCAGATGTGTTTGTGGTGCATGTACTGTACATGAGGGAGTGTGAGATCGTGCAGCTGCTGTCCAAGGTGGAACAAGAATCAGCTACCCATCACACCTCTTCCATGCGCTAACACTCACACTCCCATAAGGCCATTCAAGCAAGGCATCCCAGGTCACCGCGGTTGTCCGACATAAGTGCAACCTTGTGTTAACCGCAAAGGACAATCTGACAATCTGAAGACAATCTGAAAAGCAACCGCAGATGCTTGAGGTATCTGGGCTAACTGTCTCTCTCTGGGATCCTGCTGGCACAGATGTGAGGTATTTATGTGAAGGGATTCTATTATTCATTCATCCCAACATCAAAGCAGAGGAGCATGAATGAGTGTTTGCGCTGGGCGCATAAACACAAATGCCCTCTCAGTCTCCAATTACAGCAGATCAACAGACTAGATCAACGTCTCGTCTTACTGATCAAAGCACACGGCAACAAGATGAGCAAGCTAGAATCATTTCATACATACTTGGCAAGACAATCTATCTTTCTTTCAGCTCTATATGCTATTCAATAAAAGGATTTGGACTGTCCATCTTGTCTGTTTTTTATATGGAGAGCTCTTGCGTATAGAGGTATATGAGCTCATGGAATTGTGTGACATGTGGTCTGAAAGGCTTTTTTTTCAACGCGACAGGAGGTCAGAGAGCTGCTGGACCAGCTCCAGAAGTCAACCATCTCACACGGTGTTATTTCACTCTAAAATTAGCGTGTACATTAAGAATCCCCTTATAAGATCAGGTTACATGAAATGGATTTTTCTCTGTACAGTTTATGTTATACTAGAATCGATATGAGTCCAGTATCATGAGTGCTTTTAATTTTCCAGATGTAAAATCCATTGATGATTAAAGAGGCCATTTCATGAGGTTGTGTGCTAAAGAGTGATGACAACCACTGAAATGAGTGTGCAAACAGGACTGTCACAGCATTCGTTGTTAGAGTGAAATGTATTGCAAAAGGATAACTATGATATTATGTACATACATAAGCATTATCCTGTGAGAAATATTGAAAAGATGAGTGATATAGTGTGCACAACAAACGTGTGAATTTGAAACATCTACAGAGGAGGGGTTTGTAATCTTTTGACAACTTTCTATCCCAAGGACTCTTGATATAAAAATATTTTCTTGGACACATTTTACATTATCTTCTACAGTATAATCACATATAAGCACTATTTAATGAACTATATTTGACAATAAATATTTATTATCCAAATTTCAAGATATTTTAGGATACAGGCTATTGCTTAAGAAAAAGTTGCTTTCTTTAATTGCATATATATTTCTATATTTTTGTAGAAAATCACTTGAGTAACATCATTGAAAACTCATTACAGAATAAACCAGGGGTTTAACATTTACTTTTACACTGGCAAATAACATAACCTTTTATTATATTCAGCATCAAGATTTTAGGTAAGAAATTAATATCAGGTAATAAGCAAAACTTATAATTTTCCATGTAAATGTTTGATTGCTAAGGACCTTAAATATGATGCTATTAGAAAGGACCACCTTTTTAAAATAAAAAGGCAGCTATATATTTTAATGGATAAAACCTCATTTATATTGTTTAAGAAAGGTAAACGTTACATATATGTCTAAAATACAATATGTTTAAATAAAACTAAATAAGCCAAAATAAATTATTGAAATATATATTTCAATATATTTCAATTTAATTTAAAAGGTATTTGTAGAGTGCTTTCAACAAATAATTTATAAGAATAATTAGAATACATTTTATATATAATATAAGGCCAAACTGCATTTATAATAATCATCATTCTAAAATTGTATCTAATGTTGTTTAAAATAATTCTAAAGGTCCTTAGAGACATGAATATGTCCAAAAAATGCCCACACTGTACACAAGAAATGTGTCTCTATATGGCTCTTTAAGAAAGAAAAATTCAATACAACATGGTACACGTAAGAGGACTGGAAAACCCCACCCAATTTCCCAGCCAATCATAAAATTACACAATAGTGGCTGAACCTATAGCGATGCTCTGAGAAATGGTAGTGAAACAGATAGCAACCCCCTCCTGGCCCTCAGACTCTGAGCTTCATAGTCCCTCCCACACTACCAGTGAGCTCACGCTTGATTCGTGATATGCATGCATTAAAAAAAGAGCATTGTATGCTCCATGTCTTACCCACAAACATCACGCCTTCCTTGGTCTTTTCTGCAGCCACCGCAACACCTTCCTTGGTCTTCTCTGCGGCCACTGCCATACCTTCTTTAGCTTTAGAAAGCCCCTTCATGAAAACATCCATCTTGGCCCCTCTGCATCCAAGAGAGCAAGTTATGTAGGAACACATTGAAAAACAGGGTTTGTGTTGCACTGTATATGACAAATGTGGGTTAATTCGGAATTGAGAGCAAGTGTGTGTGCAAATTGCAGGCTGTCAGTTGTACAATAAGGAGTCTAATTTCCCTGAAGATAAAACGCCCATTCAAGCACACACAATGAGATGAGAACATTCACCCCATCAGCTGACGTTATTTTTCCGCTTCAACAGCGGGAGGTATCCTCGAGATGTTCACAAACTCATTAATTATTACTCAAACGGCTCATTTTATACTGAGCATCTATACGGGGTCCTGAGAGACATATTTTAAGGCTTGTGTAAATTAAATTGGCACATGCATTTTTGCTTTATATTTTAACGAATGCATTGCTATAATGAAGAACAATGTGTGTCAACACATTACTGACAGCGTTTCAGAAAATATATTTCATTTTAAACGCAAACGGAAGGTGAATCTTTCACTTCTCCTTTACAATATGGTGTCACCTCTCCAATGTCCTCACAATGAAGAAGTCCTGGACACGACACGGATAAAATGAAACAATTGCGTGTTTTATCACCAGGTTGCATTCAATATTCAACATGCAGTGTTTTATTTTGCACACAAGCACGCGAAAACTAGTTTCCATCGAAGTGCAGTTTTTGTGTCTTTACGAGTACAGCGTTAGTATTTTCACACGATCTCGGTTCATGCCAATATAAACAACTGCGTTTGAGTCTCGTGGACGTGTAATGAAGATTAAAACGTACCTTTTAAAGCACCTTATTTGTCCTTATGCTTCAATTGCGTAGTAGATTGAAATATCGTGGAAGGAAATTTTACACTACGATCTTGAGGTGGGCCTTCCCCTGGATGAGCTCAGCCAATGAGGACGAGAGGATGAGACGATCGACGTAACTCATGGTATCAATAATGGGGGTGTCAGACCCCGGCTGTAATGGCCTGTGTGACACTCTGAGACTAATGCTGCATCCTTAGCCAATGAAAAAGGTGACTGAGATCGCCAGGCGCTTAAATTGCACATCTGCTTCATACTGTACTGTCAGGTATTATTTTATCATTTGCACTTACAGAGGACGTGTGAGCTAGACTTTCCTTCACATAGTGTTTCTAACTATTCACATAGTATTCTAACTATCTAACTATTACACACACACATACACACACACACACACACGCATATATATATATATATATATATATATATATACGTGAGTGTGTGTGTGTGTGTGTGTGTGTTTGTGTGTGTGTGTAATATATATATATATATATATATATATATATATATATATATATATATGTGTGTGTGTGTGTATATATATGCGTGTGTGTGTGTGTGTGTGTGTACACACGTGCGTGTGTGTAAAAAAAGCATCTGTCATTGGTGATTAAATTACTGATCTATATATCTATCTTGAGAGAACCTCAGTATTATGTAATGTTTAGAAACTACAATCAGATATCTCGCCATGACCAAACACAAAACTGAGGGATGAAGTCGATCATTGTTTTTGCGATCGCGTACCGTCTTCTGTTTCTGGGGTTTAACGTCGAACTGAATGTTAAAATCAGGCTGAGTATATATCTAACCGTGAACTTTATGGTAAATCCAAGTCGAAGTGCTGATAAGATTAGACTTGCTCATGCATATCTTATTGGGATTTACTGCAGATGATGAGTGTCCATCTGCCTGAAGTGGGCGCATCGTGACATCTGCTTCTGAAAGGCAATCGAATGTCCAATTGATTTTGTCCAATCTTCTTAGATAGATCGGTCCCAGCTGGTGATTTGAAACTTTCCATTATCAATAACGCCTTTATGTTGAAAGATCTGAGACGGATACATATTTTCATGTTGGCCTACATGTGTTTTGTTCAAGTAAAATTATATTTCACACACTGAAACACATTATGGGAATCGTTGATTTCTTGTAGTGATGTACACTATGACATCAGCCGTTAAACACAACTCCCACTTCTATGCTTCTTGTGCCATCTACTGTTTTATAGAAGTATAACATTGTTTAGGTTATTCAGGAGAAGGACGATCATCAGTATAGCTGCAGATTGAAAGTCAGAATTTCAGCACCGCGGACAGCGACCTATAAAATACACTGGGCAGCAAAGTCCCAGGATATTAAGCTTTTCATATTTCACAAACAGCTGCACTGCGCTTTCACTGATGCAGTGATTTCTGTGTGGCAAAGTTTAGCTCCAAGATGCTTCAAGATACCTACCTGCAAAGCTACCTGAAAAACTATGCGCAAGTGCACCAAGGGCAAAAGCTGCTTTAAACACAAAGGATGGTCACACCAAATGTTAATTGAATTTAGTTAATAGATCTTAATTGATAAAAAAAATCTATTAATGACATTATTTTTGACAGCATCCTCATTTTAAAGCATTTTTACACAAGTGTCTAAAACTTTTAAAAGTACTGCATCAGCATCTCAGTATCTCAATGTTTGGAAATGTAAACCCTAACCCTATTTCCTACTGACACACTACAGTAGAAGATAGAAATAACTGACTTAAAACCATTTTTAGTAGGTTAAAATACTAGTGTTCAAATAATTTTGGCCACCACTAATCATGTTGTAATTCATGTTGTTTTTCATCTTAATTTGGGAACAGAAGAATAAAATAATCCTGTGTATTTATATAAATTCTGAATTTACAAAAAAAAAAACCATCATAATCTAAGCATGTAATTAGTGGCTAAAAATATTAATTAACTAACAGTAGTGTGCAGGTAGTATACCTTTATAATGGAAATAGTTATACAGTTTATGCAATAATATATTGAAAAAATAATAACAACTGGCAGCCATATCACCCTGGAGCCCAAGACCGGTTTCCCACTGAAGCTAAGCAGGGCTGAGCCTGGTCAGTACCTGGATGGGAGACCTCCTGAGAAAACTAGGTTGCTGCTGGAAGAGGTGCTAGTGAGGCCAGTAGGGGGTGCTCATCCTGTGGTCTGTGTGGGTCCTAGCGCCCCAGTGTAGTGATGGGGACACTATACTGTCAACAAGCACCGTCCTTCGGACGAGATGTTAAACCGAGGTCCTGACTCTCTGTGGTCATTAAAAATCCCAGGATGTCTTTCGAAAAGAGTAGAGGTGTGACCTCGGCATCCTGGCTAAATTCGCCCATTGGCCTCTGACCATCATGGCCTCCTAACAATCCCCATGTCTACTGATCGGCTTCATCACACTGTCTCCTCTACACCAATAAGCTGGTGTGTGGTGGGCGTTCTGGCGCACTATGGCTGCCGTCGCATCATCCAGGTGGATGCTGCACACTGGTGGTGGATGAGGAGATACCCCCAGACTATGTAAAGCGCTTTGAGTGCCTAGAAAAGCGCTATATAAATGTAATGAATTATTATTAATATATGTACATAATTATTCAAATTAAAGAGACTTTCAAATTAAATAACTTTTTTACGACATTATATCTTTAATTTGTAGTTTTTGCATGTCATTGACTCATTTTCATTCATATGATGTCAATATTTTAAGACAATAAGCACTTTTTGAATTCCATGACGTGCAAACAAAGAGAATAATTTTTTTTTTATTTCAGTCAAATTTACGTTAACTTGAAACTAAGATCTTACAGTTACTTCCTCTGAATAAGCAATTACTAAAATAACAACAACTTTGGCAACATTGTAAGTTGTAAAATAATGAACTGAACTATGAAAAAGTAATGTAAACTGTTCCTTGCATGAGATCTACAATTTTTTTCTTTTTTACATTGTATTGGGAACATTATCAAAGTGAGCTGCAGATCTGACACATTTTGCAAATGTCCATTTATAGAAGAAAAATAAAGGAAATTGCAATACATTTTTCTTTGAGTAAAATGTTTACAGAACTAGACTCAATCCCACAGAGGCATTATGTTTGACAATAAACATTTACTTACCGCTCAGTGGTTCCAGCAATAAACTTGCTGTTCAGAATTTGGAAGATAAGCCCTGAAGCCCTCTGATAGAAGAGCAATATCTGAGAACATGACAACAGCCACCTATCAGTCTGTTATTTGACAAAAGCTATACTGAATTTGCACTCCACAAATGCATTTCAAATAAACTTTGGGTCTTTTCAGTTTTTCCTTTCATTATTTCAGTGGTTCTTAAACCTGACCTGGAGTATCCCCAGCCCTGTCTCCCTCATCTGTCACACCTGATTCAACTTATCAGCTCATTAGTGGAGACTGCAAGACTGAAGTGTGTGTGTCAGATATGGAGAGACATACAAAATGTGCAGTGCTCAGGGTACCTCACGGAGAGATTTGAAATCCACTGCATTATTTGATGTTTTAGTGTGCTATTTCCCATTTTGACTTTGCATGGTGCTTGATTTACAGTCTTAGGCACTAGTTTGAGTTCTGCAGCTGGTCTCTCAATACATTCAGACTTTCATTCTTAATTCTCTGATCTCTTCCTCCTCACAGACCTTCACTGAAAACTTTTGGTTTCCTCTTATAGCTTTCAACTGAATGAGAGAGTAACCAGATTTAACACTGTGCTCCAAGCCTGTCTAACCTGATTTATTTAAGGTCCTTTATATTTCCCCAAGATCCAAAACAAATCAGAAGAAGACTTCTGGCTTTGTTTTGCTTTGTGATCTTGTTTGCAGTCCAGGCTTCAAAGCTTGAAACTTCTTGAGTCAAGGCCAAAAGCAAGAGAAAGCTATAAAACTGACTACAACTGAAGTATTACTGTGCTGTTGTTTAAATGTGTTTACCATAGTGAAATGGTGAACAGAAAAACATTTCATCTCATGGCTCTGGTCTGCATTGATGTTAACACAAAAATGTACAAATTGACAAATAATAAATGGTATTAAAATAATGAAAAAAAAGAATCCCTGATTGCACAATCATTAGTTTGTTTAGTGCATTTAATTTACCAGAATCATAACCAGGTAACCAGTAATCTTATATGACTTTTATGGAGTTGCATGACTTTACTGGAGTTGACATGTTGTGATGTGGTAGTTGTGGCATTAGTATGAAACAGAAAACAATTACTTGTGAATGCTGCATAAATTATTCAAAGAAAAATATATTTTCTTATAAGCGATGAAGCAATCAATATATTAAATTATATGATATTGAAAATATACTGAATATATTGTTTTAATATATGAAAATATTGAACAATCCATAAAGTATTGCCACTTTTCATATATTACATGCCACTACATACATTATATATGTATGAATACATATGTATATTAAATGCAATATTATGTGCAAATAATATGCAAATAATAAAGAGAGATGAGTATAAATATGATTTTTGTCTTCATAGCTTTGCATTTTTGCATCTCTATTTTGAAGTAATAGTTCTCCATATATATGTTATTTGATGTATATTCCAACCTGTGTGTGTGTGTGTGTGTGTGTGTGTGTGTGTGTGTTGTAGCATTACAATATCCTTTATACAGGATAAAACCAGCAAGTATCATCGCCGCTGCATGGCGACAAAGACCATATTTTTAGTACAACAACGAATAATTCATTCTCTCTTCTCCGCAGCTGTTGCTAAGCTGAAACTGCAGACAAACACATAACATGAAGCATAAAAATCTGAAAAGATTTTGAGAAATTTAATTTCAGTGTAAGGTCTGTACTGAAGACTTTGTCACCCGTAATATCTGGCAACATGAAAGGGTGTTTTTGAATATGTATTTATTTATTTATTTTAATAATCACTGTGCTGTATTTCACAAATCGTGTCAGTTATGTAAACTCATTACAGTTGGCTGGCTACCAACACAATTTGACTGCTTTTAATGTTAATGTTAGTCCACATTTACGTTACATAACATGCTTACGAAAACATTAAAAAAATGTTAACGGCAGGGATTGGGCAGCAAATGCAATTAATAAATGGACACTTCATGTCTTTCGGAGCCAACCCAGTTCTCTCTCTCGCTCTCAATCATATATATAGCGTCTTTACAAGTGAATTGGCTCGGCAGTACTGTGATTGTAAACAACTACCTGGCATCCCATTATCTTTCGCTATAAATATAGGTAAATATCCCACGCAGCTGCCATATATCTGGAGACTGAAAACTGCAAAAGCTATAAACTGCCATCAGTCAGACAGCAAGGCGTGAATATTAATATGCAAATGTTATGCGTACGTGCTCGATCGACAGCTCTGCATCGGTGAAGCACTTCATATGAACTTGGTACACATCAAGAAAGAGCTTCCCAAGGGTTTCGCAGACCGCAGTTGCCAAAGTGGAGCTACTTAAGACATCTGCTCGCTGTGATTGGAACTTCAACTCTGTTCAGAAACAAGGCTGCATAATGAATGCAAACTCAGTACTCCTGGAGAGATAGTGTTAGTGCTTTGTGAATGCCATTACCATGCTAATAACAAACTGACTTTTTCCACTGGGGAAAAATTACCGTAACAAAAAATGACTTTGCATTGGTTTATGATATTACCGGTAGGTTTTTTTTTTAACCCCTGGAAGTACCACCAGGGGGCAGTTTAACTACGTGACGCAAAATCCTAGCTGCCAGAAGTATTAACGCAGGATCTATGAGTTTATCTGTAGGAGGTATCTCACTCAGGGACGCGTTGTTTTCACCACTGCATTTTAAACTTCCCAACCGATATCTGAGAGAGAAGTGGCGGAGGAAAGAGTTAAGAGACAATAAACAGACGCATTTGGGTGTACGAACGAACACAGGCAGCATTTGTGAGTCCAATAATGAAAAAAGCAAATACACATTTTTAATCTATAGATTAGACACCCTCTGCGTGGTCACAGTTGAGTTGTAAACTAGCAAAAGTGCACTGGGGTGAAGTAAGGGGACAATCTGTTCTACTGTGATAAGTCAAAAGGGAATTTGCGAACGAGGGCATAATTTGCACTACAAAGAATATGTTTTCCCCAGAAAGCATGTGAGCGTAAGTCACTTTGTAGTAATATGTATTGGGCTTATTTCCGGCGACATGCCCCAAAACCAATCGAAGCCAATTTTGAAACAAGTGAGAAGTCTTGCTGTGATTTCAACAGATCTTTTACCCTTTGCTCTCTAGGGTTCATGATGGCATATATGAAATTCCCAGACAGAGTTCATTCTCATTCCAGGTAAAACAAAACACGAATGCATATAAATCTACACACTCATCCATGCATAATCTTTCGAAATCGAGCCGGTCGATGCATTCATGCACTTGTTTAGGCGAGTTGAGCCACAATTCATGATTTGCAGTAGAATGTTAAACAACCTATTTCTCAACTCATTCCCCACACAGCCAGCAGGACACTGAAATCAAAATGACTTCTAGAGACAAATGTGGCTTTGAAGTACGACAAATAAGTTCTATCAGGCAACTGGCGAGCAGAGAATTGCTCACAATATTATGTTCTTCGACTGGGGGCCGCTAAGCTAATGAGTTTGCTCTTCTATCTTCTTAGGTTTGTTCCTGCTTTTGTGTCCAGGCCTTTGAGGATCCAGTGTGCCAGGCATTGTAATACTGTTCCCATTGTCACCGTCTCAATCCCCATTTCTTCTGGAATTTAGGGAATCCTGCCTCACAATTTTTCACATGGGAAAGACAGTGAGGCCCGAGAAAAGTACAGAATTATGTATAATGCTGCAGACAAATAAAATTTTATCATCAGAAATGGGGCACAATGGGGTAACATACTGTACATACTTGGGAACTCTACAAGGAGACCAGGTCTGGACAAAGTTATATCATGGTCCCATTCTCCTTCTCTCTCACACATTACTCTAAATCTATACTGTCCTATAATTTAGAGGGGAAAAAACAATCAACTTAATATTTAAATAAACAATCATATTTAAATCATCCCTAAGGGATATAATTGCAGGAAAAGATATGTGGAATTTCTGTAGAAACTGTTTGGTCATATCAACAGATGTACAGAATGCTTAAACAAATATCATGTTTTTATAAATGCATTCACAGGGCATTTGAATCTTTAGATTTAATAACCAGCTGACCCGCTTTTGGCAGCAATAACCTGCACCGAACGTTTCTTATAACTGCGGTTCAGACTTACACAATGGTCAGGAGGAACCATTTTTTGCACCGTTGCTCTTTGCAAAATTGCTTCAGTTCAGCAATATTTTTGGGATGTCTGGTGTGAACCACTCTCTTGGGATCGTGCCAAAACATCTCAATAGGTCAGGACTTTTCTAGAGGGTGTGCTTTTTGCAGAAGATATTCTGTTCTTGGGGGTTTACATGCTTCTTGAAACTGTCTGGGTCTGGGTCTTAAATATAAGCCAAATTCACAATGTTAAGAGCTATCCAAAAGAAAACAGTAACCGGATATATCGGAATATCAAATATATGAAATATTTTTTATTCAATGCTGCTTATTTAGCCAGAACTTGTGGACAAATTTGAATGCTGGTCTTTGGAAAATGATGCATTTGCTGTCACATAGTGCAGTATCTACAAGCAGGCCGATGCTAAATAGCCAATTTGGAGAGACAGACACCCTTAAACAAGGTTTTAGTCTTCAACTCATGAAATATATCCAGAACACAAACATGAAAACCACTTTACCCACTACTTTTTTCTTCCTTATTTGCTGTGTCAAACCTTCCTCACCTTGTTCTGAGCTCTATTATGAAATGATTTGCCTTTCCCCATCCATGACCATCAAGTCTGGAATTCTGCACTTCATAATCCAGGAGATGGCAGTTATTTTCAAAGCTTCTTTGCTAAAGCAGTGGACTTAGAACCACTTAATGTGATCAGATACACAAAAAGAGCTTGAAGTGAAGGGATTTAGAGAGGGGATCACAGAATGTTGAAGTACTCAAGAGGAGATCTTCTGGCAGCTTGCACCTTCAGGCACAATGGTAACATTGATTCAGCTTTCACAAATGAGAAATGAGAAAGTGTGATTTTCTCTATAGAAGAGCATGGATAGCTACCTTAATGCAAGTTCACATGCGTGCCTGGTTATATAAGACAAAAATAATGTGCCCTTAAATTTTTTTTTTATAGAAATATGCAGAAAATAATTCATTTTCAGGATTTAAAGAAATGGTTTACACCAATACAAACATTTGCTTAAAATGTACTTACCCTGAGACCATCAAAGATGTAGATGAGTTTGGTTTTCATCAGAATGACTTTGATTACATCACCTGCTCATCAATGATCCTCTCAGAATAGGATTCCAACAGCTGATAAAAACCATTAATCCACATGTAATCCACATGACTCCAGTCCATCAATTAATGCCTTGTGAAGCGAAAAAAACTCAATATTTGTAATGAACTAATAATTAAGATGTATTAACGTTAAACTCAGTGAAAAAGTTCATCCCCTATGGTCCTCTCACTTCAAAATCCACCAACATATTTGTTTAGTAGGTATTGCTTTAGACTGTTTTCTCTTAAACAGTGCCTGATCTGTGCATATTTCGCTCCTGATATGACTTTTTTACCAGAGTAAGCAATATTATGGATAAAATGACTCATATTTTAACAGTTTAAAGGTAATAATTGCCATGATGGATATAACTGATACAAGATGTTAATTGATGTACTGAAACCATGTGGATTATTGTCGTTTTATTAGCTGGTTGGACTGCTGAATTCTGACGGCACCCATTCACTGCAGATGATCATAAATCAATAAGTCATTAGATCTTAGAAGTACATTTTTCAGCAAATTTCCATGTTCTATTACATTAAGATTCTGCACTATTTTTGATTACTAAGTTAAGCAAATATGTGACAATAATCATCTGAAAGGTTAAATGTTTTTGATTCCTCTGAAGGACAAAATGCTTTTTGAAATCATTCTCAAGTTGATCAAGCTTTACATAATTATTGCCTACCTTTATTAAAGCAAACAGGGTACAAACCAAATACTAAGCCTTTCAGGAACTCATCTGCATTTTACAAATAACGTTTTTACTCAAATGGTAAAAATAGAAGCATCTTCACTAATGCACAGCAGTTGTTGTAGTCATCTATATATTCAATATGTGCTACGTTACTCTTCTTAGCATGCAGTAGGCTCATGTGATGAGTTTGTGGTTGATGTAAGAGGGTATCATACTTACAGCTGTAATGAAGCTTTTACCACTATGCATCAGCAAAAGCAGAGTCAGCCAATATCAGCAAGCAGGTCTGCCACGCTATGCTTGGGGTTGCATTCTGGTTAAGACTTCAGCCTTGTCCATTCATATTTATTCAACAATTAATGCTTTGGAAAAGACCACAGGGGAATAAAATAAACACTGCTCACCGCATCGCAGCAGCGGGACTCCTTGCATCTCTTTGCTGCACGGATCTGCCGCTTTTGCACATCCTAGAACGTCCTGCGGCCAGACCCTCCGAAAAACAAATTAACTGGTTTCCCTCTACTTTAGCTCATGTATCACTGACACTTTAAAGGCTCTTGAGACTACTTCTACCTTCAGTGCCACTAGTGTAGTGTTTTTATGCCATATTATGGTCTAATATTTGATGTTTTACAGATGAATATTTTCATTCAAGCATTTTAGGGTCACTGTAGTTAAATAGGAAAAATGTATGGTCATGACCTAGTGTACACAAACACACTGATACACACACTACTTCAGATGTGCAATCAAGGCTCAAGGTGGCCATCCTTATCAAACATATCAAGTTAACCACTGATGTCAATAATCAAAAAGCCAATTCCAGTTCTATTATTGTTTCAGAGGAGAGAAAGATTGCAAAATGACTTTGTGTGGTGTTCCTACTTGGTAAACATACGTAGGATCCATTAGACCGAGAGGAGATTATCAAGACTGAATGCAACAGTTTGGGGGGATTATTCTAGGCGACCTTCCTCCACACTTGAAAGGCAATGGGAAACATGGCAATGAGCCATTATGCTCACCTTCACTTTGATTATATCTCAAACATGCTGGCACTACACTGCCATGTGCCCATATCTTAAATAATAATTTATCCATATCGATTTCCCTTGTCTCCTGATAAAGTCCAGCTGTAGCACAAACTTAATACAATCCCTAGACATTGCTCCTGGCTCTTAATCAAGCCATCTCCACTCCATTAAAGAGATGCAATATCATGCTCCGTTCTCATCAATAATACTGGGGAGATTTGACAAAGTTCCCTTATTTCTTCTGCCAGAGCTGGCCTCTGGATGATTGGTGACCTCGGTTGAAATATTCACTGGTTTTTCAGTGTTCTTCCAAAAGCCCACAGCATATTGGCTAATGAGCCCCAGCTCTGTGAATCAAATATTAATGTTGTTTAGTTGAGCATATATTTGGTGTTAATGATGACTTTGATAACAAAAAAGCCTATTAGTTAATGTTTTACAGTTTACACTATTTAATGATAGGTCTGTGTAATTGTCTACAGACAGGAACAATAATAAATTAACCGTTATTTCTTGAGATAATAATATAATACTCTCCTTTTCATTAGCACTTTCAACAACAGATGAGGCTATTGTAATTTTGTTCCCCTTTTGTGAATATGTATATTTAATTACAGGTTGTCACATGAACAACCAGTCAGTAAATAAATTGACTCTCTCTCTCTCTCTCTCTCTCTCTCTCTCTCTCGCTCTCATTCTCTCTCGATCGATCAATAATTAATTGAAATAAATGTTATAATTCATTCAAATAAATGTGATCTTACCACATTATTTAATCTCTGTTTCTGATTTGAAACAGCAGAATGCTAGTGCTGATGTCCCGTTTTTACCCATTCTGTGAAATATTGCACTGCAAAGAGCAATACTAGTTTTTAACTTGTCTATAACTTGTCAAATGACCATGGAATAAGCAGGATAATTAATGACTTTACATTGGGTGGTTCTTGGCCTCCATTTAATGCATTTAAGATCTTTTAATGCACGGCAAACTGCTGATTATACCTTACTAAACTCTCAAGGTGAAGGTTGCTGGTTCATTTCAAATCAGGCAAAAAAAAAAAAAAAAAAATCAAAGTTCTATGGGGGAGTCATTTGTGAATTCTGTAACTGCTCTGGGCTGCGTTTCCCAAAAACATTGTAAGCCTAATTTGATTGTAGCTCCATTGGTTTTAATGGGTCTACGATGTACTATTTTTGAAAATAGGCAAATTTTCCATCTTCTGTAGTGTTTTACCGTTTTTCGAATCCATTCAGCCGATCTAGCACTTTAGCTGTAGCTTAGATCATTGAATATAATTAGACCGCCATCATCTTGCTCAAAAATGACCAAAGAGTTTTGATATTTTTGCTATTTAAAATTTGACTTTTCTGTAGTTACATAGAGTTTACTTCCTAGCTATATCAGCCTAGAAAATAGCAAAATTGCAATTTCATTTTCTGTTGGTAGTAATAATCAAGGAACTTTGCTGCCATACCATGGGTGCAGCAGGCGCAATGATATTATGCAGCGCCTAAAATTTTCAAACTATACTATTTTCAAAAATAGTGGAGAGTTCCTTTAAGCTTACAATGCTTTTGGGAAATGCAACCCTAAACAATTCACTAACTGAGTGACTCAGATTCAAACAAATCACAAATGAGGTTGGCTCTGAGAACCTTTTTGACTGGTTATTTAAAAATAATCTGTTCATGAGATTCACTGGCTTGCTAATCAAACATCGTGGCTCACGTGGTGATGAGTATTACGTACTCCCATTACTTACGTATTTAAAAAAAAAAAATCCCAAAAAACACTGACATGGGCTCTAACGAGACAGACGAGTGGTCGCAAACAAATTGTCCAACACCCTCTCACTCCCAACTCATCACATATTGACGCTTGGTCAGGACTCCTTGCATCACTTTTCAATGAACATGCTTATTTGTCACATCTGCGATCATTTTAGGTACAACCTAAAGCCCTGAATACAACACAGATTGTGTATTATAACAAGGACAGCTACTGTATATATTATGTCAGAGTAGCTCTGTTTAACAGGAATGAAAATGAAGCTGTGAGGGATGTGAGTTGTGTTCAATGGACTGTACTGTTGTTTAACAACATACCGATTGTTCAGCTGACAAATTGTCTTTCAGTAGACAAAAATCCATGAAACTGTCTTTAAAGCTGTGAGTTGTGAAAAGTATGGGACCTTTATACAGTGTGCCATTGTAAAGGCTTAAGTCTATCCCCTCACATCTTCGTTTTTATCCGTGTTGATATCAATATGGCATCTAACCTGATTAAGGTCTATATTATAGATGCGTTCCATTCGACCGTAAGTGGACTGTGAAGTGGACTTCACAGGGTATTCCGCCATTTTAAGTGAGATTCCATTCCGAAGGGAACGAACATGTTCAGTTCGGAGGGCACTGTGAATGGGATAGGGAATAAGGGAACATCGATACATCACTACACAGGAAGTGGAGAGGGAAAATCACCCAACTGTCTTTGCGCACTGCATCACCAGTCAGAATTAACGATAAAGCAGAGCCGTTAGAAAGTTTTAAAAAGATTTTGTAAAGGCTCTGCAATGGAGGGATTGTAATAAATGTTGTTATTATACAAATTAGAGTATTTATGAATGGTTATGGCAATGAATGTTACATTTGCATTTTGTATTGTATGAATAGGTGAAACTATAAAACCAGGGAGAAAGAGCTGAGGCTCTGTAATTTTAAATTTTACTTTAAATTTTACCTTTGAGGCTGCGCATGGGAAAGAAACGGCACGAAATGAGACCACAACAATCTGTTAACAGTGTTAACATATACATTTTACATATATTTATTAGAAACATAGTTGTATAAGTATTTTATATGTATTTCAATTTGAAATAAAATAAATTACAATATTTATGTTATTTAATAATCTGCGTGTGTCAGGTAATCACAAGAGGCAGACAGGTGGTGAGTTGAAATGAGATTTATTTTTACAAGTGCAGCAGAACCGGGATGCAAAGGTGAGTAATGAAGTAGATGATATCGTTCACTGTGACTTAACTGAGAGGTAACCCAAGTCTCTGGTTTAGGAGCTGGAGGAAGAGTGCGGGAAGGTTCTCAGAAGGAGGACGGTAGGCTGACGGCTGACGAACGGGAATGAAGGCTTCTGAAGGTAAGTGGTTTTCTCTTGAGGTGAGTAGCGCGGGTGAGTCTGTTGTCAGTGGTATTGACGAGGCCAGACGATGACTGGTGAGTGAGAGTGGTTTATAAAGGTTATGAGATGATGAGATGGCCAGGTGAGGGTGATTAGAATTCAGGGGAGAGTGAACGGGAGGGTGGAGCGAGTGAAGATGATGGCGTGGCTGTGACAGTACCCCCCCCCTCCCGAGGCGGCTCTTGACGACTGAGAAGAGGGACGAGTACGGCGACGAGGTCTCCCGCGACCTCTAGGTGCAGGACGGTCCGGATGGTCAGAATGGAACTGGGTGAGTAAAGTAGGATCAAGGATGTCATCTTGATGAACCCAGGAGCGCTCCTCAGGTCTATAGTCCTCCCAGTCGACCAGGTATTCCGACCGGGGACCTCGTCGCCGAGAGTCTAGGATGTTACGGACTCTGTAGATGGCCTCCTCTTCAACAGGAACGGGAGGAGGAGGTTCATCCGCCGGGGCAGGATCTGAGGAGGGAGGAGTGACAGGTTCAGTGTGAGGTTTGAGTAAGGATACATGGAATGATGGTGCAATTTTATACTCAGGAGGAAGATTGAGATGATAGGTGACGTCATTGAGCTGCCTCTGCACAGTGAATGGTCCGATGTATCGAGGACTCAGCTTTCTGCAGGGCAGGCGGAGACGTATGTCCCACGTCGAGAGCCATACCTTCTGCCCGGGATGGTATTGAGGGGGTTTGGTTCTACGACGGTCGCTTTGTCTCTTGTGTCTCCGCACTGCCTGCTGAAGGTGTACATGAGCTGAGTCCCATACCCTCTCGCTTTGATGGAACCAGTAGTCGACAACAGGAACTTCAGACGGTTCACCAGACCAAGGGAAGAGAGGAGGTTGGTAACCTAGAACACATTGGAAAGGTGTGAGTCCAGTGGTGCTCTGGCGGAGGGAATTCTGGGCATACTCGGCCCAGGGGAGGAACTGGTTCCAGCTGTCTTGGTACTGGTGGCAATAGGATCAGAGGTACCGTCCAATATCCTGGATCTTCCGCTCAGTCTGGCCGTTAGTCTGAGGGTGATATCCAGAGGAAAGGTTTACCGTGACTCCGAGGAGTTTGAAGAAGGCTTTCCATACCTGAGAGACGAACTGTGGTCCACGATCTGAGACAATCTCTTCAGGGATGCCGAAGTTTCGGAAGACGAAAGTGAAGAGAGCTTCGGCTGCTTCGAACGCGGTAGGTAATCCGGGCAATGGTATCAGCTTGCATGACTTGGAAAACCGGTCCACTACGACGAACACACAAGTGTTTCCGTTGGAACGAGGGAGATCTGTCATGAAGTCTATCCCAAGATGGGACCACGGACGCTGAGGAATGGGTAGAGGAACGAGTTTACCCTCCGGTAGTCTTCTGGGAGTATTGGTAACGGCGCAGACTGAGCATCCCTTGATGTAACGTGAGACGTCCTGGGAGATGGATGGCCACCAGTACCGTTGAAGGAGGAGCGAGAGGGTACGCCTACTACCTGGATGTCCAGAGCCCAGGGTAGAGTGTGCTGAGTCCAGAAGGCTGGTACGGAGTTGAGGTGGTACGAAGATGGGGCCTTCTGGACCTCCCGGCAGAGCGGGTTGAAGATTGTTAGCTTGGGCGATTTGGTCATCAATGTCCCATAAGATGGGGTTGAGGAAGATGGCTGGAGGGAGGATAGGTTCAGGAGGGTTTTCATCAGAGGATGCTTGATGAATACGAGATAATGCGTCAGCCTTGGAATTCTTGCTACCGGGATGATAGGTGACCCGGAAATCGAATCGGGAGAAGAAGAGTGCCCAACGGGCCTGACAAGGGTTCAACTTTCTAGCTTCTCTCAGATATTCCAGATTTCTATGGTCGGTTATGACTTCGAATTGATGATTAGCTCCCTCCAGCCAGTGTCTCCATTCTTCCAGTGCTAATTTGATAGCCAGAAGTTCCCGGTTACCGACATCATAGTTCCGCTCCGCCGGGGACAGTTTTTTGGAAAAGAAGGCACATGGATGGAGTTTAGGAGGCTCACCCTGCCGCTGAGATAATACAGCACCAACTCCAGTGGATGAAGCGTCGACTTCAATGATAAATGGAAGATCGGGGTTGGGATGTACCAGTACAGGGGCTGTGGCGAACGCATCTTTGAGGTCGTGGAATGCTTGGATGGCCTCAGATGACAAGGACAGAGACTTTGGCTGGCCTTTCAGAGAGGAAGTTAATGGATTAGTGATGAGACTGAAACCCTTGATGAATCTTCGGTAGAAATTGGCAAATCCTAAAAACCGCTGAAGTTCCTTTACCGAAGTGGGCTGAGGCCAGTTGTGAATGGTTTCCACCTTCCTCTGGTCCATTTGTACTCCGTGTTGGTCAATGATGTAGCCCAAGAACTGTACGTATGGAATATGGAACTCACACTTCTCCAGCTTCAGATACAGTTGGTGTTCTCTCAGTTTTTCTAGGACTTGGATGACATGTTTGCGGTGTTCAGAGAGTGAAGAGGAGTAGATTAGAATGTCGTCAATATATACTATGATGAACCTGTTGAGGTAGTTCCTGAAGACCTCGTTCATGTATCCCTGGAAGACTGCTGGGGCGTTGGATAGTCCGAAGGGCATGGCGAGGTACTCATAATGGCCGGAGGGGGTGACAAACGCGGTTTTCCATTCGTCACCCTGCCTAATGCGAATGAGGTTGTAGGCTGAACGAAGGTCTAACTTGGTGAAGATCTGAGCTCCACGCAGCTGTTCCAAGGCTGCTGGAACCAGAGGAAGGGGATAGCTGTACTTGATGGTTTGAGAATTGAGATGTCTGTAGTCGATGCACGGCCGGAAGCCTCCGTCCTTTTTACCCACGATGAAAAAGCTTGAAGCGGCAGGGGAGGTTGAGGTCCAAATGAACTGTTGACTGAGGGCTTCCTCCACATACTCCTCCATGGCCTTCTGCTCCGGGATGGACAGAGGGTAAACGCGTCCTTTAGGTAAGGTGGCTCCAGGTAGTAGGTCGATAGCACAGTCCCATGGCCGATGAGGTGGTAGTTTGGTTGCAAGTTGCTTGCTGAATACATCCTGGAACGCCCCATACTCAGAGGGAATCACTACAGACTGTTGAGTTTCGGGACTCTCGACGGAGGTTGAACTAACTCGGAACGAGTGCTCAATCTTAGATGAAGAGGGAGGTGAAGGTTTCTTAATTGAAGACAAGCAGTTGGAAAAGCAATATTCACCCCAGCATAAGATCTCTCCGGACCTCCAGTTGATGGTGGGTTAATGTTGAACCATCCAGGGGCGTCCCAGGATGAGCTCGGCAGTTGACTCCTCCACCACCATAAACGAGATCCTTTCAGTATGAAGACATCCAATCTGAAGAGTGATAGTTGGGGAAAAGTGACGAATCCTTCCTCGACCCAGGGGTTTGCCTTGGATGGTTTGTACTCGGAGATCTTGGTGAGTTTTGAGTTTTCGAAGGTTAAATTTTTCGAGTAGTTGAGAGGAGATGAAGTTCCCTTCGGCACCGGAGTCGAGTAGGGCTTGCGCTGAGACACAAAGACGAGGGGTTAGGAGTAAGACCATAGTACGATTGAGAGTTTCAATTTTAGGAGGGACTTGAACGGTGCTTACCGTAGTGCGCGGAGGACGCACAGGACAGCCACTGAGGAGATGTTGATCAGAAGCGCAATATAAGCACAGGTGATTCTGAATCCTTCTTTGCCGTTCAACGGTGGAGAGATTATAGGAGTCGACTTGCATGGGCTCTGGTGCTGGAGGAGCGAGAGAGGGTGCTGGGAGCGGAGAACTGGCAGCGGCTGATGGTGTGTGACCACAGGCTGTGAGACGTTGAGAGACTTGGATAGTTTTTTGGATGAGATTCTCGAGACCCATAGCATCATCATAAACAACCACTAATTGCCGGATTTTAGAATTTAAGCCGTGTCGAAACACTGTCATTAAAGCGGTCTCATTCCAGCCACTAGAGGCCGCCAGGGTGCGGAATCGGAGAGCATAGTCACATACCGAAGATGATCCTTGTTGAAGATTGAAGAGCTGGTCATGAATGGAGAGTTCTTCAGCGGACACACTGAAAACCACTTTGAAATGTTGAAGGAAGCTGGAAAGAGACTTGGTTATGGGTGAGTTAGCGTTCCATATAGATTGGGCCCATTGAAGAGCGCGGCCAGATAACAGAGATATAATGAAAGCAATACGGGCAGAGTCATTATGAAACTGATGCGGTTGCATCTCGAAATATAGAGAAACCTGGAGTAGGAAGCCGCTGCAGTTCTCCGCCTCGCCTGAGTATGTCGCTGGTCGGGCCATGGGACTAGCAGAGGCAGCTACCGAAGCAGCGGGTGTTTGCGGAAGTGAAGGTGAGTGAGGATCTTGGCGGTCAGTAGCGATGACAGGAGGATTTTTTAGTATGGCTTGACTGACGGCTTGAACCAGTTCAGCGAATGTGTCCCGCTGCGGCGGATCCTCGGGTTCTGATGCAGCTTGCATTGTGATCGGTCTGGCCTTCTGTCAGGTAATCACAAGAGGCAGACTGGTGGTGAGTTGAAATGAGATTTATTTTTACAAGTGCAGCAGAACCGGGATGCAAAGGTGAGTAATGAAGTAGATGATATCGTTCACTGTGACTTAACTGAGAGGTAACCCAAGTCTCTGGTTTAGGAGCTGGAGGAAGAGTGCGGGAAGGTTCTCAGAAGGAGGACGGTAGGCTGACGGCTGACGAACGGGAATGAAGGCTTCTGAAGGTAAGTGGTTTTCTCTTGAGGTGAGTAGCGCGGGTGAGTCTGTTGTCAGTGGTATTGACGAGGCCAGACGATGACTGGTGAGTGAGAGTGGTTTATAAAGGGTATGAGATGATGAGATGGCCAGGTGAGGGTGATTAGAATTCAGGGGAGAGTGAACGGGAGGGTGGAGCGAGTGAAGATGATGGCGTGGCTGTGACAGCGTGACCCCATCGTTGCCTTTCTTAGATGACGTTCCAGGGTGTTCCAAATACATGATTATCTTCAATGAAGTCCACTTCAATAGATATCCCGTGCTTAGGGAATAGGGAGCAGTGAACACTGCGTAAGGACCCCGTCAATCGGAACGCACCTTGTGTGTTCTAAAATTAGCTCAAATATCAAACATGTTATATATGCTCTGACTGGATGGAATCTTGATCAGAAGCTTAAAAAAGTCTTTTTTTATCATACGCTATATGATGAACCGCCAATTGCTAAAAATAGACTCTGACCTTCTATAACTAACGTAAAAACAAGGTACTGTAAATCATGTAAATTCTGAAAAAATTCTTAGCCAAAATTGCATGGTGTATATCACAGCATTAAATCATAATAGGTGATGTTCTACTGTTTAATGATAAAAGCAGTATGTGCTAATGGCTTAATCTGCAGTACTTTTATACAATATTAGACACAGTGTTGATAAGTGTTACTTATTTAACCATCCCACTTCTAATGTGATGTCTCTTACTTTATCTTGGCGGTATGTCTTTAATTAGTTAATTAATTTATTTTTTCCTCAGGGAAATGACAATAAATATAAATGCATTCGCATTATCCCTTATGAAGCATCTCATGTCTGAGTCTGCTTTGACCAGCGAGCTGTCTTCCAAAGCGACCTTATTCTGCTGGGTTGTTAGATTCACCCTGTGACCACAACACACACACCGACCGCATGCTATTGAGTGACTTGCCCAACACTGCAAACTTGGTTTCATAATAATGTTGTCCTAAACTTGGCTTTGCATAAAGATGAAGAGAGCTCCAGTGCCAAGTTTCTTCATTTCTATCAGATCTCTGGCAGTCCCTGAGAAGTTGGACCGCAGGAGAGTCACACACTGACTATCTTGGTGTCTTCAGCTCAGGCAGAGATCCAGGGATAGGTTCTTGAAGAACACCCCCAGCTCTCTGCCTTCGAATCTGGCAGCACTGCTGCTGAAGGCTGAAGCTTCTCTGATGTCTGCTTTATGTCAACCAAAACCACACAGCAGTGCTGGAGCAAGAGAAGCTGGAAGCTTGTTTGTGGAGATACTTTATTTTGGGGAATACTTATAAGGTGCTGCTACAAGAAACATGCATTAGCATTTTCCTTTCAGTTTGAGTTGCATTCAGAGTCATTCTGTGTCTTGAGACTCTTGGAAAAACAGAATAATGAGCAATTCATTAAACTCTTACTATCCTGGATTTCCCTCGCAGACGATCATAAAATCAATGCGCTCATCTAACGAGCAAAGAGCCAGTGCTGTGAAAAGAAACGACGCTGAAAAAGTCAGTCATTTAGAATGCTTGCTTTTAAACTTATAATTATGTTATTAGGGTGCATTTTGTGTTATATTATGCCCTAAACCTTCAAAATGCCTGTTTTATCTTTAAAGATTAAAGTCAGAATATGTTCGCAATGTGGCAGTGGCTGTAAACATGTAAACATGTAAACACCAAATACTTGATTATGTATGTAGAGCTTTTAATCTTTATAGTCAATAACTAAAGCTAAGTATTGCTTTGCTTCAGCTCCATTTTAAAAACCAAAATCAAGTCACAATTCTGCCTTTCAAGATTTGTTTGACTGCCTGAGGCACACTGGATAACTTTCTCTGGCTACATGGTCATTGTATAGTAAAGCTAATTGGTATTAGTCATCACTGTCAAATAATAAATGAAATTACATATTCTTAGCATTTTACAAAGCATTTTTACATAGCTGATGCAAGGCTGCTCTGAGGGGCTCCAAATTCTGTGTAAAAATTAAATGGTGCATAAAAGTGGTGCTAAAACATGCTGCTCAGACTCACAGAAATGAAATGCTGTGCAGTAAACTTGGTCGTTGTCATGACAATCAGTACCGCTTTGTTTCCTGACAGTTCACTCGGATGTGTGCCATAATCAACAAGCAGTTGATTCAACAAGCAGAACAAGAGTTGTATATATATATATATATATATATATATATATATATATATATATATATATATATATATTTGAAGTGTTTGTTCAGTAACGATTTTAATAAAAAAAAAAAAATAATAATAATAAAAAAAATTATTCAGTCACGCATAAAACACATAACACAACAGTCTATTACATGTTTAACATTTGTGAGTATTATGCATAGCACACTGAAAATGTATTAAAAAAAATTTAATTTCATTGTTTCTGTATTGATAATTTTATTCTGAGGCAGATTCAGGATATTTTCATAGGATTCAGCAATGTGTCAGGGGTAGCTCAGAAAACTTTTTTTTTTTTTTGCCTATAAAGTACAGGGCCCGGTTCCCCAAAACGTTCTTATCGCCAAGAAGCTTCCTAAGGGACACTTCGGGGAACACACTTAAGAACATAAACAACTTTGGTAAGATATATTTTTCGAGTCTTCTTAGTGCACTAAGAGTGAGCGTTATCGGAGAACCGGGCCCAGGACTTTTTTAATGCTAAATGCTTAAAACACAACTGAACACAATTTGTATGTAATTGTAGTTGAGACAGAATAGATCAACCAATACTGAGTGAATCTGACATTTTTGACTAATTATTCCTTGGCATCTTAATAGAAAAAGTTAATGCAGCTAAAGTTCAATTTGTTCAGTCAGCCTGATTCTCAACACCCACAAAAGCTTGTGCTCTGTCATCCTCGTGGATGAGACATGCAGATAACTATAAAGTTCAAAAATTAAATTTAAATGCCTGAATATATATATATATATATATATATATATATATATATATATATATATATTATATATAAGTATTTTCTAATAATAAAATGACAAACTTCAACTTTAAACATTAACAAGAACAAATATGAATAGAGAAATATTAAATGACAAAAAATAGGAAATTATAATTTAATGTTCAGTGTGTGCTATTTATTTAATCCAGACATGGTTATTGTGATTCATAATATGAAATGCCTTTGCAAAGCTTCTCAGTGGAACCAAGCTTGACACCACATTACATTTCTAATGCTCTTCTATGGTCATAAAATAGTCTACTTCTGTCTGTTACCAGGTCCTGTTTTAAATTTTAGGGAGACTGTGCCTTCTTGGGTTTGCAGTCCTATGCCTCTGGAACATTTTGCTGCTTCTCATGAAATCCTTTCCCAATATTAATGATTTAATGGTTTAAAACTCATCTTTAAGTAATGTGAATTGCCATTCACTAACCCTTTTACTGTATAATGTGACATAAAAATTGATGAAAAGTGAAACAGGATATTCAACGAGAAAAAAAAAATGGTGGAAATTGATTTTATCCAGTTGATCGAATAATGAAAAATGCTGCATTTACATACAAAATGAAGCAATACCACGTGCTTAAATAGCTATTTAGTTACTGGTTAACATTACCATTAGAATCTGTGACGTCAGTGAAAAAGGAAGGTCATTTAAGGGTCTAGTATTCTTTTCGTTTAATACGGAAGTGAAACTGATTTCAATTCTCAATGATGCAACAGCAATTTTGCTGCACGTTGCATTCAAAAGCCACTTGGCTCTGAAATCTAAGTGTGAATGGGCATGACGCGTCTGCAAGTAGATGCTAGTTTCAGCATCATGATAACAATCTGTTAAGTGACCTTGTCTCTCTGTTCCTGTGCTCAACATCCTCTTAGTGATGAGGGGTTAGATGGGAATTGACACTCTTCTGCTCAACACTATCATGGGAGTCTATCGTTCACGCTGTGTGCTTCTATACGAGACGCTTCTCAATCTCTGTCCCTGTGATGTTTTGAAGCATCTCAATTTCACTTTGGTCTTTGTACAGACCTGCCATGATAAAAGAATCCCCACTTCAGTAGGAAACTTGTTGAAGCCATGAAGTCTTTGTAGTTCACCTTATACATGACACAGTAAATGAGGAGATGTCAAAGGAGACCCAAAGCTGTTTGTGGAAACAGCGTATTTATCTGTCTTATTTGCTTCCTTGTTTTGGTTGTTGCTATGGCGTTTGTGATTTGTTGTTATCACCGTCTGTGTTGAAATAACGAGTGAGTGCAAACAAGCATGCGGTTTGAAGTTGATCTTCTCTGTTGACCTGCGGTAAATTTCAGCCGTCTGGAAAAAGGCCGTCTGCATCATTGCTCTCAACCTTTTCTTTTCTGTTGAGGCATGATTGACAGGTGGAATATGCGCATCCTTACAATCTGCATCGCTGTGACAGGCTCCCAGTGGAAGTGCGTTGTCACCTCAGCTGACTTCTCCTCTGACCTTTGCTTCATTCTCTGATCAGACTCTGGCTGGGTCTTTCAAGGATGACGGCTCAGTGTACAAAGGAGAAGCAAAGAACGAGAATAGTTTTCTCTGAAAAGGGCCATGTAAATTCATGTTTCAGAGATGTACTTGGTGATTTAAATCCCATCTGAATCAAACAGTTCTGTTTTTTTTTGTCTCTTACAACCTCAGTAAAAATTAAGAAGCAAATCACCTACAAGGATCTGAGTTACCCATCTAGAATTAAGGAGTTCAGTCTTCACTCCTGCTGTATATTTATTATTCAAGTTAATGGCATATACTGTATTTACAACCTTCTGTAAGAGCAGAACAGATTTCATCAAGGCTAAGTGAAAGAGTTTATTGTTCTATTCAAACCCAGACAGGATATCTGTATAGAGGCCTATATCAAGCTGACTGTGAATGGAAGGCGAGATGAGAGAGATCGTAATTCTTTTGACATTTATTTACATAATTTTTCATTGCTGGAGTTCATAATAAAACAGCAGGACTGCATATATTGGGTTGTGACAATGAGTGTTGTCAGCAAAAAAATACTAATCAGGTGTTTTGTGTCAATTCATTTATCAGCAAAAGTTTAGTTAGTCAGTAAGGCTGGAATTGAGGTTAGGGAAATCAGTGTTTTCCTTTTCAACTGTAATTTCTAAATGCATATTTCAAAATGACATCAATTTAAAAAAAAAATAATAATAATCCTTGACTGAAATATTGAGGGTGATTTATTAGGTTTACCTGTGATTGGAGGCTGGATTGGGGCTTTTAGCAAGATTGCAGACCAGAAATAGCAACTTCAATTTGTTTTTAGAAGGTACAGCCAACAGATAAAGAGATCTGAAAACACAAGGTGCAATATAAGTATTTCTGGAAACTGAGCACGACTCATCGGTCATCTCGGACAAGTCCCAGACTTTTTATACCATGGGAGTACAATGTGTGATCTGCACCAGAAAATCAGGAACTTTTAGCTAGAAGGAGAAGAAGCTCTCAAGTTACATTTGACATTATGAAATGTGTATGAAATACCTTCTGTTTGACTTTATATAGAGATTGATTTTAGCACAGTATATCCGAGTCAGTCAATGTCACTCTCTTGTAATGTATGTAAACAAAAAGATGATAGATACTCTTTTACTCCTTAGTAGACATTAAGGCAGAAGACAGTTACATAAACTTGAGATACAACAAAAGCACCCTGGAGGTTCTACAGACAGCAATCTAACACCAATATCCAGGCTTATATTTCTACAGTTCTTGTGTTAAAGAAACCTGGGATCACTGCCTGCCACCTAACATCTCCTCGTCCATCGTGGCCCCAGGCGAACCCAAAGAGCCAGCGTTCTTCTCTTGTGGAACAACTAGCTTTCACAATATTAAACAATTATTTCTGGTAGGCTACATGGAGAGAAAGAACAGAAAGTGTTTCAGTGGAAGTGTAAAGCACCTGCACTGCTTCAAGGATATCAGATTAACAGAGCATATGGGAAACTGCACCATGGTTATGGAAAAAAAAACATTTGCTCTCAACGAATAAGTGATGAAAGGAAAAGTGGCAAGCAGCATTCATTTTAAAAACAAATTTCACACTTTTTTCCCTTTTCTCTCTCTCGCTGACTGTGAAACGAGTTTTGTTGCTCAGGGCAGGGCATTACAGCTCCAAATAAAGCAACACTTTAAGGGAAATGGTGTGAACATTTGAAACATGTTGCATTGGCCCATGTTTGTTTTTTGTTTTTTTCTTTTCTTTGTGTTATTTTTCTATTCTTAAAATCATGCATGCTTTTTTATGCTAATATTATAATCCTATAAATAAAGACATGCATGCAAAAGAGTTGTTCATGACACATGCAGATGATTTAATTTAATCTTGTGATTTATATATGAAGTCTTTAAAGGAACAGTTTGACTAAAAATATAGATTATGTCATCATTTACTGACTCATGAGATTTCAATGCTGCGTGTGTGATTTACTTCTGCAGAATAAGAAACTCTGAATGTAATTAGTTTATCTTTTCCATGCATTTACAATAGGGACTGAAGCATTTAAGCACCATAAAATATAACGTGGTTCACAGGACTTCTGTGCTCTATCTTCAGAAGTCTTTGATTCACTCACTAGTCAAATCTTGAAGTCCACCCTAGATTTTCTAGGAGCAGTTTTGTGACATTTTTTTTTTTGAGAATGAATAATTTGATTAAGTCAGAACTTTTTAATTAATCATTTGATTTATAAAACTAGCACAAACCAAAATACAACAACTTTAAGCTGGAAATTCTTGACTTCAGAGGAATGTAGTGCATCAGTCACACTTTTATGGTGCTGTTGTGTCCCTTTTCCTTATTTTCTTTCTTTCTGTCTTTCTATTTATTTTTCTATTTCTTTTTAAGCTTGAAAGATCTGGTTCATATTTAACATACTGAATAGGAAGGTGTGATTAAACACTTTTTTTTAAAGAAAGAAAGTCATTAATTTTGTACAATGTGAAGTAATGACAGTTTTCCTTTTTGAGTAAACTATCCATTTAAATAAAATCATTGATGTAATTAATATATATATATATATATATATATATATATATATATATATATATATATATATTTCATACAAAACATTGCTAAATGAATTTCAACTAATTTTAAGGATATATATTTTTCACTTAAAATCCCTTCGATGTTTAATCCCTAGGTGAAGGCATCACAACAGCATAATCTGGGCGTACCACAGAGCCAAAGGTAATATATCCCTCACAGGTTAATGTGACTAACCCAATACATCCAGTTCATTAGTCTATTTAATTTCCCCCAGTGATAATTTCTGATGCATTATTTAGAGCGGTGCGTGAAAACTATCATCCTGAAGGGCTTTGATATGTAAAGGAATGGGTAGGCATAATAACAACCTCTCTCCCTGGCAAAAGCTATATCAAATCAATTAAAAAATTCATTTCACGTCTTGTCTTGAATTAAATAACTTACTATAGAAAAACAAAAAGCATCAGAGCACTTAAGAGCTGGTTATCATAGATCTAATCTACTCGGACTGGAAGTTTGGTATCTGTTTTACTCTTAGTCTCTGCTGGAGTGAAATAATCTAAGCTTCGCTTTGCTGAAATCTAGTATATATATATATATATATATATATATATATATATATATATATATATATATATATATATATATATATATATATATATATAGAGATTTCTACAAATCAGTTTAGACAAAGAAACAAACTCATTTACATCTTTTATGGCCTGAGGGTGAAAACATTTTCACAATTTTTTACATTTTTAGGTGAACTATTCAACTTAGTCACTGCTGTTGCCATTGGGTTGAATCGATGAGTTAAATTTGAGAACCATATTTATCTTATTCCTGAATGAATCATTCAGACTGTTGTAAGCCTGATCAAGCGATTCATTGAAAAGATTATTTGTTTGATCGGGTTCACAAAACCAGCCTGATGTCATGACTTTGAGCAATCAATGAGTTAATTTATGTTTGTTTGTCACATACAGGTGCATCTCAATAAATTAGAATTCTATTTAGAATAAAATAGAAAAGTTCATTTACTTCAGTAATTCAACTCAAATTGTGAAACTCATGTATTAAATATATTCAGTGCACACAGACTGAAGTAGTTTAAGTCTTTGGTTCTTTTAATTGTGATGATTTTGGCTCACATTTAACAAAAATCCACCAATTCACTATCTCAACAAATTACAATACTTCATTAGACCAAAAAAAAAAAAAAAAAAAAAAAAAAAAAAAAATTGCTTTAATTACTGCCTCAATTTGGCGTGGCATGGAGGTGATCCGTTTGTGGCACTGCTGAGGTGGTATGAAAGCCCAGGTTTCTTTGACAGTGGCCTTCAGCTCATCTGCATAAGATTCTCTATGGGGTTAGGGTCTGGTGAGTTTGCTTGGCCAGTCAAGCACACCAACACCATGGTCATTTAACCAACTTTTGGTGCTTTTGGCAGTGTGGGCAGGTGCCAAATCCTGCTGGAAAATGAAATCAACTTCTTCAAAAAGCTTGTCAGCAGAAGGAAGCATGAAGTGCTCCAAAATTTCTTGATAAATGGTTGCAGTGACTTTGGTTTTCAAAAAACACGATGGACCAATACCAGCAGATGACATTACACCCTAAATCATCACAGACTGTGGAAACTTAACACTGGACTTCAAGCAAGTTGGGCTATGAGCTTCTCCACCCTTCCTCCAGACTCTAGGACCTTGGTTTGCAAATTAAATAGAAAACTTGCTCTCATCTGAAAAGAGGACTTTGGACCAATGGCAACAGTCCAGTTCTACTTCTCCTTAGCCCAGGTAAGATGCCTCTGACATTGTCTGTGGTTCAGGACAGGAATACGTCAACTGTAGCCAAATTACTTGACACATCTGTATGCCTTGACCCCAGCCTCAGTCCATTACTTGTGAAGTTCACTCAAATTCTAGAATCGACTTTAATCCTCATATGGCTGTGGTTTTCTCGGTTGTTTGTGCATCTTCTTCTTCCACACCTTTTCCTTCCATTCAACTTTCTTTTAACATGCTTGGATACAACACTCTGTGAACAACCAGCTTGTTTGGCAATGAATGTTTGTGGCTTACCCTCCCTGTGAAGGGTGTCAATGATTGTCTTGTGGAAAACTGTCAGATCAGCAGTCTTCCCCATGATTGTGTAGCCTAGTGACCAAACTGAGAGACAATTTTGAAGGCTCTGGAAACCTTTGCAGGTGTTTTAAGTTGATTAGCTGATATCATATTCTAATTTGTTGAGATAGTAAATTGGTGGGTTTTTGTTAAATGTGATCCAAAATCATCACAATTAAAAGAACCAAAGACTTAAATTTCTTCAGTCTGTGTGCATTGTATTTATTTAATACACAAGTTTCACAATTTGAGGTGAATTACTGAAATAAATGAAATTTTCCACGACAATCTATTTTATTGAGATGCACCAGTAAATCTATAGCATGGCTTTAAAATGACACTTTAATGGTGCTTTTGCATTTATTTTTGAAGCTTGAAAGCCTTGGTCCCTATTCATTGTAACATAAAATACATACACAGATGCTTTTTGTGGAGAGTAGTAACAGATGCTTTTTGAAGTGTGAATTTTGTGAATGTGAAGAGCAGAAATGTTAAGTGGATGGGAAGCAAAATGAAGCTTCAAGAAACTGAAGCCTGAGACTCACTAATTTTGAAGTCACGGCTGGTCGGTCTGCTTTGAGAGCTCCTAATCACACAGAACCTCACAGTGTATCTGCAGAGGGCTGGCAGGAGGAAGCAGTGGCACAGCGATGAATGGTTATTTACAGCAGAGAGGATGCATGTATTCACAGAGGGAGAAATGTGACATCCTGGTCCTAGCATAACTGCTGAGAATCTATTCCCAAACCTGAATAACCTCCCAAATTTAACTCAGTTCCTGTTTAAAGATACCAGACATGTACCAGAAAGGTTACTTGAACATACAGCAAAGCAAAAAAAATGCCTGATAGGAAATAAAAAGACATCTGAAATGGTAGCAACATCCAAAAATTATACATTTATAACAGCCATGTCACATTTTTTGTGCCTGTCCTGAGCTCAAATGCCCCATTTTGCTCTTCAATACATCATAAAGCATCAAAGTAATTTGTATTCTGAAGTTATTCCATTAACATGCACTGCTCAGAAGCATTCAAATGTCAAGCTGATGATTTATGCATTCCAAATGCATTTTACGCTCCAGCGTCTGGTGCGACGTTCATTGCATATGAACAGGAATGACAAAAAACAGGTATAATCAAGTAATAGAATGTCATCATAGGATTGAGTGTAAGAGAAATGGTTACTTAAACCAGGGGTTTCAAACTTTCCACAGACCATCAAATACAGTATGATGATCTCCTTGCGATGACCCCCTTCCTAAAATATTAAAACAGCAATATATTTTAATCAGTAAACCTCTTTTTTGTTACATCGCTGGGCCTGTTTTGTTGTCTTTTCTGTCCCTTATGTGCTCACTGTGACCCAGTTTCTCCCTTGTTTGATTGCATTCATTTGGTCTAGTTGTCTCTCATGAAATACACTTGTTTAGTCTGGTATTTAAAGTGTAGTCAGTCCTGTGATTCCTTTGTCAGATGCTGTCCATGCTATGTGCAACATGTGTGTTCCTGCCTGCCCTGTGTTACCCCTTGTTTTGGATTATTAAAGACTGTTATTTGTATTTCTCCTTCATCTCCACGCTTGTTACAGTGTAATTATACATTAAAGTATTAAGTAATATTAATTACCTACATGTACTTACTTTATGGTTAGGGTTAGGGTTTGGTTTAGGGTTACTTGCATGTAATTATGGATCATTTATTGTTATCATAATAATAGGTACATGTAACAAATGTTACAAGGACACCTTAAAATAAAGTGTTACCATATTATCTTGTAAATTATACTCCAACAATCTTTGTTTTCTTTACAACTTCTAAAATATGTTTTATATTGTAGAATTCTGTCACTTTTAACATGTTATATATCTAATTTATAACATTCTATGTCCACTTTTATTAATATAATTTTTTAATTATTGTTTTTCTATGAAGTCCATAGCAGTACACTGATGGTTTGAGAACCCCTTATTATTTATTATTATTAGCTTTATGCATTCAATAATTTACATATCATAAGTAAGCTTTATTACTAAGGTAAAGGATTTGCTCATGAATATTGAGAATATGTTCTTGGAAGCTTACCAAGAAATGTCTGCGCAACACAATTAATAATCACGCATATGCCTTGATTTCTTGTCGTATGACAATTTAGCACAATTTATCCTGTTGTAATCAGCGAGGCAGTCACTGCAGTTGTGTTGCAAGGTGGCATTAGTCGAAATTCGATCAAGTGTCACTGGTGTGCAAAAGACATTTTCCATATTCCCTTCTTTTATCTTTCTAACTCTTTCCCGGCTACTAATCTTGGAGCTCCAGCAGGCTTCCAACAGATGGCAATATTGTGTCTTTGGAATCTCCTCCTGCCATTACTCACCTCAGTGTGAGAGAGCAGCTCTGTAAACCCCAAACAAATGAAGGCTGAGTAAATCTCCTTCGAGTGGGGTGGTAATGATCACGGCTAATTGTGAGTGAGTGGGCAGCACTATTAGAACAGGACACATAGCTCTGGCATGCCCATAATCAGCGCAGGCAGGGGGAGAGAGATAAGCCCCCATCAGGCTGCCTGTGGAGTGAGGAAGTGTGCTGCGTGCAGCTGAGGCTGATACTCTTATACAGGACGCACGGGTCCATCTGGGTTTGATCTCAGCCTTCCAGCACGCATATTATCCTTCTGCTCTTTTCCTAGAATCACATCGATCGATCTTGGTCGTTTTTTTTTTTGGCTTACAAAAGTCAAGCCTTGTTTACATGCTGAGAGAGGAAGAACTGGGACATTATTGTTGCATCAGCTCTTGCTGACTCGCTCTCCCCATCTTAAGAGGCCAATTACACATCAGAGAAACACTCACAGATAATCTCTCTCCCTCTGTCTCTTTCTTCCTCAACTTTCCAATATTATCCTCCTTTCAGATCAGATCATTCTTTTTCGTATTCAAAGGTGAAGAGGTTAATTTCTGTCTCATTAGAGCCACCAGATGAAATTGCAAAAATAATGACTGAACGGGCTGAAGGTTTAGTTGTTGAGCAGCACATGCTAGTACTTGTTTGGGTTTCTCCATTGATGGCTATTCAAACTTCTGCTTCTGTATTCTGATAAACAATATCACAAGCAGCATATATTACACTCAAATTGCATATTAAGTTATAGTTTTTATTTATCCATTCATTCACCTAACCGTATATAAATATAGGCATTATATGTATGTTTATTGTTTGTTTTATTTGTCCATCTATCCATACATTGTCAAAACCTCTTGTCCATGTAGTATTTATTTATTTAGACAAAGCAATATAGATATTTTTAATATATTGTCATGATACTGAATCAAATATAATTATGTTCCTCTAAATCCATGTGGTTTGTTGATTAAAAAAATAATAATTTGGGTTTGTCATAACGCAAAGATACTAATGCAAACAGTTAATCTTTTTTTTTTTTGAGCCAACAATATTTTTTTTACAGTGTAGAATCTGCAACTTTAAAAATTGGATATTTTAGATTTGCTTATGTTCAGAGAAATCAAATTATTTCCACTATAGTAAATTGATGTCAAGTCTATACAAGTTCAGCTGTCAATGGCATTTCATTGACTTGACTGAAGTCATGATGATCTATGAAAATGTGCTTTGTACTTTAAAGGGCCAAATGAATGCAACTGATAAAGTGCACAAATATTCAGTTTCAATAGCACTCAAGTACAAGTTTCCTAAATGATACTTACTGTAAGGATAGTAATGAAGTATAATTACTCAAGTAGCTTACACCTCTGCCTGCAGCCACATTCCAACATCGACTGGATAACCTTCCTAGAAAAGTGGAAGTTACTCAAGGTATACATTAATGCTTCCATGTGAAAAACACACACATCAGCTTTAAATAAGAAGAACAAATCAAGCTAATCTCAGGCTCTGTCTCAGTCAAGTTCATGACTTTATAAAAACATGCAAATTTGGATCATTGCATGGAATATTCTTTCCTCTTCCTGAAACTGATGAACACTGTTGTCGAGCATTATCACTCGAGGAGAGCTGTGTCATATGCGTTGTGTCAACACGCAGATATGCTTTCATTGCGCAGATTGAGGAAGATAAGGGGGCAAAATGCTTTTGTGAACAAACAGACACACATCTACAAGTCACACATACAGAGCAATCAGAAGCATGCTCATTGTTTACATTGAATGAAATGAAAACACACTGTCAGACTTTATCAAGAGTTTCATTTTTACCACAGGAGGTACAGGTGAGTGACGCACTATTACGGATGTCTGCAGACATTCATAATCAGCAGTGATTCATCACAGACTTGGTCTTGCGTAGCCAGACTTCTGCCTGATCCACAGCTTATTCTGGCCAAGAACCACCTACTTATACATGAAGAGACAGTCAGGAAGAGAAGATGTAAAGCAATAAATCACAGTTTTTGTTTTTATGTGTGGTTGAGGGGTGTGTTTATCTGAAGTAGTTGACACTACAATAACAGACCAGTAGAAAACTTGTTGAAATAATTGCAGTACAGAAGTACAGAAACACTTAAGAAATTAGCAGAAGTGTGTGTAGAATTAGTAATCAGAACCAGTAGTTATAAGTACAGATTATATAATGACACTACCATGTCATTACATGCTAATGCTAAGCTTTTAATGTTTTGAAAAAACTTTTTGAAAAAAAGTCTCTTATGCTTACCAAGGATGCATTTATTTGGCCAAAAATACAGTAAAACAGTAATATTATGAAAGAGTTTCACATAATTTGTTTTGTAATATATTCAAAAATGCAATGATTCCCGTAATGGCAAAGCTGAATTTTCAGCATCTGATGCTCAAGACACATTTATTATAATCAGTGTTGAAAATGGTTGTAATGCTTAATATTTTTGTGATTTTGTTTGGAATTAAATATAACCTATAATTTACTTGAAATAGAAATCTTAACAACATAAATGTCTTTACTGTCACCTTTAATCAATGAGATGCATCCTTGCTTAATAAAAGTATTAATTTCTTCAAATAAAATAAAATAAAATAAAATAACAGTAATTTAACTTTGAACGTCTTTCAAAGATTTTATGTGACTTACCATGAAAACTTTGACAAATCTAATGATTGTTTGCAAAAGTAATCTGAAGTCTAGTCTGCAATATGCAACAAACTATCAGTGAATGGATAAATATTAAAACTTACAACTTTTATGATTTCACTACAGGCACCAAAAAACAAAACAACACACACACACACACACACACACACACACACACACACACACACACACACACACACACACACACATTTGTTTTTATGAAAAGTGGGGACATCCCATAGGCGTAATGGTTTTTATACTGTACAAACTGTATATTCTATCGCCCTTCACCAACCCTACACCTAACCGGAAACTTTGTGCATTTTTACTTTCTCAAAAAAAAACTCCTTCTGTATGATTTATAAGCATTTTGAAAAATGGGGACATGGGTTATGTCCTCATAAGTCACCCTCTCCTTGCCTTGTAATACCTGTGTCATACCCATGTCATTATACAGAGTTGTGTCCTGATATGTCACAAAAACAAGAGCACACACACACACACACACACTTATATCTAAAATGATTGCTCTGCACATTAAACTGGAATCGGAGAGGTTATATTAATGCTAAAATAATATGAAATTACATTTAGTTCAATAATAATGAACGTAACTTTATAAAACAGAACGCAACTTTTTCAGAAACTATCAAACATATGCCATTACAAAAGAAGAAAAACACAATGAAAATGAAAAAAATGAACTCAGTCGCACAAATGTAACAGGCTCTTCAAATATGCTTCATTTTTGTTAATGTTTTTCAAAGATTCGTTTTCGCTGATCGTAGATTCTGAATTCATTGCCACAGATTTCGCTTAAGTTTCCCAGTTTTTCGTTTGGTGTTTTGACACAAACCTCTCGTAGGGGTGGGGTTAACAGTGATCTACTCTGATTGGATAGTGAGCTTTTGATGGACAGGTGCTGTCTGACCGGGAAGTACAGATGTCACTCAGTGGCGCGCGCCACGCATATTGAAAGCTCTCGTGGTGATTAAATCTGATCTCTACCGCAAAAATTATTTTTCACAAACAAAGTGAAAGACATTTATTTTAAGCTCATACACAGGTTCTACCCTGTAAAGAAGTTTATACAAAGATTTAAATCTGACATTGATCTTACACGCTCTTTTTGTTCGAGTTCTGAAGAAACTGTACACTTATTTTGGTCATGTCACTACACTCAGAAACTTTGGGATGACATTGGTGTGTTTGTCAAGTGTACGATTTTGCCAGACTTCTCAGTACATATGAAAAACATTATATTTGGGTGACCCCACAAACGAAAATATCAGTTTTGTTATTAATTTAAATTTTTTCCTAAACAAATTTCACATTCACAAATGCAAATTCTCCAATAGTAAACCTGTCTTCTCTGTTTTTTTTTAAAAGAAATGGAAAACTATTTGAATGTAATCTCAGTATCTACTAATATGAAAGGACTATTAGAATTTGCTCCGCCTTTGATCGTGTGTGATTTTGTTAAGATTTTGGCCCTCTTTTCTTTAGTACCATTTTATTCTTTATTGTTGTTTTTTTGTGGTTGATATTATGTGATGTATGTTTATACTTTTGTATCTTTGTTCTCTGCATTAATAAAAAAAAGAAAAAGAAAAAAAGCTCTCGCGCTGATTTGTATGCAATACGTTGTGCCTTGTATTACTAAATATGTAAATAATATTTGCCCTTCAATCATCTCAGTCTGTAAAGATGAGCTCTCAGGAGACACGGACCGACATCATCTTCCTCCTCCTCTTGTCCTTCAAGGCAGCTTGAAGTAAGCTTGTGTTACTGAAGTAACCAATAACATCGATACAAGTTTACATACAAGTTACAAGTTACAGTGTGCTACAGTTTGTTGCGGGTTATTACTGTCATTCAGTAACACAAGCTTACTTCAAGCTGTCTTGAAGGACAAGAGCTCATCTGTACAGACTGAGATGATCGAAGTTAAAATATTATTTACATATTTAGTAATACAAATCACCGCAAGAGCTTTCCAATATGCGCACCACTCTCTGGCGCCACTGAGGGGCGTCTGTACTTCCCGGTTAGAGAGCACCTGTCCATCAAAAGCTCACTATCCAATCAGAGTAGATCACTGTTAACCCCGCCCCCACGATAAGTTTGTGTCAAACTCCAAACGAAAAAACTGTGAAGCAAAAGCGAAGTCTGTGGCAATGCATTCAGAATCCACGATTAGCGAAAACGAATCTTTGAAAAACATTAAAAAAGAATGAAGCATATTTGAAGAGCCTGTTACATTTGTGCAACTGTGTTAATTTTTTTCATTTTCATTGTGTTTTTTTTCTTTTGTAATGGCATATTTGTGATAGTTTCTGAAAAAGTTACATTCAGTTTTATTGAAGCAAATGTAATTCCATAAAATAATACCACTATTCATCTTGAAATCAACTGAACATTTTTACATCAATAATTTTAACATTCTTTTTGAATAACTTTAAACACACTATAATTCTTCTACTGTGTAGCCACCAAATGCAATGCATCCAATAGAAATAGAAATGAATGCAAAGCAATTCAAAGATTGAATCAGTTCTGTACGGCCATACTGATTTCTTTCTAGACTCCAAATCAACCATGTGTTGTGGATACATCACAGTTGTATGAGGTTCATTGATTATTAACCTCGGAAGAGATGTTTGTGATTGGTGTCAGGGTGTCACGAAGCAGAATTCACCTAATCTCACCCTGTTCAATGCTGCCTGATCTGCTTTTATAATGTGCACCTGTGCAGCTACTTGAAGGCACCATGACAGCAGATCTGTCCGGAATCTTCTTTGTCAAAACTGAATGTGAGCCTTTAAATTAGAGGAAAACGCATCTACCATCAGAACTGTGGAACAGTGTGCATTAAATCATTAATCCATTTTGTTTTTAATTGAAATTTTGAGGCAGCTGCTTAACTTACGATTTTAAGTAGAACCAAGTAGATATTTTTTACAGTGCAATACATCATGTGGCGGTCCAATTACCTTCCGCTTTCCACTGTCCTATACTTTAAAAGAAAAATAGATTGTAAATAATAATAATAATCAATTAAAAAAATCACCATTACAAATGCTCATACTTAAAGGGATAGTTCACCCAGAAATTAAAATATGATGTTAATCTGCTTACCCCCAGGGCATCCAAGATGTAGGTGACTTTGTTTCTTCAGTAGAACTCAAACGAAGATTTTTAACTTAAACCGTTGCTGTCTGTCAGTCTTAAGGCGGTCGCACACCGGTAGAGAAGCGTCGCGTCGCGTCGCGCCACATGTAGGACAGCTCGAGGTATCGCACACCGGACGCACACATTCTGCTGGAGCTCAATATTTAATCAAGTTCTGAGCAGCAAGATGAAGATGAGTTTTAATTCATTTATTATTATTATTTTAAATATATTATTTTAATTGATCATTGATGAGTTTTGAACGTTAATTAATGAAAAGAATCTGTGTTATAATTTAGTCTAGATTATCACTAGCTACTAGATTGCCATTAATCAATTGTTTTGTATTATTATAAGCAATTTTCAACATTTCTCATGCTGTAGCTACTAATACTGATTTGTTTGCTCAATAAAAACAAAGAAGCTAAAAAAAATTATATAGGTATGCTTATATCTTAACGTTTCTAAGGACTGTCACTGAACATTTTACCTCAGATCGAAAATTAGACATTCTTACCTGAAAAACCGATGACAAACGCGATCTTCCTCCACGTTTATGACTTCCTCGTGTTGTCTTTGAATATTTGAATCCGGGTATTTCCCTATGTCCTTGATTAGTTTGTCATCTTTTGCGGCCCGCTACTCCGCTATTTAAATGACCTGAAGTGTGTTGTGATGGTTGTGACCTTGTAAATCCACTAGGTGGCTGCCATTGAGACTGAATGTAATCACAACAGGCAAATACTGTAATATTTTGCGTAGCCTATGTAAAATATGTCTCAAGAGAAAAATAAAAGGTTAAAATGACTACGTTTATTATACATTTAATTATATATGTTTACATTTTATTCAAGCTGTACAACTAATGTAGGTAGCCTAGTATTTTGCAGCAGTGGTATCTTGGTATAATGTATAAACAACGGTTTGAAACAAATATGATGTTATTTACAACCCGAATTCCGGAAAAGTTGGGACGTTTTTTAAATTTTAATAAAATGAAAACTAAAAGACTTTCAAATCACATGAGCCAATATTTTATTCACAATAGAACATAGATAACATAGCAAATGTTTAAACTGAGAAAGTTTACAATTTTATGCACAAAATGAGCTCATTTCAATTTTGATTTCTGCTACAGGTCTCAAAATAGTTGGGACGGGGCATGTTTACCATGGTGTAGCATCTCCTTTTCTTTTCAAAACAGTTTGAAGACGTCTGGGCATTGAGGCTATGAGTTGCTGGAGTTTTGCTGTTGGAATTTGGTCCCATTCTTGCCTTATATAGATTTCCAGCTGCTGAAGAGTTCGTGGTCGTCTTTGACGTATTTTTCGTTTAATGATGCGCCAAATGTTCTCTATAGGTGAAAGATCTGGACTGCAGGCAGGCCAGGTTAGCACCCGGACTCTTCTACGACGAAGCCATGCTGTTGTTATAGCTGCAGTATGTGGTTTTGCATTGTCCTGCTGAAATAAACAAGGCCTTCCCTGAAATAGACGTTGTTTGGAGGGAAGCATATGTTGCTCTAAAACCTTTATATACCTTTCAGCATTCACAGAGCCTTCCAAAACATGCAAGCTGCCCATACCGTATGCACTTATGCACCCCCATACCATCAGAGATGTTGGCTTTTGAACTGAACGCTGATAACATGCTGGAAGGTCTCCCTCCTCTTTAGCCCGGAGGACACGGCGTCCGTGATTTCCATCAAGAATGTCAAATTTGGACTCGTCTGACCATAAAACACTATTCCACTTTGAAATAGTCCATTTTAAATGAGCCTTGGCCCACAGGACACGACGGCGCTTCTGGACCATGTTCACATATGGCTTCCTTTTTGCATGATAGAGCTTTAGTTGGCATCTGCTGATGGCACGGCGGATTGTGTTTACCGACAGTGGTTTCTGAAAGTATTCCTGGGCCCATTTAGTGATGTCATTGACACAATCATGCCGATGAGTGATGCAGTGTCGTCTGAGAGCCCGAAGACCACGGGCATCCAATAAAGGTCTCCGGCCTTGTCCCTTACGCACAGAGATTTCTCCAGTTTCTCTGAATCTTTTTATGATGTTATACACTGTAGATGATGAGATTTGCAAAGCCTTTGCAATTTGACGTTAAGGAACATTGTTTTTAAAGTTTTCCACAATTTTTTTACGCAGTCTTTCACAGATTGGAGAGCCTCTGCCCATCTTTACTTCTGAGAGACTCTGCTTCTCTAAGACAAAGCTTTTATAGCTAATCATGTTACAGACCTGATATCAATTAACTTAATTAAACACTAGATGTTCTCCCAGCGGCAGGAATTTGAACAGAGTTCTGAGTCGTAGCTGGGCGCCACGGACAGACGCCGAATGGCGCCGCCGGTGTGTGTACACTCATTGAGAATAATGTGTTCGAATTTTAAAGACGTGAAGCGACGTGACGCGGCGCTGCGCTTCTCATCCGGTGTGCGACCCCCTTTATGATGTAAGTAGATGAGAATCATGGCTTTAAGAGTTAAAAAAACATACACAAACAAAAATAAATTAAACCCTGCACTGTTAAAAATATTCCGTAAAATATACCGTAAAAAATACAGTTACACTGTTGTAGGTTTAACGGTTTTACTTTATATTTACAGTTTAATACCATAATTTAATTGATATAATATTAATATTCGAACTTATTGAAGCACTGAAATCTGTTTTGTACCTTGGTATTACACTGGTAACCACCAAAAGCAGGTGGTGATGAGAGAGTCACGTGGTGAAACATAGCCCATCGCAAGCAGCTTTTAAATAATAAGATACATAGAAGGTGCACGGTGTCATTCACACAAGCACTAAACACCATCATGGTGAGACTCATTAAACTGAAATATGCAATAAACATTAATTTAACAACATTTTATGTAACATACAAACCTAATAAACATAATAGATGAGAAAAAAATTAATATTTCAAAGAAAGAAAAAACATCAAATTCAAACAAAATTTGAAATGCAACGCAGAGAATTCTGGGAACGTAAGTTTACGGTTTTTTTACGGAAATTACCGTTAACCAGTAAACAGATTTGTACTGTAGCATTTTCACAGTTTTTTACCGTTAAAATCACAGTCATTTTTTACAGTGTGTGTCTCGTGACGATGCACTGATGTGTAAAGACACGAAACGATCAGTATGTGCAAGAAAAATAGAACAGTCTTTATAAAACCTTTTTTTTTTCCCTCTGATTCACCGCAATGTCCGAACTGTCCTAAGTGAGTTTTCAACAGCCAGCATGTGAAGCTTCTTCTTCTTCTTGCTTTATGGTGGATTGCAGACGTATAAGTGCATTACCGCAACCTATCTCTCAAATGGACCATTGACACTCTATCTACAATCGCAATTAGGAGTGTCAGTGGTCCATTTGAGAGACATTGTGGTGAATCAGAGGTAAAAAAAAAAAAAAAAAAAACTTTATAAATACTGTTCAGTTTCTTGTAAAGACCAATCGTTTCGTGTCTTTACACATCAGCGTATTGGCAGGAGCCTCAGGGTTTAATTTGGTTTTGTTTGTATATGTTTTTTTGACTTTCAAACCCGTGATTCCCATCCACTTTCATTATAAGACAGACAGCAACGGTTTGAGTTAAAAATCTTTGTTTGTGTTCTACTGAAGAAACAAAGACACCTACTTTGACAGTTTTATATAAGAGACTAATATAATAGGCCTATCCATAATACTTGTTGGCAGTACCCATAATAGTTTGAATTATTTGTAGTTTTTTCTTTCCTTTTATTTTTACTGCACAACATCCTGGTCCCCATTTTGAAAACGTTTTGCATAGGCTATTTCATTATATTTTATCCAATGTATAATATTGATTATAGCATTCGTCTATTTCAAAGATGTCAGGGGAAGAGGCAAAGGAGCTTTCTTTCATGCTTTGCTCTAAAAGATCAGCTCCCTAAAAAGGTGGCTAGGTCAGAGGAGGAGACTGTGGAGAAGACAGTGGAGGAGGCAATTAGGGTGCCAGCAGAGATGTATAGTAACGAAGTAGAACTACTTCACTACTGTACTTAAGTACTAAAAGGCGGTATCTGTACTTTACTAGAGTATTATTTTTTTCTCCTACTTCCACTTTTACTTCAGTACATATTTTCGATGAGTTTAATACTTTTACTCCGATATTTTTTTCATGTGCTGCATCGTTACTCGTTACAATTATAAAAATGTTACGAATCATTCCATTACAAACAGAACTGTAGATGGCAGGCTTGATGAAGCTGGCACATCATTGAGCGAATCAAGCGATTAAGAAGACTGCGTGTGCTGACTGAACTGCTGTGAAGAGAGAGATGAACACCGAGCCGAGCCAGATAATGACTCGTTCACGAGTCAAGAACCGGTTGCATCGGTTTTCGAATCACCAGTAGTTCTTTCTGACAGTTCGATTCAATAAACCAGTTGAAGAAAACAGTTCACCGGTTCTTTTGCGCTCGACGTAATGGCGTCATTGGAATGACTGCAAGCCTTCGGTTTACCTGGGCTCATAACATTAGCACAGAATCAGTTCAGAATTAATAACCAAAAGAATAAGCTCGGATCAGACGCTCTGTGGGTCGGTTTGCTTTCACGCTGAATCACACATGCGCAGTATCATCAGCTCCTCGGTTCTCGAATTGGACACGTCTGACAGAAACGGTTCTTGACCACTGATCTATAATATAAGTTATATATATAGATCAGTGTTCTTGACTTGTGAACGAGTCAGTCTGTTGTTCGTTATCTGGCTCGGCTCGGTGTTCATCTTCAGTTCTCTCTTCACAGCAGTTCAGTCAGTGTACTGTTTGAGTAAATGAATTACTCCGGGATATTGGTTTGTTCTAACCCAGAGGGAGTGTCAGTCACATTAAAAAAGTTAACAGCTTAAGCCATTTGTGGATTAATGCGTATTGGAGACGCGAACCGTTTAAGACGGTTCAGTTCGATTTGGTGAACTGTTTCAAAAAGATCTGGTTATCGAATGATTTGTTCGCGAACCGGATATGACAAACTGCTTTGTTTTGAACTGTCTTACAACAGACACGGAAGAGAAGACAATGCTGAATAAAGTCGTAGTTTTTGCTATTTTTGGACCAAAATGTATTTTCGATGCTTCAAAAAATTCTAACTGACCCTCTGATGTCACATGGACAACTTTGAAGATGTTTTTCTTACCTTTCTGGACATTCTGGACGTACACACAGCTTCAATGGAGGGACTGAGAGCTCTCTTGTACTTTTACTTTCAGTACTTGAGTAGTAAATTTTCAAATAGACTACTTGCAATACTTAAGTACAAAAAATGTTGAATACTTTAGTACTTCTACTTAAGTGTGGTGTTTAAAGAGCACTTCAACTTCTACTCAAGTCATTTTTTTGATAGAGCACTTGTACTTTTACTCAAGTCTGGGTCTCTAGTACTTTTTTACATCTCTGGGTGCCAGTAGAGGATGGGTCCATGGAAGAGACCATGGAGGACACCATAGAGGACAGTGGAGAACCCACTGGAAACAAGGAAAAAGAGAGGGTTAAGTAGAGCAGCCACCTATAGGTGTTCCTTTAAGAAGGAGTGGTCAACCCTATGGCCATTCATCACAATGGGAACCACCAGCTCTTTTTTACTGGTGCTTAGTCTACAGACGAGAACTCCTGTGTCCATCAAGGTGTGAGGGACATAAGCAGGGAGGCTTTCTAAAATAGCTGCATTGGTGTTAGTGCTCCCGCATTCAAATGCCTATGATGAGAGGGTTTTCTCCATGGTGGGATTAAACAAGACCAAACCCAGAAACAGCTTAGCACTTGATGGAACCCTGTCATCCATCATGACAGTAAAAATGGCTGGCCTGGAACCACAGTAAACAATAAACAACACTGACCATTTTCTCACTCACACACACACACACACACACACACAAATAAATGCTGAATTAAATAAATATTATTTTATTTGTAAGAATATGTGTCATTTATGAGATCAGACACCCATCCCCATCAAACCCCTGCCGCCATTGTGGCCGCCGCCAAAATCTCACTCTGAACTCAGTTCAAAACTTGAGAGCCCTGGGTGGCTAGCATCCTCTATGATGTTACTTTTCTCAGCACTCCTCAGCGCTGAAAGTGAACACTCGATGCTGATTGGTTCCCCTAGCCTCCCCCTCCCCTTCCCCTTCTCTTTCACTTAGCGGTGTAATTACATCAGCAGATTCGCCACATTCGTGATAGAAAAGCTGAGCTTTCATGTTATGGTATTACAACTGTGAAATTACAAACAAAATTATATACATTCTGAGACATGAACTGAAATGAATAGTGAATTCTATTAACATTAAATCTTCCTCATTTTCACCTCAAAATTTGGGGGAAAACTGTGCCTCCCCTGCCTCACCCGACGAGCCGCCACTGAAACTGACTAAATCATAGTGAACGCGGGAAAATCTAAATGAGCACCCGCACTAATCTAATCTAACGTACAAGACTTGTATATGCGTACACTATGTGTGTGTAAGATGTTATTAAACAAGCTAGGTAAACGCCTGTATAAACAAGGGTAAACGTTATAATCGCTAACAGCGCAGACTACATCGGTGACAAAAGTAAATTGTTACACAATAATATTTTTTGGACACGATTTATTAATGACTCAGCATCATCGATATTAAAGAGAAAATAATCACGTCATCCGATGTTTAATGTGAATAAAGTAAGCTTGACTTATGGAGTTCCACAACTATTGAAACACGTTGTTTTCTCGCACCCGACCGGACTGTTTGTGTGTGTCGGTGGTGGTGAGGTAAAAGAGGAGAAGGCAGTGGACCAAAGCAATGTGAGGCAAAGCAGGGGAAACTCGAGATGTTTAAAACTTTTTTTGTTGTTGCTCCGTTTGCATTTGTATTTTTTTACTACTTAAACAATTAGTTTAACTATATATCATTATATTATTTACAATACACATATTTCAATTATATTTTAGGCGGGGGACAACCCTCAGACAACCCTCCCCCCGATTTCCGCCTATGGATCAGGCCGATTTTCAGCATTGTCATGCGTTGTTTGTCATGCAGTGTTCCTGCAGTGTCCAAGGGGAAACGAGAGGCGATTAACCTCTCCCGACCGGCAATCGGTTGGTCGGATGGATTTCTACATGTCAGAAATTGTGGTTGCCTCTAGTGAGGTATCGCACTATTGAAGCAGGGCTACGAACTGATTTTCCGCGTTTCCCTCATTGCGCATGCACAAAACCATAAACAAAACCATGGTGACACGGCCTGTAGTGTGGACTGAAGTGATGGAGGGAAAACTTGTGGAGTTATGGCAAAGAAAAATAAAAATAAAAGAGGGAAGAAAACGCCTGCTTACCTCCAGTTAGCGTTGCAAAATGTATAAACCATATTGGCCACGTCTTCCGAGCCACCTGCGCGTCCAGATATGCGGACGCCTTTTTTTTTTGGATGTTTCAGCACACAGAATTGCGCATATAACCAAAGCAGTGCATTTATCCCGGGAAAGCATGTTTATTCTGAAACAGCTACAAACATCCAGGTTCTGAGGGATCCTACGTGTTGATTCCCCACGTATAGTGTGAGCAGTCAAATCGCAACTCGACGATTGGCCCCGAACAGTGAGCGCATAATAATCGTGAGCTTTGGCTTTACAACGCATCCGGTCTACTCGTACAGTGTGAGTTGGTACCTTGCTGAAATCGCACAGTGTATGCCTGGCTATACACAGTGCAGATCTGTCAGATTCAACTGGAGCAGTCAAGCGTTCTCTTGTTTCTCTAGCACAATTTGGTGCCAACAAACCTGAATCTACTTACCAGACACTTCTCCAAGCCTTCATTAGCAGACTCAGGTGTGTTTGTGTCAGACAGGGCACTCAGTAAATCTGAATACACTGTCACTCCATGCGGAGAAGATCACTGGCCTCTGGTGCTCGAGGTGTAGGCCTCTGTGGCAAATCCTGTGAGAGGTAAGTACGAGATTTCTGTTGTTTGACTGGAAGAGCTGTCTGTGCCACTGAATGTAACACATCCACGTGAGACCTGGCTGTGTTTCAGTGGGCCTGGTGAGTGTTTGTTTTTCCAAGACAGAGTGAGGCTAATGAGACAGTTGGTGGAGAGCCAAAATACGTCTCGCTCTTCTTTCCTATCTTGTTTACTTGCCATTGAATAATGCATGTTTGACAGTTAGCATCACATGATAGTCCTGTACGCTTCCACAAAGAGCAATTTCTCATTTGTTTGTCGTCTTTACAGATGATACGTTTTCCTTTGATCCAGCAGTGGACAGTCTTGCAGAACAGATGAGTCCTGTTTTAGTCGACCTGTCAATAAAACACAAAGACACAGAGGCCTTTTGAGGAGACTCTGTGATGTTTAGATCTGAATCTTTAAAGAGAATGTCAGCTTGTTTACCCTCCTACTCTAAATGTGGCTGAGGACTTCAACAGAGTTGGGTTTTGCTTCGAATCAGGACATTATTATGCAGTTTCACCTTGTGTGACTCTATTTTGAAAAGGCTTCTCTCTGTGTAACTATCAATAGGATTGACAAGCACTATTACAAACCAAGTTGAGAAAGTTATTAACTGTAATAGGGTTTTCGACCTTCAAAACATTGGGGAGGTGAATTGCGGGCAACCGTTTCCTTTTTAATCTGACACTAAATGGTCGAACCACACGAGAGCAGAGCGCCAACTTCATGAGGCATTCGAAATGAGCTTGATCCAAGTGGACGAGGAGTTGACCTCCAGGCACTGGCACTTCACTCAACAATTTGGATAAAAGGTGACATATTGTATGCCTTAAGTGCTGCCCAGGATGGAGAAAAAATAAATGGTTTCAAAAGCAAGTTTTTTTTTTTTCTGCAAACAGGCCTTTGGAGAGGTACCCTCATCGGTCTAGCTGATGACAGATTGTTGAATACCTTTTTGATCTCTGTATTCAAATAACAGCTGTCATTTAAGAATGCTTCAGAGTGGCTCATTCTTACAGGAAGCTCATCTGTTTTTCAAACATTGGGTCTTATGACAAATTCCCATTTCAGCATGGTTGGTTTTTTTTTTTTTTTTTTTTTTTTACTGAGAACGTCCTGTTGGACTTTTGTATATTGCAAGGCAGAGGTTCTCTCTCTGTGCTACAACTATGCAATCTTTCCTTCACCGACCTATTAGGATTTTAATTTCCAGTCAAGGGTTAATTTTTTTTATTTATTTACTTTTTTTTTTTTTTTTTTTTTGGGCTAATTGTTTTCTGCAGCTATTTTGCAAGCCCTTAATAAGTACAAAAGAACTAAATGCATGTGAACTTTATTCTGCTTAATAAAATACTTGTAATGAAATGCTATTCAGATAACATTACAAAAAAGGTAATAATAAAAAAAAAAAACAATAATAATAATTATTATTAATAATAATCCAAATATATATCTGCAAAATTCTGCTTATGGGAAAAAATTACATGCTATTCCCTATCTATATATGCAACATAAGTATAATTCCTGTATTATGAAAAAAAAAAAGTTAATATATTGCTTCAAGAAAAAGTATTCCAGGACAACTAAATTTGTGTGCTTTCTGACATATTTTTATTTATTGAAAATGCAATACAAATTAATAGTAATCCTACAAGTACTTATACTTAATCTTATAATTCATAACTTGCAAAGGAATCATGTCGTGAAAAAAAAAGTTAAGGGGAAATAATTAGGTTTTAGGACCAATGATTTTGTGTTTTGTAATATTATTTTCATGACAAGTAAACACATTTCCTCAATCCAGTTCTCATTATTTAAATATATAAAACTGTAATATGCAAAAAAATAATTTAAATTTGTGGGCCTTAATTACACACAAATCACTTTCTATTTTTCAATTAAACTTATTTATTTTAGTGTTTAAGGTCCAAATACACATCCACTTTTTTTTCTGTGTGTGTTAAACACCTAGCCTTATTTTTCCGTTGTCTGTCTAAACGCAGGCAGGCTATTATCTGACTCTGTGCATTTTGTACCGGATCATGTTGTTTTTGTATAATTATCTCGCAGCAAACCCATTTCTTTTACTCAGATGTGAGTAATTATTCATCTTTGCACAATGCTGATTTAGGTCTTTTTAACCGCACCACTACCTTGATGTTTCACGCCTTTGGATAGCCAAATCTCTTACTTTTATTGATTTTAAAAAGTGCTAGCTTTAAATTATTCTCTTTTTAAGCCCTGATATCCAGTGTCCTTGTTTAGCATTGTTTCAGACGAGCTGTCGGAGTCGAGGAGGGGATCAGTCAAAGACATTAGAGCAAGCATTCATCAGCCACTTAATTTACACCTGTTTCTGCTGCGTAAGACAGACAGCCAAGAAACACAGTGTCACATCAATCTTCCTGCTGGCTGACTTAATTGTCCCTGTGAGCTCTCCTCTCCGTTCCTCCCTCCAGTGGCATCTTCCCTGAAAATAACCCACGTCGCCCCAAACGATGCCCCGTTGTTATTGACGTATTAAGTCTGAAACAGAGAACATGTTAAGTGGATTACCCAGTTTGCCTGTTTGAACATGAGGACAGGGCTCTTCTCGAAGCTTGAGAATACGCCACTAATTGCCTTTAATATGACAGGGCTGGTACCCCACCGGCATCAACCCCTTTGGTGGACGTATGGACCCCCTTTTGAGTCACATCACACTCGATTGGCCAACTTAGCCTTGACAGAGCCATCCGCTGGAAACGGGCCACTCGAGGCTCTGACGTCTGCTTCAATCCCAGTGAGAATCCGAGTGTGTGGGAGTGAAGCAACCTGGTAATCTGCATGAAGGATTGCTTGAAGAACAGCATCGCGGAGGGCAAGGTCTACCTTCTTTTCATGTGTATTCCGCTTGGTTATCGATTTTTATAAACTTACGTAACTAAAGAAAAGACTGCATGGATTTCACCCACCCCCCCCATCTGCTCGAAGACACCTGGTCTGAGGTTGCTAGGTAACACATTGCACCGGGATGTTTGATGTGTGTGCTCTTTGCAAATTGCTTTGATCCCCTAGACACTGACAGTCTCATCCTCAGAATTGCCTTCCCTGGGTGCATTTGGCACTTCATCATTCTGTGGACGTAACTACATTTGAAAGCTGAAAGTGTGATAAAATAACTACCTTGTTAGGCTGGGAAAGAAGGGAAAAGCATGTAGGAAAAAAGGAAGAGTTGGGTTGTGAACAACGTGGCTGCTCATTAATGAAGTGCATGGACTGTCACTGATTGGCTGCGCCACACGTCTACTTCCAACCCAACTTTCATCTACCATCAGAAAACATGCTCATGTGTCATGTCAGTGAAACTTTGATGCAAATCAATGCATAAACATTGTGCCCCCATCAAACAGAAAACTTTCTTTGAAACTTCGAGAGCTTTGGATATTATCGTGCTCTACAGACGGTGCTCTACTCTTGTTCTCTCATCTCTCGATCATGCGTCACATTTTGCACTAGCTCTGCTCGACAAAATGGGACATTAAAAACATGTGAAATAATTCTGTCTCCTTACCACGGCTTTTATCTGGCTCTCACTCCTGAAAACATGTTTTAGGTTTTCTTTATTCTAATGGAGCCTAGATTCATTAATGAGTGTTTTGTAGAACAGCCCTTCTTTAGATGTATCATCTTTGTGTGGGCTATGCTGCCTGCTGTGAGCATCATGCAGAGTCTAACAGTTTATATATATATATATATATATATATAAAATTATAGAGCATTCTTAAAAACGCTCCCCTGCAGATAACCCGGAGATAAACAATCTTTGAGACTGTTTCAAGTTAGGGGGGTCTCTGCTAAATAGCATATTGTTATTCATTGTTGATTAGACTGCTTCAAATGCAATACTAATTAAGTCAATTCATGGGATTGATGTTTACAGGTATATTTTATACTCTATTTTCTGCTGTGGCTTTGTTTGCCAGTAGGTGACAACATGTCATAACTGCCTTTAAGATTGAGTCATTGAATCATTCATAAATGATTCATTCAAATCACTGAATCCTTTAGTATCTGAAACAAATGCCTCCATATATGAGAAAGGCATTTATCCATGCAATCTGTTTTGCTCAAAACAACTGATATATTTAGGAATGAAACAAGTGACCATCTAGTGATTCATTCATTCATTCATTCATTCATTCATTCATTCAACATATTCAGTATTGTCCTGTAGGGTATAAAACAAATGTCATTATAATGTGACATATGTCATGTATATAATTCATGTTCCCTAATAAATTGTATGCAAAAAAAAAAAAAAAAAAAAACACTCTCTGTATTGCTTTTTATGGTGTATATTTACAGCCTTTGTTGATATAAATTACAGTATTTTAGAATCATAGTTCATAGTCATGAATTGTCATGAAAAAAAAAATCAAGTCTAAGAAAAAAAAAAAATTATATATATATATATATATTTGGCTGTTATTCGTGATTGCATCTCTGTTCATAAGAGCTTCTCACAGGATTTACTATGAAGATGCAATGAGCAGAAGTTTCAAATGAAGGATTCTGACAGACCCTCATGCCAGCAGCTGGAGTCTACATCTGCACCTAACAGGCAAATTAAGTGCATTTCATTTCTCCAGGTATCAAGGGAGGTGCAAGAGGATTAAAAGCAAACCTAATGAAACGCTGATGAAAATTTCCAGCCACTAAGGAAAATGTCAAGGCAGTTTAACGATTCAAACCATTTTGCCATCATTTAGTTCAGAGCTATTTCTGCATATGCTTCACTTAATCAATGCTGGTACAGTTGTGACTCCACAGCAGTTGGAAACCATTTTTAATAAAGAACTGGTTTTAAATAACGACAAAAGAGAGGTGATTAAATCACTAATTCACTACCAATTCCCACAACACAACATAACACAAACTGCTAAAAATAAACTTGATCTGTACGTTTATTAAAAAGATAACATGGGACAGGAAATTATGGGTAGATATGGAAAAAGAGGATGAGAAAAATGTCACAACCTGGATTGGAACTGTGCTTTCCACATGAGTACCACAGCTCTAGGTGTTTTGACCATGTGCTTACATAGGTAATATGAAAACCAAAATCATACTGATTTCAAAAATTCTCAACATCACCACAAAGTAAATGATTAACTTCAATTGACAGCTGCTCATCAAACTTTACCCACATACATAAAACTATGTTCAAAAGTTTGAGGTCTGTGCAACTTTTTTGAAAGAAAACATTACTTAACTGCTATTTTGAGTCACCATTAATATGAACTAAATCATACTTTCTTAAACCCACAAGTGATATATATATATATATATATATATATATATATATATATATATATATATATATATATATATGGGTGATTCTTCAATTAGGGGAACTTTTATGTCCCCAGGTTATACATTCATGTTAAAAATACAATATTATAAAATAAATAGATAAGTTATTTCAAATAATATTTATTGCACCACCAAAAAATGTTATACACTAAAATCAGTATGATTTCCCTTTTTTAAAATGTTTTCATCACTAATATTTGGCTACTCAGGGTTTTTCCCCAACCCAGACTTTAAAACTTATCTGCTCTGAAAATGTGATAGAATTTGATCAGTTCATTAAAAAATCACAATATATGTTTAAACAGTAACTTAAAAAGGCACTTGATGCATAATTTGGGTTCATATCTGTGCAATTTGTGAATATTTTTAACAATTTAGTATTGTCCACAACAAAACTGTCATTACCGCAACAGTCTATGATTTCAACAAGGATTTTTTTGAGGGTAAGACTTGTTTATGCCGTAACCATGGAAATAAAGACTAGCAGGGGAGCACATGTCAGCCATGAAAGAACAGTGCTATTTGATGTCTGAAAAAGTAAGTAATTTAATCATGAATTCCTTCTGATCATGCAGTAGACTTATTCAGCATCATTACCATAAATGCTGTAGCAGCAATATTTTGATAAATATATATATATATATATATATATGTATATATATATATATATATATATAGATAGATAGATATATATATGTATATATATATTCACATGATTTATGTGTATTTAAAGTTCTTTTTGTATAGCTGTTGAGTGATGTTAGCAAAACCATGACCTAGCATCTTATTTCCTGAAAAAAAAAAAATCATTACCGCAACACGTCATTACCAACACACAACTTGTTGTGATGGTAATGACAAGTGATGGTGGTAATGACATATTCTGGGTCACTATCTTTATCATATTATGTGTTTATAAATTAAGTTAAAGAAGCATAATAGTGTGATTTTACAATGAAACTTAAGTGAGATGCGTTACTTCCTAAAACTATTTTTTCTTATTTTTTAACCAGAATGGCTCCCAAGAAATAAACTGAAAGGTCTAGAGATTATAGAAAAAAATTGAAAGAAGATCCTGTAAAATATCAGCAGTACATTGACAGAGAAAAGGAAAGATACAAAAGAAGAAAAGAAACAGGAAAGCTTAAATTAATCTCACAACTTTCAAAACAGGAGCAAAGACAAATGCAAACAATGGAGAGTTAACCAAAACAATAAAAGAGCCAATGACAAAATTCAACAGGAAGTACTTAAAGAATTAAAATTGCAGGAAAAGTGCAAAGTCTAAATTCTAAATAAAACCTAATTTTATAACAAGGACAATTCTTTATGAAATTAAATTAGCTTATTTTAATACCATGAGCAAGATCCTAAGCAAAAACATTGGGTCACCATAATACTCCCACATGACACACAATGGCATGGCTGGAGTTAATCTTCAGGACACTTTGCTCATTGAGTGACTACACTATGCCTGTCATTTAAAATAGGGCCCTGTATCTCTTTCTCTCCACATCCCATCCATCTCCCCTTATAATCTCTAATTCACGTTTTGAATGTTCAAATACATGTTTGAAAGCAAACACCAAGGTTCATTATATGCATTGTTAGTTTTGACCTAATGCAACTTTTATGAGTTTTTAACCCAAACATATAATATTTCACCTAATGGTAATAGTCATAGTTATGAAATATTTATGAAGGATATGTTTATGCTGTTTTATCCCATTGTGACAATTGATTCTCTAGAAAATAGTGTATGGTTTCTTCATGATTGAAATGAACATGTTCAAGTTGATGGTTGTGTCATATTTATATATCTCCTCACATCTGTCAATTTCTTTCAACAACACTCACCAGAAGTCATTATTTAAGCCTTTAAATTTGCTTTATGTATCAGTGCACTTTACATTTATGTAATTACCAAAACACTATGTCATTACCAGAACAGTATGTCATTACCGCCACGTTGCTTGATTTAAAGCAAACATACATTTAAAACTGTTTTATGTTCAATCTTGAGGTGCTACATGAAAAGCCTAATGAAATACTCATCCACCTATTCAAAGAAAAAACATCTAAAATTAATTTTCCAGAAATTAAACAAAAGTGTGCTTTGATGAACACAGAAAAACACATTTTGATGGTAAGAACAAGAAAATATATGTATTTCGCTGAATGGAAACATTTTGTTTTTTATACGTATTGTTGAAGGTTAACAATGTTTGCATTGATCTCTAGGAATTGATCTCTAACAAGAGTTTAAATGATCTCCTTGATACATTCTTTGCATTATGAGACTTTTTGATGTTGTGATGAGAATGACGTTTTGCAGTGCCAGTTGGCAAATAGATATAAAATACTCAAATTATATTTAAGCTCAGTCGTGGCCATTATTATATCTTTACATCAAAGCATGTAAACATTGTCTTGACATAATTCTAACAAAATTCAACCAAATTTCATTCATCAAAATGTAAGATGGCCAAATAGCCCCCAATTGAAAAATCACCCATATATATATATATATATATATATATATATATATATATATATATATATATATATATATATATATATATATATCAATACAGAGAATGTATGTCAATAGTGAATTTTAGTTCATATTCATGGTTTCCCAAAAAAGCACAGTTGAGTACACTTAGATGTTCCTAAGATTATCTTAAGTACAAAAAAATAAATTTTAGTACAGTGTTTTTTTTTTATGTATTGGTTAAATCGTACTATATCGTACGATTTGTTTTTCACGTTCAATTAGCATGTCCCAGTCTCACGGCAGTTCGTGATTTGGTCACGTAATTTAATCTATTGATTCGTGGCAGGGACACGTTTATTTCGTTATTTTCGTGATTGCAGCACGTTTTTTTTTTAAACTAATGCATTTCAATTGGATGCATCTTTCGTGCAACAGCACGATACTTTCTGATTAATTAATTTATTATTTTTTTTCCACAGGACAACAGAACAAAATCACAAAAACTTTTTTTTTTAAATCGGAGCTTAACTTACTGTAACAAAACTAAGCAACATACTGTATTGCTGGTGACAAAAACACATATTCAAATTTTTTTTGCTGTAAAATGCGCAATGGTTCTTTTTTTTTTTTTTTTTTTATAGATTTATATATATACAGTGTTGGGAAGGTTACTTTGGAAATGTAATAGGTTACAGATTACAAGTTACCCTGTTTAAAATGTAATAGTAGTGTAACTTTTACAATTACTTTATTAAAGTAATGTAACTAATTACTTTTGAGTACTTTTTGATTACTTTTATAAATTTGTGAAAATTAAAGAATAATAAATAAAAGCATATACATCAACTTAAATACAGTTATCTAACAAGCATGTGACGTATTCTGTGTAATAAACTCCTGAAACTGCTGTCTCTTTGTATATGATGATAGTTTTCTCAAAATAAGTAAAATGCACATGAAGTGACACAGAGCAGTTCTAGAAATTATGTTTATGTGCTCGTGTACTCCTATATTGAGGCAGCAGAGGTTGAAAACACTGCGAGCTTCAGTAGGCCTATGTATAAAAAATTCAGACTGGAAAATTCAAACTCACACAAACAAATTCATGGACAAAACTATTTTTTTGTATGGACCTGACATAAAAAAAGGTTTAAATCTTTAATTTGGGGACATGCAAAATAATTAAAAGTTCTCTCCTGAACTGCACCTTCACTTCCATTTTTCTCTTCAGTCTCTTTATTTTGCCCTGTTATCCATCTCTCTCATGACTTTAATAATCAAGATTGATCAAAACTATACTTTACAATACAATACTCTACAATACTACAATATCTTTATAGAAAAATCCTAATACTTTACACGAGTCATGTTTTTCCCTTACAAAAGTTAAACATGCTTTTATTAGCCTATATAAAAGTAAAATAACGTTTTTTTTTTTTGCAAATGGATTTTTAAATAAATACATTTGTAAAATAATTTTACATTTTTGGTTACCAAAGTTAACCAATAGTAACCATTTTCTCTGGATTTATAGTTAAATATTAAAATGTTAATTTTCGTAAGGGTTGTGTTGTTGTCTGTCGTAGCTCCCCCTAAACCTATTAAAAAAATCTGATTTTTTTTTTAGCTAAATTACTACTGTAACATTACAACTGATAATAATGATGTCCTTTATAGTATTTTGAGTGATGACTGATGAGCAACGTGCTGCTGCTTGATTAAATAAATAAAAAAACAAAGACAAAAAAAGCATCTTTACAGATGAAACTGACCTGAAACCCTGAACAGGAGTTCTGCTTCTCTGCTCCAGCAGTCCACTGTCTCTCTCTCTCTCTCTCTCTCTCTCTCTCTCTCTCTCTCGCATTGATTACTCGGAGTCTGATCCAAACCGTTTGGCGGAGTCGCGGAGAGCGCGCGAGTCATGATTAACACTTCATGACTTCTCCGAGATTGTATTATTAAATGGCGGATTCGCAAATGATCGCTTTAGTACATTCGGCAGGCAATTATACAATAATGATATTAAATAGTGGGGCAAAATCGGCTGCCAGGACTCCGGGAATGGTCCCGGTTCTCCCGGTGTCCAGTCCGCGCCTGATTTCCACAGACACGCAGAATGTGCAAGTCATATATTGCATTTTTGGGGCTTATATTCACAGACACTAGTCCATGTCATATTTTGATTCAAGTGTACTGACCTACTTTTGATTTAGTCATCCAAAATGTGGCATATTCCGTCCGCGTTAGGCATTTTGTTTTTATGACTGGATTCTACGAACCAGACTGTGTTTCCGCATCCCGGAAATTATTAGGGCGGTATGTCTCAGAATAGTCAGTGCAATTTGGGAAATAAATCAGTGAAATCTGTATGTGGATGTGTGTAAATATTCAAATGTAATCCCCTTTGTAATCGTTAAAAATTTCATAAGTAACTGTAATTAAATTACTCATTTTTTCTTAGTAACTGTAACTAATTACAGTTACAACAATTTTGTAATTAAATTACGTAACGCCGTTACATGTAACTAGTTACTCCCCAACACTGTATATATATATATTAAAATTACAGAATTCAATATCAAGTCCTTGACACATTACTTTAACGCATTTTCACATTTAGTAACAATATAGTTTGAATAAAAAGAACCAAAAAATAATTAAATAAATACAAAAATAAACAATCAGAGATAGGCCTACAGATCTTTTATTTTTATTTTTTTATTTTTTTTACTTTAGACTCTAAAATTAAAAGTTTTTATTAAGGTTATTTTAAAGGCTGATTAAAAATGCGATAACCTATACTGTTGTTGATGAGCCGCTGATCGCTGTCAGTTTCTAAGATATGAATGTCAGCGTTGGACTGTGGCTAATGGCCTTAGAATGACCCCCGCTCGGCACGTGTTCTGGCTTACTGTAATGTTTCACCTGTAATAAGACCGAAATAATATAATTGAAATAAAGAAATGAATGAATACAATGATAACATCTAAATAAATGTTGATAGATGTAGCGTTATAGTTTAAAATATAAAAAAAATATCAATAAACAGCAAAGCAACCCAGCTTCGAAATAATAACCGAAAAAAACCTAAATAATAATAATACATAATTAATATACAGCGCAGCCACTCCCACCACACGCATCACGCGTTGTGCGTCCATCCATTACTCCCAAAGCGTCAAAATCTGAAGCACGGTCAAGCGCCTCTAGCGTCACTGACATGAGATGTTTATCGCTATGAAATCACGTTCAAGAAGTCTCATTCAGCACACATCGCGATACTTGCCATCAGTTTACAAGAGCCACAGGTTGGGTGAGTAGTAAGTGAGACGCTGCGCTTTGGCATAATTAAGACCGGGACAGTCTTGTGCATGCACTGTCATGTACACATGCTCTCAAGTGACTAAGACCTCAAGTGTGGGTATTTGGAAAGGGGAAAAGTCTTTAAAATAATCCCTAAATACAGTCGCACATCGAAGTCTTAATAATTCAGTAATTCAATTTAACACTTGTATGATATTGTACAAGCCCCTGGACAATCTCTTCTGACACTATCACAATATTGGAAAATCAGTTGCCCCGCACAGTCAGAAAGTTTATATTGTTCATTGGCTTCTCATTAAATTACTTCAAATAAGCCCCATTAGTTCATGTTCCCACTATACGTGATCTCCACGAGTAGAATTGCTAGTTTAATGTGTCACGTGATATATATTAAATCTTTGATTAATTTGTCAGAACCAGATCAATTACACTACTGATAACAGTCCTGTTAGCATGTATTCATTTTTAAACAAACTCATATAAATATAGCCTGCTATTAATGACTTGCTTTTAATAATGGATGCATTTAACATTTAATTATAGAGCATCTTTGCAGAGGATGCTTTCATGGTCTAAAAAAACACAGTAATGTTGCATGTAATGAAATAATATTTCCTTCCTTTCTGTCTTACAGGATTGTTTGCAGATAACACTGTAGTTCTCCATCATGCACAAGGGCTCACCTCTCTAACTCTTTATCCCCCCCCACACACAGAAATGGTTCCTGGATCAGTGACTTTAGACTTTGCAGTGGTTTGATTTTTGCAGAAGATGTAACTTTGTTTTAATTAAGCTTATAATGAATACATTGTGACCTTCCAGCAACCCATATACTGTACTGTATACAGAACCAGTGATGACAACAATAGTTAAAATAGTATTTTCATATTGATAAAGCATTGTGTTCTCTTTTTCAAGCTTCATACAGTAAACTTTACTTCTGGTGCTTTTATCATAAAAAAGCATCAGTTCTCATCAGGAGTTTTGTAAAGGACATATTCATGCACAGCCATCCCTTAGTTCCAGTCATGAAGTGAATGATGTTATTGTCAAAGTTATATTTCTGCATTTTTATGTAGCAGGTGTTTGTTTTCCTGAACACTTTATCTTTCTTCCATTGTTCAGACAATCAGTGTTTATTTGATGCTGTGCTGATTGAGTTTTATAGATGATATTGCACCTTGACATGCATGTCTTCATGATGTTATTTTGGGAGTTTGAAACATTTACATTGTGTTGTATCACTTTTTGGTCAAAATAATTTTTTAAGAAAATGTATCTTTTTCCAGTTTTCTCTGAAAGACATACTGTATTTATACTGTTTTGTTTTTTAATAAAAGTATTTGCATACTGAAAATAGTTAACGTTTACAACATAACTGCCTTTTTATTCTTCATAGTTTTATTCTTCAAAAACAAGCTTGGTGACAGAGGATGAAGTGCAGTTATATGGGCACTTTGTCTTTAAATGAGTTTGACATGTCAATAAATACTGGAAAATTCTTACAGAATTATGTACTTTCATTATGCTTTATTTCAGTTTTTATTCCTAGAGATCAATTGGTAAAGCAAGGCAAATCACAGAAACAAAAAAGTGAATAATAACTTAATAATTTAACTTTTTTACTTTTTTACTTTACTTTTAATCTATCTTTTAAATTGAAATGAATCTATTGGTTAGATAAGATACAACTGTGACTGTGCAGTTCACATCACATGTGTAGTTGTACATACACATGTGCACATCAATATTGCCTAATTTTTGTCAAACTGAATAACAATAATTTCTGTATTTGCAGTATTGTTGGAAGAAGGTGTAGACGTTAATAAAACACTTTCTAATAGGTAGCAAATTTAAGTTATTGTTAACCAATCTACCCCTTTAGTCGAAAAACACTCATGAATGACCATAAGTGGTTAAGGAAGTGTGATGACGCTGCTCAGCTTTGATGTCATTGGCTGTGAATGTCCCTTGTCACCGCAGGACTGTCTGTGGTTGGACTATCTTTTAACCCATATTAAACAGCGCATCATGTTACAAAATAATGTTTTGCTGCTATTATTACATTAGTAATAGATTAAGTCAACAATGAAGTGTTTCTATGTTGAGAAAAGTCACCTCTTTAGTGAGATCCTAACCCTAACCCTAAGAATAACTTCAATGAACTACAAAAACAGCGCCTAGTTTTCCCTTTCCATAGATAGAACGACGGAGGCTTGTGGGTGATGTAGTTTAAAACGTTTTATTAATGAAATGAAATGAATAATATATTTAATGGAAAACTGTACACATAAATATGTTCACTGTGTAAACCTCTATGATATATTTGTGAGGCATGATGAAATTTAGTATTTTAGAGTGAGCAATATTTAAAATGCCTTTAAGCCACCTTTCCATTTATTTCTGAAAACTGTGCCCAACATTATTTTATCAGCATAGTATAAGTAGTAATCCTGCTGATTTTCGCTTTGATAGGTTCATCTTACTCTGATTTACAGCCATTTGAAATGTACAGTTTTGGGATCTTCCAGGGGGTGCTACTGGGCCCCTGGGGGTAGAAGGGCAATAAAACCTACATGTATGTATTCTCCTCATCATGGACAACAAACTGACATCATGACTAGTATACCTTTTGACAGGACATTGTGAGGCCATCCGATGAAACATGGACAAAATTATGAAGAAATGATTTAATAAAAATAATAGATTATTTATTTGATTTTTTAAGTAAACAGCAATAAATATAATGGATGAACCTTCAACAACATGCCATTATCTATTCCCCACTGTAAAGCAGTAATCAAGGACAATGTATACACATTGTGATACTTCACTATTACACAAGCACAAATTCATTCATATATATATATATATATATATATAACTAATTAGCAAAAATCAGTGTAAAAATGTCCTCCTCACCCCTGTGTCTGGCTCTTCACGTGCTGGACATCAGTAATGTGCATGCTCTTGGTTTTAATGCAGTTCAAGATCCACGTAGATAATTCCTGCTACATTCTCAGTTATCCCCCAAGTGTTTGTAACAATAAAGCCCATGGCACCATCTTGTAATGCAAAATAATGAATCTCATAACTCCCTTTATTTCACAAAAAATGGCATTTACTAAATATAAACAATAATAACTTTCTGATGTATTGATGTCCCAGATGTCATTAATCTGATCAAAAATGTTTATCTCTTAAGTAAAAAATTATCCCGATAATTAATAATATGTAGTTTTTCCAAGTCTAAAATAAGTACATATGAGCCTACCTAGTAAAATGATGTGTTTACCAAGAATCTTCAGAACACAATATTCACCATATTCATTTTATTGAAGCATAGACTATAAAGTTGATAAAGTAGCATCAAGACAAATAAGATTCAAGGAAAATTTTTATTTATCATCAAAAATACATTAACCTCATATATTAATCAGTTCACACAGATGAGTGAAGAAATGTCCTTAAAAGTCACGCAGTCCCATCCAGTCAACTGTGATACAGATCATGTGATACATATAAGACATGTGATACTGTTTCAGAAAATAATGATTCCTTATCATCACATTTAAACTGGTTTCATCTCCTCATCATGATCTTCTTATCTCATGTCTGGAAACAGTTTGTGGTTGATATCCAGCACTGATGTGGTGTAGCTTTTCTCAGCCAGAGGATCTCTCAGTCCTAACATCCCATTTTCAGACAGTTCCCAGACCTGGTCAAAGTAAAACAAAAAACACAAACAATCCAGATGAAGTTGTTTATTGGACAGAGAGCTCAGCTTATGTTCTGCGTGATTTTAGCAGGGTGAGCAATATAACAATAATTTCTGTATTTGCAGTATTGTTGGAAGAAGGTGTAGACGTTAATAAAACACTTTCTAATAGGTAGCAAATTTAAGTTATTGTTAACCAATCTACCCCTTTAGTCGAAAAACACTCATGAATGACCATAAGTGGTTAAGGAAGTGTGATGACGCTGCTCAGCTTTGATGTCATTGGCTGTGAATGTCCCTTGTCACCGCAGGACTGTCTGTGGTTGGACTATCACATTTAAACTGGTTTCATCTCCTCATCATGATCTTCTTCTCTCATGTCTGGAAACAGTTTGTGGTTGATATCCAGCACTGATGTGGTGTAGCTTTTCTCAGCCAGAGGATCTCTCAGTCCTAACATCCCATTTTCAGACAGTTCCCAGACCTGGTCAAAGTAAAACAAAAAACACAAACAATCCAGATGAAGTTGTTTAATGGACAGAGAGCTCAGCTTATGTTCTGCGTGATTTTAGCAGGGTGAGCAACTATGACCCTTGTAGTACTGGACACATACCATTCTTCAAGCTGTTTTAAGACCTTGAGAAGCTTTTTCTCTGAAGACAATTTACCACATCCTCTTCTTTCACTCCTTTCAAGAGCATCACTTGGTCAAAACCCCTCATTTGGCTGATGAGATCATCTGTACAAAGTAAAATTGTTAAAATACTGCAATAAACAATTTCATTCAGCAAGAATTAAGAAAAAGTTACAGATTCAAAAGGACTTGCTCATGAGACTCCATTAGCATGTGTTCTCATAGACTAGAATTCATCTATTGCTGCAGTAAATGTGTCTTTTTCCTCTAGAATCTTTCTCCAGAGTAAATGACTTCTCTCACAAATGTGTTTTAGTCTGTGCAGTGTAAGGCCTGGCTTCAAACCAATCAACTATCAATTCACAATTTATAACACAACATTTACAAAACAATGAGATTATGTCAATTGGTGTTTATATCAACTAAACCACTTTTATGACACTTGTGTGCTTTTAAGAATAACAGGTGGTGTTTTTTAAAAACTTAAGATTAAAAATGTTCCAGTCACACTTTGCTAACATGCTATAATTGTAATAGCTGTATCAAAAAAATAAAATAAAATAAAAAACATTAGAAAGAATAATCACGACTGACATGACCAGTCCTGTGAGAGATCATCATAAAGTCCTGTAACACATAACACAGCATTGCTTCAACACACACATACCAGTGTACTTCTGTTCGTTTGAGCACAATATGGCCATCTACTACTGAAACAAGATAATCTCTACTTACTCTGTGTGCAATTAATATTGCTCCTTAAACATATAATCACATTTATTTAAAGTAAGATTCAGACCAGAGCATTTGATGAGTAAATGTTGATTCAAAAATATTTTAAACAAATGTACCTGGGAAGAGCTGATCAGCAAGATTCACTGAGACTCAGTAATAGCTCTTTTAGTTTTTAGGAAGGTGTGTGAGGGTTGGCTCACAAAAAACGTCTGAAAAAGAAGAACAGCATTATCTGCAAACAATCCTGCAAGACAGAAAGGAAGGAAATATTATTTCATTACATGCAACTTATACATTACTATATACTTTAACTTATACATTACATATTTTTTTAGACCATGAAAGCATCCTCTGCAAAGATGCTCTATAATTAAATGTTAAATGCATCCATTATTAAAAGCAAGTCATTAATAGCAGGCTATATTTATATGAGTTTGTTTAAAAATGAATACATGCTAACAGGACTGTTATCAGTAGTGTAATTGATCTGGTTCTGACAAATTAATCAAAGATTTAATATATATCACGTGACACATTAAACTAACATTTCTACTCGTGGAGATCACGTATAGTGGGAACATGAACTGATGGGGCTTATTTGAAGTAATTTAATGAGAAGCCAATGAACAATATAAACTTTCTGACTGTGTGGGGCAACTTATTGTCCAATATTGTGATAGTGTCAGATGAGATTGTCCAGGGGCTTGTACAATATCATACAAGTGTTAAATTGAATTACTGAATTATTTAGACTTCGATGTGCGTCTGTATTTTTTTAAAGACTTTTCCCCTTTCCAAATACCCACACTTGAGGTCTTAGTCACTTGAGAGCATGTGTATGTCACAGTGCATGCACAAGACTGTCCCCGGTCTTAATTATGCCAAAGCGCAGCGTCTTTAACACACACTAAACCTCTCCAATACTGCTCCGGAGCGCTATACAATGCTTAGTGTATCCCATCATGCATCATGTTTTGGAATTAATCATGAGACTTTTTGCAGAGATCTCACAAGAGGTCACGCAAACCTTTCCAATGTATGTGAAATATTAATAATAATAATTAGATATTGAGAATAATTTGGTAGTAAAACAAAGTGTTGCACGTTTTCTTGGTGCACAGAAAAGTATATTAATTTTGTACATCATTTGCAACTGCTTTTTATCACTTAATTAGAAGCACCACAAATTAAATTGTCATCTTTAATAGGGACTATTGAAAAGACATTTAGAAGTTTATTTTGAAATGCAAAGTTGAAACTAACTTTGTCATGTTAAGATCGACACACACTTGTGATCTTCATGCTCACTTGGGCCAAATAAAGGAAATGTGCAAAGATGGCAAGTGTGGGTATTTGGATAGTACAACAGTTTAAGAAACAACAAATGCTGTGCAAATGATAACAGCAGGAATGTTTGATAAAAGGGACAAACTATCGCAGACCAACCTGCCTCTGCAGCTTTCTGTCTTCTCCCATTTCTGAAGGAATACCTCTCCACAAACACCACTGGGGTGACTGCTTCCTTACTTCTTTTCAGCTAAAAAATAAATAAAAGGGGAGAGAAAATAAAATAGAATTATATACAGAATGTTATCTGCTAGCAAAATATTTAAGATATAAACTAATATGAATGAACTGCAAGATGGGAAAAAGTTTTTTTTTTTTGGATTTACATTAAAAAGGTATTACAAGCATGGTACAGTAAATGTGATTACTGTGAAATATGTCATATAAAAGCACATTAAAACACTACCATTACAGTGGTACAACCATAGTTATTTTGGTGATTATTGTGCTATTACTATACCATAGTAAAACTACAGTTACTGTGGTAAAAAAAAACATGGTAAATGTCCTGTTTACTGGGTTTTACCTATTATTGTACGTGTCATGGTTACCATGATTTTACTACAAATACAACTTCCATCTTTGAACCAGAAATGGATATAAAACGGATCCCAGGTCTGTGGCACATCACGTGACAGATAGCTTAATCACCCCAGTTAGCAGCTCTGTTCATTAAGTTAAACGCAATGAAACTCAAAGATAGCCTCGGATGACCGATATAATACAGAGAGTAAACATTAATAAATAAAGACAGAATAAATTTTATAACAGGCATTAAAAGAGCATATTTATTACTACTCGCCCAACCTGTGGCTCTTGTAAACTGATGGCAAGTATCGCGATGCGTGCTGAATGAGACTTCTTGAACGTGATTTCATAGCAATAAACATCTCATGTCAGTGATGCTAGAGGCGCTTGACCGTGCTTCAATTTTTGACGCTTTGGGAGTAATGGATGGACGCGCAGCGCGTGATGCGCGTGGAGGGAGTGGCTGCGCTGTATATTAATTATGTATTATTATTATTTAGGTCTTTTTCGGTTATTATTTCGAAGCTGAGTTGCTTTGCTGTTTATTGATATTTTTAAAATATTTTAAACTATAACGCTACATCTATCAACATTTATTTAGATGTTATCATTGTATTCATTCATTTCTTTATTTTAATTATATTATTTCGGTCTTATTACAGGTGAAATATTACAGTAAGCCAGAACACGTGCCGAGCGGGGCTCATTCTAAGCCCATTAGCCACAGTCCAACGCGGACATTCATATCTTAGAAACTGACAGCGATCAGTGGCTCATCAACGACAGTATAGGCTATCGCATTTTTAATCAGCCTTTACAATAACCTTAATAAAAACTTTTAACTTTAGACTCTAAAGTAAAAAAAATAAAAAAATAAAAATAAAAGATCTGTAGGCCTATCTCTGATTGTTTATTTTTGTATTTATTTATTTATTTTTTGATTCTTTTTATTTAAACTATATTGATACTAAATGTGAAAATGCGTTAAAGTAATGTGTCAAATACTATATATATATATATATATATATATATAAATCTATAAAAAAGTAAAAAAAAAAAAAAGAACCATTGCACATTTTACAGCAAAAAAAGTTTGAATATGTGTTTTTGTTACCAGCAATACAGTATGTTGCTCAGTTTTGTTACAGTAAGTTAAGCTCCGATTTTTAAAAAAAAGTTTTTGTGATTTTGTTCTGTTGTCCTGTGGAAAAAAAATAATTAATTAATTAATCAGAAAGTATCATGCTGTTGCACGAAAGATGCATCCAATTGAAATGCATTAGTTTAAAAAAAAACGTGCTGCAATCACGAAAATGACGAAATAAACGTGTCCCTGCCACGAATCAATAGATTAAATTACGTGACCAAATCACAAACTGCCGTGAGACTGGGACACGCTAATTGAACGTGAAAAACAAATCGTACGATATAGTACGATTTAACCAATACATTAAATCGTGCGAATTAGTACGAATTCGTATTGATGGGCTTTTATTAAATGCAATGAACAAATCGTACGAATTCATACGACCCAGCTTGTACGATATCGTACGATTTAGCCACTTGGTTAATTCGTACAAATTAGTACGAATCCGCCGTGAGATAGGGTTGTGGATTCCGCTATTCTTTAATATTGAGAACGATTTTTTGAACTATATCTTTATCGTTATCTTTATCCTTATCTTTATAGTTATCGTGCTTGGTGTGAATGGGCCTTAATACTGTGAAAGATTAGACAATTTCAAATGAACTTAGTTTTTTATTTTTATTTTATTGTAATAGCAATTTTCAACTCAAGTCTAAGTCACATAATCCTTCAAGAAACTTTTCTTATTATCAGTGCTGAAAACAGTTGTGGCATTTAATATTTCTGCGACTGTTACTGTAATCTTTTATTTTTTTGCAAGATTGATGAATATAAAAGCTTTTACTTGAAATAAACCTTTTTGTAACATTGTAAACATTCTCTTTACTGTCATGTTTGACCCATTTATTGCATTATTGCTGGGTACTCAAGGTACTTATAATAAAACCAGTTTAGCACACATTAGCTGATACAGTCGTGTACAGTAAACTATACTTCCTTTTGTCCTTAAGAACAAAAACCAGCACTGCATAGAATTATTTTCCCTCCTACAATACAGCTGCTAGGAGACACCTTTGTTGACATCTGAACACTTGCAAAAGTAATGTTATCATTTCCATTTTGTTCCATAATATGCTAGATTCTGAACACCAGGCTACAGAACGTCTTTACGTCTTGAAGGCTAAGATATCAAGTAATAATATCCCGCATCAGACTTTGAATTTAACACTGCATAAACACCCTAAAGCTTTTCACTGCATTAAGAAGAAAAGCCTTGAATTGTCTTGGGGCTGGTAGAATCTTTTGGGGTGACGTTGTTTCCCATGTTGCTGTCTTATTATGATATTACCTGCCTAAAACAATTTAAATGTCTGAGCGATGTGCTCTGATCATTATCTTGCCGCTGACAGTGAGGTTGATGCCGTTTGTAGTATGACAGCACAAAAAAAATCTCCTCAGTCGGGAGAAACATGATTGACAAGTGGTGGGATTACACACAAACTCACAACACTAACAGCTGTCATCAATAATTTGCCCAAACTAACACCGACTAATCACCAACATGGGGAATAAGGCACATCCACGGTTTGCTTGATTGCTGGATGGGTCTGAATGACAAATTGGCTGAGACTCTATTGCCGAATCATTGCTGAGTGCAAGAAAAAGAAAAGAGGAATGGCTTGCAAGGTTGTTTCCATGAAATATTAATTCACATCTGAGAATACAGCAGCTTCAAGTTGTTTTAGATCAAAAGCTTTTTTTCTTCAGCATCAGGGGAGAGTGTGTTTGAGTGTGGAGGAGGACTGTGCAGGCAGCTGTCTGTCTTTTGATATTTCGGCACATATCAGATGGCAGCCATGTAGACTGTGCTTTGCATATATTCTTATGCATGTTCTTATGCATGTCTCCTGCTCAGAGAAATCTGCCTCTGTCAGCTACCTGGGGGTATATTACAGTATTACAGTGAGCTTGAATACAATTTTCCTGTCACCCGAAGTGCCTTGGCAACTGCGCACATGCTTTACATGTAGCCTCTGTCATTATTCGCTTACTTTTCCTCTGTGTTTACATAATCACTTAAGTGTTACGCCATCTTGACTCCCTGTTTAATCTCAGGTTATAATTAAATAGTCTTTGCACAATCTTTTGTCTTCTACGGTTCAGAGCTCTCAGATCTTCTCGAGCGCCGGAAAAGATAAAATGCTGTTTGCTTACATTGTTGTACTGACAAGCATCAAAACAAAAGTTTCTCACATGCAGGGAGAAGATTGTTCCCTTTCGAGGGAACTTCGAACTGCGTCCTCTAGGGGCACGTAGGACAGCCCATCTTAGAATATGATTGGAGAAACATTTTATATTCCTGTGCCTTCCACAGATAATATTTATACATAAAAATACATTTAAACCACTTAAATTAGTGATTACATTTAAATATACATTTACTCATTTAGCAGATGCTTTTATCCAAAGCGACTTACAAATGAGGACAGTGGGAGCAATCAAAAACAACAAGAGCAATGATATATAAGTGCTATAGCAAGTCTTATTTAGCTTAAATGCAGTACATGTAGCAAGGGCTTTTAAATAATATAATAAATAAAAATAAAACGTATAGAATAGAAAAAGAATAGAGCAAGCTAGTGTTAGGGGTCTTTTTTATAATTGCATAATAAATGAAAAGAAAATCGAATACAAAAAGATAAAAAAATTATATATATATATATTTAGAATCAGAATAGTGAGTGCTATAGTTAGAGGGTCAAATAAAGATGGAAGAGATGGGTTTTAAGCTGATTCTTGAAGATGGCTAAGCTGCTCGGATTGAATTGGGCGAGTCATTCCACCAGGGGGGAACATTTAATTTAAAAGTCCGTAAAATTGACTTCTTTGGGATGGCACAATCAAGTGACGGTCATTTGCTGAACGCAAGATTCTAGTTGGCACATTAGTCTGAAGTAATAAATTTAGGTAAATGGGTCCAGACCCAGTGGTGGTTTTAGGCAAACATCAATGCCTTGAATTTTATGCGAGCAGCTTTTGGTAGCCAGTGCAAATTGATAAACAGAGGTGTGACGATTGCTATCGGTATGGAAAGAGACTTTACATTATATTTATAAATCACAGTGATTTACTGGGTGCTGTGTAGATTTACGTTTATATCTGTGTGTGCAGAGTTCAGAAATTAAGAGGGCCTGAAAACGCCTAATGAGTTCTTCAATTTTATTTGTAACTGTTTTACATTCTCAACATTCTATTTGTAGAGCTTATTAGTGGTGCACCCAAACATACTAGCCACCATGTAACAATGCCCTAGCTTTTTTTACTTATTATTATTTGAAATATGATTATTCAGAATATTAGCCTGTGATGGGACAGTTAATTTCTAAAAATGGTGCATAAGGTTTAGAATTTATTTGGGTAAATGTTTTACATTCTGTCATGATGTATTTGGAATGTACATCAATGCCATTGTTTCTGTCTCACAGTCGTCTGTTTATGCCATCTCAGAGGATGTGCCATTCGCATTGCCTTTGTCATGCACAGTTGGAAAATGAATGTGTCTGCTGTGGTGAATATTTCACTTTAGCTGGTTTTCACCTTACATGGATGAGCTTTGAAAATTAAAAGGAAAACTGTCTCAGGTTATGTATGTAACCATAGTTCCCTGAGTAGGGAACAAGACACTGCGTCCTCTAGGGGCCGCTTTGGTGAACACCTCGTCGTGACCCGTATCTGAAGCATACATTGAAAAAACACCAACTTGTTGGCCGGCGACAGCCTCCGACATCACTACCGGCGCTTCTATAAATAAGCACCGGGAGAGCACGTCACTATCTTCTTCATCTTCACTGACTGTTTTGTTTGAAGCGTGCATCTGAAAGAACCGGTAAGGGTGATCTTTCTCTGTTTATCATCGTGTCGGCGTTATTTGACACCCGATGACACACGCAATCTTTGTTTGGGTGAAGAGCACGCACGCGATGTCTTTGAGGAGCCAATCTGCGTGCATTGTGAGCGTTTTTTGGAAAAAGCTCCGCTCTCATTCGTCTCTCTTCTGAAAGAAAAGGGGAAAAAAGGCAGCCATCTGCTTCCCGCGGTTCAGGACTTGTCCACGCCGAGGCGTGGAACAGAATGAGCTCGTGAGAATACAGGTGGATCTGTCTGAATGGTTTAAAGAGGGACTTTCCCTTTCGCGCTCGTAAAAAAAAAATAAAAAAGAAAGAAGGACGGCAGTCGAGAGAGAGCCTCGGGAGGATGATGTTATATCTTTAACACTTTCTGATACTGAGGTTAGTGCTCTGCTGGGTTTTTACCCAGGAAAAGCAGGAGATATTTGAGGATGGTGAAAAAGCTGAGACTGAGCCTTCTCAATTCTCCTGCCCTGCGTATGTAGAGCTGTTGGAGGTTATTGAGCGAAAATTTAAAAAACCTTTTGACCATAACCCTCCAGCTCAGGTGAGCCTTTTATTTCTGCATGATCTCCATACAGAGATTAAAAAGAAATGAAAGATGCCGTTTTCTTCTCGCATCCATCGGTTTCGGCATGAAAGTAATCTGCTGACATCGAGGTGATGCGCGAAAGCGGCTATGAGGAAATGCCCCCTGTAGAAAGAGCAAATATTTTTATAAATAATTTATAAATAATTTTTATCTGTGAAGATTTTTTCTTTCTGCAGGGGAAACATCCTCTCTTAATCTCCCTCCTTGCCATTTAAGCCCCTTCAGAAAATCATCTCGCTTAAATGGCAAGGCATACGAAGTAGCAGGTCAGGCTGTGGCTTTATTACACACAATGTTGGTGCTTCAAGCATATCAGACTGATCTGCTAAGAGACCTGGATAGAAGCAGGGGCCTTTTTCTGATCAGGTAGCTGAGCTGCACCGCACCACGGATCTCTCTCCGTGCTACCAAGCAGGCTGCCTCTGCCATGGGCAGGACTATGGCTGCCATGGTGGCAGCAGAGAGACATCTGTGGATGAACCTGGCAGACATCGGGAGGAAAGAAAATGCTTTCTTCTCGATGCTCAGGTTTAGCCTTCTGAGCTTTTCGGTATTTCCATTGAGACGGCGATTTAAGAAGTTCAGGTAGACGAAGGCGCACTCTGCTGCTTTCAGATCCTTCGTTCCACGAAGGTCCAGGTCTGAGCCCGAACAACATAGGGGTCCTGGCCTGTCCCGATCTGAGGATCAAAGACAGGCACAGAAGGCTAGTGTCGCAACTCGGGCTCCTCCCCCACCTGCGGGCAGGGGTCAGAGGAATCGTGGGTCAAGAGGAGGTAAGCAGAACCTAAGGGGTATGATCTAGATGAGTCAACGTTCTCGTCTGAATCAGAGTGATACCGAGGTATCTACTCGTTCCCTTTTGGGATTTTTAACCCTCTGGAGTCTAAGAGGTTATCAGGAAAAAATAGCCTCATAACGCGTATATGCTTTAATCGACTTCAGAGGGTTAACTTCTGCTTTTATCCTCCCCTTCCTAATTCCCCTGTAACCACCAGCTCTCCACCTGATCGAGGTTAGGTGGAAACCTCTCGGATAACAGTCTCCTATGCTGGACCTATAATATTTTTATGGTTCTATGTTCATAGCAACCACCTGACTGATGGTCCAGACTAAAAGGAGGCGCCCCTTGAGCGGGGCTCCAGCGCAGGAGGGTGGGTGAGTAAATGTAACCCTCTCTGTATATACTTATGTGTATTTAATTGCTGGTGGTTATGTGTCTACTAATAAACTCTGTGAGTTTCCTTTTGCAGTGCTCAGTTACAGTGTTTACTACACAATTGCCAGCACCAGCCATCCGGCTTCATGTTCCGGTATTAGGCGGCTGAGATCACAGGTTTCTGAGGGAGCCTCCTTGATCATCAGGCTTGGCACAGCACTGCAGGGAATTTCATGGATGTCCGGCCAGGTCACCCCGAGGGGTCTCCTGGCCGCTTAGGGGTGCTGTGGCATCTAGCGGGAAGTGGAGGTGGCAGTTACAGAAGTGTTCTTGTATATGCTGCCTAAGGTGATGCTCCCCTTGCCCGAGGTTTGTAAAATTGAGCTTGCCTCTCCCGTGAGATTCAGCGCCTCTGCGATGCTTAGGAACCTTTATGTACACACGCTAAGCTTTGTGCACATTCTCAAAACCACATGGTGGTCAGTGTGCACGTGAACACTTTGCGCACTTTCTAAAAATCCACAAGTGGTAAGTTTGCACGCAAGACTCTTCAAACTTTCTGAAATCTTGTACGATAAGGGTTTACGCGCTCCGCTTCGTTCCCTTTCTTGAGATGATTAGACCTTGGTTCCTTGGGCTCCATTCAGCCAGTGTGTATTTGTTTATATACCTCAAGCATCGCTTCCCTCAACATGAGGGGCTATTTGGGTGATTCTCGTGGTAACTTATCAGCGGCCCCCTTTTTCCAAAAAAAGGGTCGCCTATGAGCGCGCTACTCTGAGCTCGGAGTTCTCCTCTTATATGAGACTGGGTTCTCTGTTTTTTCCCCAGAGCGCTCCAGTATTGTTTCCATAAATCGAGTTGATGACTCTCAATCATACTGTTTTGAGATACACTATTCCATCTATGAGCTGCTCTATCGGAGTGCCACGAGAGCCCCTCCTTAGAACAGTATTTGAAAATCCATGCTATGGTAAGTGTGCACGTGAAGTCTTTGCACACGTTCTGAAATCCACACTGTGGTAAGTTCGCACTCTAGTATTCTGCGTTCTTTCTAAATTCCTATATGGTGAGGGCTTCACGCGGTAGCTTCATGCCCTTTCTTGAGTTGGTAAAAGCCCTGTTCATCTTGGGCGCCACTCCACCTATGTATCCTCGGATATATATCTAAACAGGGTGTTGCTACTAAAGAACTGTCGAGACAGCTCTTTCAGCAAGCTTATGCGTAAGCTAGCGGTAGCCCCTGTGTGACAGGCAAGACTTGGTAGAAATACTAGGTTCTTAGCCATATCCCTTTAAAGGAATCTTTCCTGATTCCAAGCCTTCAGCTCTACCCTGGGCCGAGGCCCTAACAATTGAGTTGGGTATGTAGCTTAGGCCTTTTGGCTGTACGGGGTACTGTCACAGACAGCCGTCTAACGTACCAGGGGCAACTCCCATGGAAATGGTAGAGTTGGTACTTAGTGCTCGCCATGATTCTGGCCTGCACTCCCCTCAGCATGGCGGCGTGGGTATACTGTTCCCCAAAGCGGCCCCTATAGGACGCAGTTCAAAGTTCCCTTGAAAGGGAACTGTCTCAGGTTATGTATGTAAGCATAGTTCCCTGAACAGGGAACGAGACACTGCGTCCTTTAGCTCCCTGCCATGCTTCGGACGCAAGCTTCAGGTGAAGAAATTAATGACGTGCTCTCCCGGTGATTATTTATAGTCGTGCCGGTAGTGACGTCGGAGGCTGTCGCCGGCCAACCAGTTGGTGTTTTTTCAATGTATGCTTCAGACACGGGTCACGACGAGGTGTTCCCCAAAGCGGCCCCTAGAGGACGCAGTGTCTCGTTTCCTACTCAGGGAACTATGGTTACATACGTAACCTGAGACAGTTTTCCTTTTAATTTTCAAAGCTCATCCATGTAAGGTGAAAACCAGCTGAAGTGAAATATTCACCACAGCAGACACATTCATTTTCCAACTGTGCATGACACAGGCAATGCGAATGGCACATCCTCTGAGACGGCATAAACAGACGACTGTGAGACAGAAACAATGGCATTGATGTACATTCCAAATACATCATGACAGAATGTAAAACATTTACCCAAATAAATTCTAAACCTTATGCACCATTTTTAGAAATTAACTGTCCCATCACAGGCTAATATTCTGAAAAATCATATTTCGAATAATAATAAATAAAAAAAAGCTAGGGCATTGTTATATGTTTGCTAGGATGTTTGGGTGCACCACTAATAAGCTCTACAAATAGAATGTTGAGAATTTATAACAGTTACAAATAAAATTGAAGAACTCATTAGGCATTGTCAGGCCCTCTTAATTTCACCCCTCTGCACACACAGATATAAACGTAAATCTACACAGCACCCAGTAAATCACTGTGATTTATAAATATAATGTAAAGTCTCTTTCCATACCGATAGCAATCGTCACACCTCTGTTTATCAATTGCACTGGCTACCAATAGTTGCTCGCATAAAATTCAAGGCATTAATGTTTGCCTAAAACCACCACTGGGTCTGGACCCATTTACCTAAATTTATTACTTCAGACTAATGTGCCAACTAGAATCTTGCGTTCAGCAAATGAACGTCACTTGATTGTGCCATCCCAAAGAAGAATCTTTTTTATGTTTTTGTATTCGATTTTCTTTTCATTTATTATGCAATTATAAAAAAGACCTCTAACACTAGCTTGCTCTATTCTTTTTCTATTCTATCTGTTTTATTTTTATTTATTATATTATTTAAAAGCCCTTGCTACGTGTACTGCGTTTAAGCTAAATAAGACTTGCTATAGCACTTATATATCATTGCTCTTGTTGTTTTTGATTGCTCCCACTGTCCTCATTTGTAAGTCGCTTTGGATAAAAGCATCTGCTAAATGAGTAAATGTATATTTAAATGTAATCACTAATTTAAGTGGTTTAAATGTATTTTTATGTATAAATATTATCTGTGGAAGGCACAGGAATATAAAATGTTTCTCCAATCATATTCTAAGATGGGCTGTCCTACCTGCCTGTCAATGCTTGTATTTGCATAGCTTTGTGCCCCCTGTCCCTTCAACAACGCCATCTTGTGACGATTCGTGTACCAGAGAGACACAGGAGAGAGTAGATCCATTTGCTAGTATTTATTAAATTAAGGGTAATCCAAATCGTGGTCGAACAAGCCAAGGTCAAAGCCAAACAGACAGTTCAAAATAAACAAACTAATAAACAAAGGAGGGAACAGGAAAGGGAACTCGGAAGACGAGAGGTTAGGGTGAATCTCAGAAGATGAGAAGACGAAGGGGAATCTCGGATGACGAGAAGGCTGATAACATGAAGGGTAAGGACTCCATACAAACAACAGGGAAAGACTGGTATTTATAGGGAGGCTAATGACAATAAAGTGACTGCACCTGGTGCAATTAACAGGAGTGCAGTTACTGTGAAGACAGGACCAGACTAGAGGAATTCTAGTGCCTACAGTGAAGTGCCTAAGGGGAAGTGAGCCCACTAATGGACACCCAGGGAAACAGAGACTAGACAGCGTGACATTACCCCCTCCTCCACGGAGCAGCTGCCAGATGCTCCACCCGAACCCAAGGGAAAACCAAAAACACAAAGAGACCAGGAGGGAGGTGGAGCGGCGGAGGACTAGGGGGAGGGACGGAAGGCCAGGTAAAATGGGGAAAACAGAGACAAGAGGACCAGGTAGAATGGGGAAACAGAGACAAGACGACCAGGTAAAATGCGAAAACAGAGACAAGAGAAGTGCAACACAAAACAAGGAGTCCAGGAGGGTGGTGGACCGGCGGAGGATCCGGGGAAGGGACGGAGGGCCAGTGCCCGGTTGCATGAAACTCCTTAAGTGAGGGTTTCCCTGAGGGAGAAAAAATCCCTGAGGTAAGGGATTTCAATAAGAGCGTTGCAAGAAACCTCTTAACTGTCACCCTTACCTAAGTGTTTATACTAAGCGTTTCACAGTTGTTTCTGACAACAAAGATCACCGCGGTTGCTATAGTTACTACCTCTAACAGTAAACGGAACATAACGAACCACAAAGCCAAACCCTTGCTAAAATCACACTTGTATTAATATATTTTTGCTATGGAGAGTACAAACATAACAGAAAACAAAAAAACGTAAACCAAACTGGACAGAGGACGAAAAGGCAATTATTGTTTTCGTAAGTGGTTATAATAATAATAATACTTTTCAGCCTTTCATCAACCATTCATCGTCTCCAAGAGATTATTACGATCATTAAAAACACGCCTTGGTATTTCCTCCTCTTCAATTAACACTAAATCAGCCATCATATTTTGAGTTTAAGTTGACTTAAGGGAGCTGTTTTGGTCCCCTAAATTTATTAAGGTGAAATGGTCACTAAGGATTTTGTAGCAACGCTTAAGGGAACACTTAGATAATTAAGGGGAAAAACTTAATGACAGCCTTAAGTTCCTTAAGGAAACCCTTAGGGTATTTTCTTGCAACCCAAGTTTCACTAAGGGTACCCTTAACCTTATATCTAAGGGATTTCTTAGCTTAAGGAGTTTCATGCAACCGGGCACAGGTCCTTAGAGGGAAACAGAACGAAAGACACATACTAGAAACCCAGGAAGGAGGTGGACCGGCGGAGGATCAGGGGGAGGGACGGAGGGCCAGGTCCATAGGAAGAAACAGAAAGAAAGACACAGACAGAAGAACAACAAAAAAATAAACACAAAAACACAAGTCCAAGAAGGACATCACGTGACGCCCACCAGGGCGGAGCAGAAGACCACCATAACCATGTGGTCAGGATGGACACCCCCCAGGGCGGAGCAGAAGACCACCACAACCATGTGGTCAGGGCGGAAGCCACCCAGGGCAGAACAGAAGACCACCACGTCAGTGTGGTCGAACCAGACGCCCCCCAGGGCGAAGCAGAAAACCACCACATCCTTGTTGTCGAGGCGGAAGGACCCCATGGCGGAGCAGAAGACCACCACAACTGTGTGGTCAGGGCGGAAGCCCCCCAGGGCGGAACAGAAAACCACCATGTCCATGTGGTCGAACTAGACGCCCCCTAGGGCAGAGCAGAAGACCACCACATCCTTGTGGTAGAGGCAGACGGACCCCAGGGCGGAGCAGAAGACCACCACAACCGTGTGGTCGGGACGGAAGCCCCCCAAGGCGGAGCAGAAGACCACCACATCCTTGTGGTCGAGGCAAAAGGCCCCCAGGGCGGAGCAGAAGACCACCACATCCGTGCGGCCAGACCAACAAGAGGACAAGTCTGGTTGGGCAAGTCTGAAACATAGAACATGAACATGTTAAGGGTAGCCTCCGTGGCCACAACAGGAACAGTCGGGTGCTCAGAGAGTTCGACTGAGACATGACGAGTCTCTGGAAGTTCCGCAGAGGCGGGGAGAGATTCTGGTAGTTCAGCAGAGACGTGGAACGGTTCTGGTAGTTCATCAGAGACGTGGAGAGGCTCGGGTAGTTCCACAGAGAAGTGACGAGACTCTGGTAATCCCATGGTGTTTATACTGGATTCAAGAAGATTGGTGCTGACTTGACTCTGCTCATGAAGATTATTGGTGACTTGCATTTGTTCATGAAGATCATTGGTGACTTGTATTTGTTCATGAAGATCAATGGTGACTTGCCTTTGTTCATGAAGATCACTGTTGATTTGAATTCTCCCATGAAGAACCCCGGTGACTTGACTCTGTCCTTGAAGATCACCAGTGACTTGACTCTGTCCTTGAAGATCACCAGTGACTTGACTCGGTCCTTGAAGATCACCAGTGACTTGACTCGGTCCTTGAAGATCACCAGTGACTTGACTCGGTCCTTGAAGATCACCAGTGACTTGACTCTGTCCTTGAAGATCACCAGTGACTTGACTCTGTCCTTGAAGATCACCAGTGACTTGACTCTGTCCTTGAAGATCACCAGTGACTTGACTCTGTCCTTGAAGATCACCAGTGACTTGACTCTGTCCTTGAAGATCACCAGTGACTTGACTCTGTCCTTGAAGTTCACCAGTGACTTGACTCTGTCCTTGAAGATCAACGGTGATTAGCCTTGACTCTGGAAGGTCCACGGTAACTAGCCCTGACTCTGGAAGGTCAACGGTGACTAGTCCTGACTCTGGAAGGTCAACGGTGACTAGTCCTGACTCTGGAAGGTCAACAGTGACTAGCCCTGATTCTGGAAGGTCAAAGGTGATTAACCCTGACTCTGGAAGGTCAATGGTGACTAACCCTGACTCTGGAGGGTCCACAAGTCCCTGACTCAACTCTGGAAGGTCAACAGGAACTAACCCTGACTCTGAAAGGTCAACAGTGACTGACCCTGACTCTGGAAGGTCAACGTTGACTAACCCTGACTCTGGAGGGTCCATGAGCACCTGACTCGACTCTGGAGGGTCCACGAGCACCTCACTCGACTCTGGAGGGTCAACCGGAGCCTGACTCAACTCTGGAAAGTCAACGGGCACCTGACTCGACTCTGGAAGGTCAACAGGAATCTGGCTTGATTCTGGAGGATCAACTGGAACGTGACTCGACTCTGGATGGTCAACAGGAACCTGACTCGACTCTGGATAGTCGACTGGAACCTGACTCAACTCTGGAGGGTCAACAGGAACCTGACTCATCTCTGGAGGGTCAACGGGAATATGACTCGACTCTGGAGGGTTAACCGGAACCTGACTCAACTCTGGAGGGTCAACGGGAGCCTGACTCAACTCTGGAGGGTCAATGGGAGCCTGACCCAACTCAGGAAAGCCCACTGTGCTGTGGCACTGGGCTGGCGTCCATCTTGCCTCGTGGCGCTGAGCTGGCGGCCATCTTGTGCTGTGGTGTTGGGCTGGTTTCCATCTTGCCTCGTGGTGCTCAGTTGGCGGCCATCCTGTGCAATGGTGCTGGGTCGGCAGCCATTCTGCGCAGCGGCGCTGAGCTGGCAGGCCATCTTGTGCAGCGGCACTGGACTGGCGGCCATCTTGTGCAGCGGCGCTGGATCAGCAGACTTGCGCCTCCTTTCCCCTCTCCGTCCACAATGGTAAGACGGCAGCGGATCTCTTTAGGATGAAGACCTTCTGTGACGATTCGTGTACCAGAGAGACACAGGAGAGAGTAGATCCAATAGCTAGTATTTATTAAATTAAGGGTAATCCAAATCGTGGTCGAACAGGCCAAGGTCAAAGCCAAACAGACAGTCCAAAATAAACAAACAAATAAACAAAGGAGGGAACAGGAAAGGGAACTCGGAAGACGAGAGGTTAGGGTGAATCTCGGAAGACGAGAAGACGAAGGGGAATCTCGGATGACGAGAAGGCTGATAACACGAAGGGTAAGGACTCCATACAAACAATAGGGAAAGACTGGTATTTATAGGGAGGCTAATGACAATAAAGTGACTGCACCTGGTGCAATTAACAGGAGTGCAATTACTGTGAAGACAGGACCAGACTAGAGGAATTCTAGTGCCTACGGTGAAGTGCCTAAGGGGAAGTGAGCCCACTAGTGGACACCCAGGGAAACAAAGACTAGACAGCGTGACACATCTCTCATGTTATTACTGGTTAGCCTCTGGTCTGTGTTTTTCAATTGCTAGTCTCTCCTTATTTTCTCTCTTTAAATAGCATTTCATGAGAATTTCTCTTTCTGATATTCCAAAGCATGGTGTACTTTCATTTTTTTCATAACTGTTGTGCAAAAGCAATCAGAACCCCTTGTGTAGTGTAATGTTTAATTGAAGCATTGTGAGACTTGTTGAAAGAATGTCTACATACTTAATGAAATTATTCTACTTCCTGCTGGATGTAAAGAGATTCACACGCTTCAAGCCTGCTTTCGCCAATATCCTATGGTGTTTTTGTAAACACTGCATTTCATATTTGATTTATGCATCCCACTCAGTTAATTTCTTGCTTCTAAAGAAACATGTTTTTTTTCTGGGTGGTAAATGCAAATTTTAAAATTCTATGTATATAAAACAACCATATATTATATAAGTATTATATATTATATTATATAAGTATAAGTACTATAAGTATTATAAGTGAAAAATAAAATCTTGAATGTTGCTTGAAGGGGCGTCTGGCAAATCTTGACTTGTATAGATGGATTTAAATAAGCCAGACATGGAAGCCAAAGTACAGAAAAAGTACATCTAATATAAAAATATTTATTTTTAGCAAATCTAAAAATACATGGCTAAAAATGAAAACTTCTACTTGTAATACTGTCTTGCAAATCTAGACTTTTAAATATAGATTTAAATAAGCCACACGGAAGCCAGTGTACAGAAAAAGTACATCTAATGAAAAATATTTATTTTTAACTAATCTAAAAACACATGGCTAAAAAAAAAAACCCTGCTACTTACTATGTATACCATTTTCTTTTTTATATATAGTTGCTATTAAACATATGTATACCAACAGATTTTTCTTCGGTATTGTGACATACATCAAGTAAAACTGATTATCAAAAAAGAATGATGGGTGGGGAATAGCTTTGTCAAAAGTACCGACCGTGATACCATTCTGTACTGAAATGTAAAAAAACTTCCCATTTCCCGATAATATTTGAGCACTGCTGAGCAAATTCTTACACAACGCTAATTGGTCATTGTGTTCATGTGCTTAACAGATATGACTATGATTGGCTACAATGATTATCTCTTCACACTCTTCACTGAGTGCTCACAAAAAACACAGGGGAGCGTTTGAAAGCCATGTCTATCAGCGGATCCGTCTAGGTGCCGATATATTAAGGAACCGCTGGCTGTGACGGCCTGTAATTTTGGCAACACTATTGGGGACTTGGTTCTATCAATTAGGTGTTGATTAAATACAATCAATATTAAATTTATTAACAGAGGCGGATCTTATTGTGAGCATGCAGTGGATTTTAAGGTAAGCACAAGGTTTAAATATCATGGTACTCTCATGAACACACACTGAAACTGTTGTTTTCTTTGTGCACAAAAAAATATTCTCAAAGCTTCATACAAATTAAGGTTGAACCACTGATGTGACATGGACTGTTTTAACGATGTCCTTGCCTTTCTGTCTATGCAGGGTCAGAAAGCTCTTGGATTTCATTAAAAATATCTTAAAGGGTTAGTTCACCCAAAATCAAAATTATGTAATTAATGACTCACCCTCATGTCATTCCAAACCTGTGACACCTCCATTTACCTTCGGAACACAGTTTAAGATATTTTAGATTTAGTCCGAGAGCTCTCAGTCCCTCCATAGAAACTGTGTGTACGGTATACTGTCCATGTCCAGAAAGGTAATAAAAACATCATCAAAGTAGTCCATGTGACATCAGAGGGTCAGTTAGAATTTTTTGAAGCATCGAAAATACATTTTGGTCCAAAAATAGCAAAAACTACGACTTTATTCAGCATTGTCTTCTCTTCCGTGTCTGTTGTGAGACCGTTCAAAACAAAGCAGTTTGTGATATCCGGTTCGCGAACGAATCATTCGATGTAAATAGATCTTTTTGAACCAGTTCACCAAATCGAACTGAATCGTTTTAAGCGGTTCGTGTCTCCAATACGCATTAATCCACAAATGACTTATGCTGTTAACTTTTTTAATGTGGCTGCCACTCCCTCTGAGTTAAAACAAACCAATATCCTGTAGTTATTCATTTACTCAACCAGTACACTGACTGAATTTTTTTTTTTTTTTTTTTTTTTTTTTTTTTTTTTTCTGTGTGTTGTTGTGTGTCTGTTTACTGGAAGCTTATGTCACTAAAACAAATTCCTTGTATGCGCAAGCATACTTGGCAATAAAGCTCTTTCTGATTCTGATTCTGATTCTGAACTGCTGTGAAGAGAGAACTGAAGATGAACACCGAGCCGAGCCAGATAACGAACAAAAGATCTACTCATTCTCGAGTCTCGAGGGTGAGTAATTCATATTTTTTTGTGAACTATCCCTTTAATTTTTTCCATCATTTTAGTAAATTGTGGCCACTGTGTATGTTTAATTAATGGCCACAATTATAACAATGATGAGAGCCATAATATATATATATATATATATATATATATATATATATATATATATATATATATATATATATATATATATATAATAAAAAAATAAAATAAAATAAGCAACTGTGTCAAAAAGTGATAAGTAATGTCTGCCCCATGTTTATGCTTGTACAGGATGCATTTAGCTAGGAATAAATACTACTACTAATAATAATTCATTACATTTATATAGCGCTTTTCTGGGCACTCAAAGAGCTTTACATAAAAGGGGGTAATCTCCTCAACCACCACCAGTGTGCAGGATTCACCTGGATGATGTGACAGCAGCCATATTGCGCCAGAACACCCACCACACACCAGCTTACTGGTGGAGAGGAGACTGAGTCATGAAGCCAATCAGTGTATGGGGATGGTTAGGAGGCCATGACAGTCAGAGGCCAAAAAAGTAAAGATGTGCATATCCATCCTCTCTTGCCAAATTCTCATCTCCCCTGAGTGCTATTATAGTCTCTCATCTGAACCTACATTTTAAAGTGTCTTTATGTTACTAGCCAAGGTTTGCGCAGTTGTCAACATTTGACCCGTCCTAGTGAGCTCATGTTCTAGCCCAAAAGTCATGCGGTTTCCATTCTGTGGGGGCCTGAGGAAAGATAAACTGGAATTGAAGCCATGACCATTTTAGATGAAATCTCTATCAAACTGTATTGCTGTAGAGAGAGAAGGATTTTGCTGGATTTAAACACCACAACTGCTCATGCCCTACAAGTCTGACTTTATGGAGATTAAATATTGATAGGATGTCTTGCCCTTCAACGAGAAACTCAGTCTATTTTAGATAACAGACTCTTCTGATAATCCTGGAACTCTGGACTCAATAGACTTGACAGATTGACATCCAGATAAATCTTTAGAAGGTGGTACACAATTTGTTTATCTTATTTATTTTTTCCCTGCATGAGTGGAGGGTTTTAAAACAAAAACTCATACCCAGTCAGTGCAGCAGGGTAAATGTCCAAAGTTTTACAGCCTCTTTGCGGAAAAAAATTGTATTATTCATGGAGGGTTCAAGTGCCAGAAGGGTCTACAATTTGCACAGTTTGCAAAATTAATTCTACTAAAGGATGAAGTACGGCTACTGGTTCTTCAAAGAACAAGATGGGGATGTCTGAAAGGTGCTTTGATCAAGCTAGGAAGGAATATTTAATGGACTGGCTAACCTAAAAATGAAAATGCTGTCATGATTTACTAACTTAATGTCATTCCAAACCTGTACAACTTTTTTTCTTTCATTGAACACAAAAGATAAATTACCCTTTTACAGCCTGGAAACTCTGGGCAAAGCAGGTTATTGGACAGTATGAGCATAAATCCTTGTTATTTATTGATGTAAATGCATTAAAGCAAATTGTGATTATAAGTAAACACCAGAAATAATGATTTACTTATTTGTTTACAAACCAAATAAAACAGCTTGAGGGTTTCTAAATAGCTCTTGCATTTTTCAATGCTCTGAATGACACTGTCTAAAACCAGATTGTTTTTTTCTTTGTTTTTTCCCAACTTTTGAAGGGCAATATATTTTGTAGAACAACTGGGCTTTTATTTTCTATACACTAAATGTAATAGTGATTTTTACTGGGCAAGCTCCAAAAATGCACTACAAAACATAAATCACAATAAATGTGACCCTGGACAACAAAACTAGTCTTAAGTCGCTGGGGTTTATTTTTAGCAATAGCCAAAAAAACATTACGTTCTCAATTCTAAGACAGAGAGAGAAAAAAATCCTCTGAATTCTGGGTTCACATCTCACAAAAGGTTTCCGCCACAAATAAAAATATAATAGTGGAAATTGCGACTTATCTCACAATTCAGATTTTTCTTGTCAGAAATGCACATTTGTAACTTTTCCAAGAAAAAAGTCCAAATTGTTGCAGTTACCTTCCTTTTTAATCCTGTAGCAGAAACAAGCTTACATCCAATTCCGCATTATATTTAAAGTCAATGATGCCAAAGGTCATTGGCTCTTCAATGTTATATGACCAATCATGCTGATAAGAAGTCTGTTTTCAATTTAAAAAACTGTTACATTTTGGTCAGTTTATCACACTGTACTATATAGGTGTGGAATTGCCATTTGCACTATTTGAATGGAAAAGAGCTGCTTAGAAATTCTGCAAAGCATTATTGTTACATGCCAAATTCATATGGGGTTCAGAATGGCCAAGGAAATTATGGCATAACTTCATTTTTGGGTGACCTACTCCTTAAACACCCAAAGTGGGCATATACAAATATACTATTTAAAGCAGTTTTACCAATTTTGCATTTGACTACAGCAAATTGTCCTATTAAATTGTACTATTAAATTGTACTGTATCCTTACAGGCTTTATACAGGGCACAAAAAAAGAAAAGAAAAAAAGTGGAGCATAGAGAGAAAAAGCAACAGAAAAAGAAAGAAAGCAACTGAGCATCACTCCTAAGGCTGAATCATGGGGCAGAAATGCCATCAGTGGCCAAAGAGCAGTGCAGCAGGAGGCCTAAATGTTTCTTTCCTCAGCCTCACAATGACCTGGATATGTATGACATCAGCGCCTGCCTGACAGAACATTCCCTTTGCTTCATTTGGTTGATTTTAGCCGTTGGAAGTTGTCGGCAGAGCTTCTAATAAGCTATATAGGCATTTATGACAAGCTTTCATTCTTTATTTACTGTAGGCTGTTAAGTGGAGTGAGAGACACAGCTTTTGACAGATGGAGAGGAAAGAATAATGCTGGGGAACTTCTCACAGGGCTGACCGCAGGCCTTTATTTCAACATTGACCGCTTCTCTCACCACAGCATGCTGTCATGACCCTGTATTATCTGGGAATAAAAGCACAATCATACGCACATACTTGGACACAGAGGTCATTGGGCAGTGACATAAAATACTTTGAGAAAGCTGACATGCAGTTTTCCATGTTAAACTTAATTTAATAAGTTTTATGACTTATGTTTACAATAAAGAGTCTACAATTTGTACTTTAAAAATTGACTGTCACACAGCTGAATATTAAATAACCTTATATTATAGACTTTCCTTACTAATGTTTGACCTAAAATCTTGAAAATGAATTCAAAACAAGTAGCCATGTTATGCATCAGCTAACCTCCTGCTCCATGGCATGACTTTGTCCAAAAAAAAAAAGAAAAAAAAAGTATTTTCTCTCTTTTCCTTTCTGACCTTGGCAGAATAATGATCTGCCACTGCAGCACATTTGTTAGATTTCAATGTTTTATTTATTTATTTATTTATTTTTTGCTTATGCCAGGCACACTCTACAATTATTGTCGTCATGTGCACATTTAAAGACTCACAGTTTCTTCTGGGTTTTCTGACAGTTTCTTCACAGTTTTCTGTCATGCTGTTACTCGCTTTGCACAACCAATTGCAAACTAGATCACTTCTATCCAACTTTAGCTACAATACCAAAAGTAAATAATTGAATAAGGATATATATATATATATATATAGTCTATAAGCTTTAGACTGCATTTAGAAATAATAGTTTTTAGCTGATTAAATATTTAACAGCAAGGCATAACTACAAACTGCAAATAATGTATTCTTCATAGAAATTTGCATGCCTTTGTTAAACATTTTGTACCTTCATATAATTTTTTCAGGCTTGGAAATCTTTAAAAACTCCCTGATAATAAGTTTTTTTAAACCTGTGCACCCTGTTAATTGACTAAATATGTACAAACAATATGGAGGACATTTCTGCACTGATTTGCTTTTGCCATTGTAGCAAATTCCCATTCGTAGCAAATATAGGAGACTGAAGTAACTTATTTCAAATCTAAGGAGGTTAATGGAGTTTCCTCTTATGGTTCTACATAGCACCATTTGACAAAGGTGTTGCATAGTCATTCCTCTGTGATTACGAGACAATAAACCACATTTAGTGATATTTAGCAAAATTGTTTTGACTTTATTTTGGGAACATCTGTCATATTAACACACTTACAATGTCAAAGTGTGACATGCTTCAGTCTTGTATTGTATACTTGACTTTAGCCATGCAACTTTTATTCAGAAATCTTATTCCATGGTTAAGCAACATTTAAAGCTTAATTCTTTGCATATCGGTTTCCATATCGGTCATCAAGCTACCTGTAGACTCCAGATATATTCTTTACTGCCTTGTCAATGACAAGAGGTGCATAAAAAGGAAAGCAAAGGCCTCGACCCTGACAGTATCATGTGGGCTGAATGGCCTTCAGTCCAGGGTGATGCAGGGAGTCAGCAGGTGAAAACAGGAGTTGCAAAATGTGAGAGGAAGATCTCAAGATCAACAACACTTCAATTAAAACTCTTAAGAAATACCTAAGCAGTTTACATGACACTATCCTATTCTTTTCCCACTGGCCATGTTTATCTTTGCAGCATATGGGTTGCATAAATCTGGATTCAGGCATCTTGCTCTAAAGCTCAATTAGACAGCTCAAGTGTTTGTACATAGCACTGCTGCAAATAAAAAAGGACAGATGGGGGAAATTTTTCACTTTTGTAAAAATGTCACATTATTCTTCCTCCTAATGCACTTTTTGTGTAATTACTTTGATTAATAAAACAAGATTGACAATGGAATAATGTATATAAATACTGGCGGTGAGAATTGAGGTATAAATAGATTTAAATGTACTGAGGTGGGCCTCAACACCTGAATGAATTAGCAGTGGTTAGCCTTGGAAAAGAAACATAATTGTAACGTGTGGCAAGTGAAATTCATCTCATTATTATGGAAATTTTTTAATCTAAATTAGCAGAGTTCAACTGAACATGTTCTCTTGGCTCCCACCCTCACTTGTTTAGTTTCTTCACCATGATGTATCTATTCCTTTTATTATTTCCCCCTCTCTCTCACTCTCTTTTTCTGATTTCCCTACAGGAAACACTGTCCTGGCAGCCCGGCCTTCTTAAAAGCATTATTTCTTTGGAGAAAATCCTTCAGTGTTGACCTCTGAAATATTTGGCTGACAGCCATTTCCTCTCAACGAGCTCATCAATCCATCCGGTTCTTGAACGGCCTTGATTTTATTGTCTTATGCAACCTATAGTGATCCGTTCATCTGTCATTTTTAATATCATGTTTTTTTCTTCTTCAAAATTTAGTCTTAAGCCTGATGCACTCTGTATGATTTTAGCAATGGTTTTGCCGTGCCAGAAAATTTTTTGGGAATAGTAAATAATTTATTTTGTTGTAGTTAGATGGATTCGTGATACTGATATTGCCGTGATTACAGTGTGCCAGGAATTGATTTTTATTACAACTAATAAACTTCTACTTTTCATTTTGTTGCATGAAGGTCACAATAAAACCATCTTGAAAACATTTTATCAGCCATCTCAAAGATAATGTGCCGGGTAAAAAAAATAAACAAAAATAAACAAAAAATAAATAAATGTAACTAAACAGTTTACATCAATAGTTTTGTTACAACAGTTTCTAATTAAATTATGTGCAACCAGCAAACCACACTGAGTTAGAAGAACTTAATCTGTAGAATAAACACTTTTAATCTGTTTACTGAATGTTTTTTTTTAAGTTTCTACAACTAATTGATTGTTGACATAGAACCAAATAATTCCAGCTTTTTCAATTAAAATCAACAGCTAGAACAGCACATGTTAATGTAACTCAATTAGCATGTAAATGTAATGAACAAGCAAGATATCACTCATCACTGGCATTAGCACAGACATTGCTCATAGAAACAGTGAAGTGTTTACCTTCATGTGTATGATGCCAGTAAGGAGACATGATCTGTTCACTTAATTTTGTCGTGGCCATGACATCCTTATGTTATAGGAATAACATCCATTTCTCGTGGCCACAAGTTAAATGTAAACAAACCTGCCTGACCACCGCAACTTGGGATTATCAGAGATGTATTCATTAATATTTTAATTTGAATTTAGAAATTATTATGTTATTATAGAAATTATTTCATAATTAAATTATTATATAAACCATATGCCTTGGCTAGCAGACTGTATTACTTGCGATAGTCAGTATTTAAATTTGTCATGAATAAATGTCACATAAAGAGCATAATATGAAATAGGTCCATAAGTCCATTAACTGTCTTTTTACTGTAATATTTGTATATTATTATTATTAACCTATTATTATTGGTTATATTTTTGGTTTATTCATTTTTCCTCTTCATTTCAATCTCTTTATTGAACGTTCTGAATACTTTTGTAAATAATAGCCTACTGTAAATGCTCACCTGCCTATAAAGCTTTAAATATGCTGACTGGAATTTTTGCTGGAATGCAGTTTAAATTTAACCTACATTTAATTTTCTTTTGGCAAATTAATGGACCATAATTATAAATACTAAAGTATTTAGTTTAGAAATTAATAATTCACGCAGTTTAATTTGTAAATGAAAACACAGCTCATTTATCATCACACATGGGCATAAATACAGTCATGAAGTCAAAACTTTATTGGCATAATTGTCAGGCATTTATTTACAAAATATATGGCAGGCTAGAAAATACTAACATAATTATACAAAACGTTAACTAGATAAAGCAATACACAAATTGAAAGGGAAAATAAACATATATAACAATAAATATAAAATATTGCCCTAATAAGTTAAAGTAATAATAATAATAATAAATTAAATGTTTAATGTTAATAAAAATGTTTTATTCAGGTTTGTTTACGCATTAAACGCATTACATAAAATTTCCTCAACATCTCGAGGCCATGACATAAGGATGTCGTTACATCGACAAAATGATCTTGTGGCCACACCATAATATCACATTCCCAAGTGTCAATATGACATTCCCTCAAATGAATATCTTGTGGGCACAACATATCACGTTCCCAAGAATTATGATGTCGTGGCAACGACAAAACTAAGTGGACCATATCTCCTTTGGGGCACCGTACATGTGGTCTACTCTTCAGAACAATGATAATCACAAAACATCAACATAACAAAGACTCTTTTAAATGTCAAACATGACAACACTAATCAAGAACAGGTATTTCCTTTTACTAAAAAACAAAATGATTTCAGCATTTATTCACCTTATTTAGTAGGGCTGGGTTTTGACACACATGTCATGACTCAATTCGGACTCACAAGCTTTCGATTGGATTTCCAGTTTAAATAAATTTGATTCAGTATCGATTATTGTGTCTGTGTGTGTGTGTGTATATATATATATATATATATATATATATATATATATAGTCGCTGTCGGGCGGAATCCAAAGTCTGCGGTCACTTTGAGCCTTTTTGAGAAGAGACAAGGCTTTACGAGCTAATCAAAGCAAATGATTGTTGTTACATACATCTTCCTGAACTCTATTTTAAACGTTAGAGCTATGAGTGATGCAATACCAAAAACGATAATAAAACGTACTCGGTTACTAACGTAACCTCGGTTCTCTCTAGAAGAGCGAGAACGAGTACTGCGTCTTAGCTAAGACGCTACGGGAAAAGTCTCTTTTCACGAAATACTGAAGCAAAAAATTATCCTTAATTTTGTATTTTTGTAAAGCGCATTTGCAGCAGTACACAGCCATAGGCGAGACGGCTCGCTCGCTCATTGGCTGTTATGCGGCAACTGCACAGCCTATCGAGCGCAGGCTGATGCAAGATCAGACAAATAAGGGCGCTTCGCGCCCTTCATGCCACTTCCCGCCGAAACGGGTGTGGCCCAACCTATAAAAGGAGCTCGAAAAGGCTGACTCACCTGATTTATTTCATCGCCAAAGCGAACCAGAGTGAATCGTACGCACGGCAGAGAACGCAGTACTCTTACGAGAGCTCTCTCGTACTGCGTCTTAGCTAAGACGCTACGGGAACCCCATGTAAAACGCCGTGCGCGCAGGGATAACACACCAATAAACCTGAAGCAACGCCCAGGATTTACAGTGCACAGTCACCCGAGGGACTCACAGAGAGTCCAGGACAGGAAGGGGGGAAGCCCTCCGTCCCATATCTAGCAGCATCCGCAGATGTGGCAATATAACACAGCCGAGGCAAGGCGCATAACGGGCATAACGCTCACAAACTCAGAGTTCCCCTCAGGGCCCTGATTCGACTATACCGACAGCAGCCTTGCTTGCAAGGCGGGAACCTCCAGGTTATAGAACCTGATAAATGTAGATGGCGAGGCCCAACCTGCCGCCATACATATATCCTGCAAGGAGATCCCAGTAGACCACACCCACGAAGAGGCGACGCCCCTTGTGGAGTGTGCTCTGATGCCCAGTGGGCACTGAAGGCCCCTGGAAGCATAAGCTAATGCTATGGCGCCAACTATCCACCTGGATAGAGTCTGTCTCGAAACAGCCATTCCCTTGGAACGTCCACTGAACGAGACAAACAGCTGCTCAGTCTGTCGAAAGACAGCGGAGCGAGACACATAAGCTCTTAAAACCCTAACAGGGCAAAGAAGACTCGAGTCTCTATCCTCTCCTGACACCGACAGGGCAGACAGGGCAATAACCTGAGCCCGAAAACGGCGTGGTGAGGGACTTCGGCACATAACCATGCCTAGGTTTGAGCATGACCCTTGAGTCATTAGGCCCAAACTCCAAGCACGACTGGCTCACCGAGAGCACGTGCGGGTCACCCACACGCTTCACTGAAGCGAGAGCCAACAAGAATACTGTCTTGAACGACAGATGCTGGAGGCTAATTGATTGGATAGGCTCAAAAGGGGGACCCTTCATGGCCTCCAAAACCTCCGCGAGGTCCCACATAGGGACTGACGGAGGTCTGGGAGGATTCAGCCTCCTAGCTCCTCTAAGGAAGCGGATGACCAAATCGTTCCTTCCTATTGACTGACCGAGCACTGTTTCAGAAGACGCTGTGATGGCCGCCACATAAACTTTGAGCGTGGATGGGGCTCTGCCCTTATCCAACAGCTCCTGTAGGAAGGAGAGAACCTCTGTCACCTCACAACTAAGGGGTGAACATCCCCAAGCTGTGCTCCAGCTGGAGAACACCGACCACTTCGAGGCATACAGCCGTCGTGTCGACGGAGCTCTAGCCTCAGTGATGGTATTTAGCACTCCCACTGCGAGATCAGCGGGTAACCGATGAGCGCCCACACATGGAGGGACCACAACTCCGGTTGAGGGTGCCAAATCGAACCCCTGGCCTGCGAGAGGAGGTCCCTCCTCAACGGCACTGGCCACGGGGCGACGTCTGCTAACTGCATCAAATCTGGGAACCATGGTTGGTTCTTCCAAAAAGGTGCTAATAGCAGTATTGAACATCTCGTTTCTCTCACCCGTTCTATCACCTGCGGAAGGAGGGAGACAGGAGGGAAAGCATAAAGCGGGCCAGATTCTGTAGCCCAGGCACATGAACTGCCTTCAGCGAGCGCAAGTTGCGCTGAGCCCAAACCAGGAGGCGTTCCACCAGCCTGTACAGGTTTCGGGACCCGAGACCGCCCTGGCGATTTATGTAGAACACCACAGACATGTTGTCCGAACGGACTAAGACGTGGCGGCCCTTGATTCAGGGACAAAAGCGCGTTAGCGCGTTCTCCACTGCCAGCATTTCCAGACAGTTGATATGATGGAGCTTTTCCCGTTCTGACCACAGGCCAAAGGACGGTCTGCCCTCGAGCAGCACTCCCCATCCCGAAGTGGAGGCGTCCGTCGACACCATCTTCACATTCGAGGAAGTCCCCAGGCTTACACCTGATTGGTACCAGCCGTTTGCTGTCCAGGGTTTCAGGGCTGTGACGCAGCCCTGATCGACCTTGAGACGCAGTTGGCCAGATACCCGCGCTTTCAGCCAGAGCTGCAGGGTGCGCATGCGGAGCAGGCCCAGCTGCAGAACCGGAGATGCTGAGGCCATGAGACCCAGCATCTTCTGACAATGTTTGAGTGAAAGGTCGCACCGCAGCGGAGAGAACTCGCTGCGCGCTGAATGCCCAACGCGCACTGTGGTGACAGCCGCGCCGTCATGGAACATGAGTTCAGAGCTATACCCCAAAACAGTATCGTCTGACTGGGGTTCAGCGAACTCTTCGTCCAATTGACACTGAGACCGAGCTTCTCGAGGTGATCGAGTAAAACGGCCCTGTGCTACACAAGCTTCGCTCGTGATTGAGCCATAATCGGCCAGTCGTCCAAATAATTCAGCACTCGCATGCCTTTGAGTCTGAGAGGAGCGAGCGCTGCATCCATGCACCTCGTAACCGTACGAGGAGCCACGGACAAGCCGAACGGCAGGACTGTACACTGGTATGCCTGGCCCTCGAAGGCGAACCTCAAATATCGCCTGTGATTTCACGCTATCTGTATTTGAAAATACGCGTCCTTCAGATCTATTGACATGAACCAGTCTCCTCTGCGAATCTGCGCGAGGAGCTTCCTGGTCGTAAGCATTCTGAAACTGCGTTTCACCAATGCCCTGTTCAGCTGTCTTAGATCCAGTATGGGCCTGAGACCCCCGTCTTTCTTGGGCACCAGAAAGTATCTGCTGTACAGCCCCCCCTCGCTTTGAGCTCGAGCACAGGCTCTACAGCCCCTTTGCTCAACAGTTTTGATGTTTCGGCCCGAAGTATGTGTGCTACTTCTGTTTTGACCGTAGTTTCGACGCACTGCACCATGGGCGTTACGCCTGTGGCATTTGAGGCGGGGAGCGCGCTGATCACAGCGGGCAGATCGCTCCTTCTCGACCCCGTCCCAGTGCTTAACCGATTGGGGGAGGGCTGAGCGGGTCCCATGGGACTCGTGATGTCTGCGAGTAACTGTGGGCTGCAAGTGTGCACATTTACCACTTTCGACTCGCTGTCTGCCTGGGCAGAGCGCACGTGCATGGGCTTCGTTTTTACAGAAACCCCGCGCCGTGTGTGACATAGTGTATGTGGGCACTGAGGAGTGGGCACGTTTACTATGTGGCGCGCGCGACCGACCTGAGTCGATCTTATGTGCGTGAGCCCTGTGTGCAGGGCTGTGCTAATATGTGGAGATGGGCACTGAGGAGTGGGCATCGTAACTACATTTCTAGCACCATCGGCCGTGGCCGGACGAACGTGCACGGGTTTTGTTTTTACAGAAACCACATGACGCGTGTGACATAGTGATTGTGGGCACTGAGGAGTGGGCACGTTTACTATGCAGTGCGCGCGATCGACTTGAGTCGCTTTTATGGGCGCGAGCCCTGTGTGAAGGGCTGTGCTTATATGTGGAGATGGGCACTGAGCAGTGGGCATCGTCACTACATTTATAGCACCATCGGCCGTGGCCGGGACACCAGAAATTACACCTTTTCGGGAAATATATCTGGGTAGCCGTGATAATGGTTTTTGTGTGCAGGCAAGCGGGCAACCGTACAGGCTTGCGCTTTGCAAAAGACGCTGAAACAGTCACAATCCCTGGAATCCCTGGAATCCCTGGACCACTATGACGAGGCTTGTGAATACTGGCATTCAACCACCCCCTATACATCTTGAGAACAGATTTGAAGCATTAATGAATGTGGGTGAGGAATCCCCAAATGTGATTAAACATCTATTGGATCAGCCAGCAGCTAACAGAGCTACTAACAGGCGCTCAAGGTCGAGCAGACAGTGGCATTCAGCTCAGAGCGCAACCGAGCCCAGGACTCTGATAGTGGGTGACTCTGTTATCAGAAACATCCGCAGCAGGACTACAACAACATGCTGACTTCCTCAAGCAACGGTCTCTGATGTGAACAAGGAACTTCAGAACATTCTGATGAAGCACAGGACTGCAAATCGAATCATCATCCATGTGGGGAAGAATGATATTCGGAAAGAGCAGTCAGAACTCCTTAAGAAGGACTTGTGAACTCTTTGAAACACTTCGAAGACTCAAAGTTCAGTCGTTCATCAGTGGACCACTCCCAGCAAGGGGAACAAATGTTTTCCTGGCTGCTTGGGCTGAACACATGGCTACAAAGATCTTGTAATATAAAAGGAGTGAATTTCATTGACTACTTCAATCTTTTCTGGGGCCATAGACAATTGTTTAAACTGGATGGCCTCCACCCAAACAAACTTGTTGCTAGACTGTTTAAGGACAATATCTACTTTTCCCTCCGTCATCCTTCAGCAGAGTGTGTCAATCCATTCAGCACACACACACCGGGTCTGAGTCAACATGTGGTTGACATATCCCACAAGGACACTGATAACACCATGCAGCCAAAACAAGCACTGCTGATAGACACTATCCCTGCTGAGCCCTGCCCACAGAGCTCCTCACAGACTGACTGTGATGTATCAAAACAGCTACAAGATTCAGCACCCAGGGATGACTTTCTGGAAAACAACCAGGGAAGCCAGGACAACATATCACAGCCACCGGAAACACCAGAGACACAGCCCATCTCACCAGACACATTATCCCTTTCTCCAGCATCTCCACTTCTGTGCTTTTCACAGAAAATGGAGGAATTGGTGTATGCTGGGACTAAACCCACTCACTCATTTGCTGCAAGCCCGCAGATATCACCAAAAAAACGGCGGGCCCCACAACCACCAAAGCCTGTGGTCCCTGCTCCTGCGAGAGCTCTTCGACCACTGCCTCAACGCCAGGGCCCAAACCCTCTTTCTGCTGAAGGTGAACCAAAAACAACTGATAGCAGCTCTCAGTGATATGTGCCGGGTCCCCGCTATAATAACAGCAACATTCACAAATGCCTACCGAACAAGCGGGAACCCAGTGTGCCTGTAGCTTTCTCTATTTCAGTTTTATCACGTGATAGAAAGTCTAAGGCCATCTCAAGCCGAAGGGCAAACTCATCTAATCTGCGGCCTATTATGCATCAAACTAAGATTGATGTAAAGACACAAAGCACAGCTATCAAGTTAGCATCTTTAAACATTCGCTCACTAAAAAATAAATCATTTCTAATCAATGACTTTATAACCACAAACAATCTGGATTTTATGTTTCTAAACGAAACATGGCTTGAAGACAGTTGCAATGCAACAGTCCTCAATGAAGCAGCCCCTCCTAACTTCACTTGCATGAGTGTCTGCAGGACTGTTAGGAGAGGTGGGGGTGTAGCTGCTCTATTTAAAGATGTCTATCAATGCAAGCAAGTGTCCTTTGGTCAGTACTTGTCTTTTGAATATCTAGGGATTGTGCTGAAAGGTGCTCCACGCATTCTGTTTATTATTATTTACAGGCCTCCAAAATACTCTCTAGCCTTTGTTAAAGAGGTCACAGAAATGTTATCAATGATTTCCTTAGAGTTTGACTGTTTTGCTATTGCAGGGGATTTTAATATTCACATAGATAATGCAGAAAACAAAACTACAAAAGAAATGATAACGGTTCTAAACACTTTTGACTTGACTCAGCATGTGCATGGACCCACACACAAAGGTGGACACACTCTAGACTTAATCATCAGTAGGGGTCTAAACATTTCATCTGTTGTTATTAAGGACATAGCACTATCTGATCACTTCTGTATTTTCTTTGATATTTTGATGTCTGCTACAACTGAATCTAGATCGGTCTCTGTCAGATGGAGATGCATTAACGAGAGCACAAGTGTCCTATTTATGGAGGCTATATCTTTAACACCAAGCATTTCTGCAGACTCTGTTGATACTCTCCTTGATTCCTTTAACTCAAAAGTTAAGAATGTTATTGATGATATTGCTCCAATAATAGTCAGTAAGAAAACATACAGACAGAAATCAGTTTGGAGATGATCAACAGCAGTTCAGACTATGAAAAGACAATGCAGAAAAGCAGAGCGGATGTGGCGGAAGACAAAACTTGAAATTCGGTATAGCATCTATAAAGACTGCCTTCATGCTTTTAATGTGGAACTAGTCACAGCTAGACAGAATTTCTTCTCAAACCTTATAAACAGTAACTTAAATAACACTCATACTGTTTTTGCCACTGCTGAGAGACTGACAAACCCCCCAAGTCAGATTCCCAGTGAAATGCTCTCAGACAGCAAATGCAATGAGTTTGCATCCTTCTTTTCTGAGAAGATCATCAATATCAGGAAGGCGATTAGCACATCCTCAAGTAATGCAGAGGTCAGACAGATTATGCCACAATATCAAAAAGATACTATGTCTATTTTTGAAGCAACTGATAGCAAAATTCTGGAAGACATAGTGCAGCAACTAAAATCGTCAACCTGCTTGACACAATTCCCACATCTTTTTTCAAAAGTGTGCTTAACTGCTTAGAAGCAGATCTTTTAGAAGTGGTTAACGCCTCACTTCTTTCTGGGACATTTCCAAACTCCTTAAAAACTTCAATTGTTAAGCCCCTCCTGAAAAAGAGCAATCTTGATAACACCATTTTGAGCAATTTTAGACCAATATCTAATCTTCCTTTTATAGGCAAAATTATAGAAAAGGTAGTTTTTAATCAGCTGAACAAATACTTAAATTCAAATGGATACCTGGACAATTTTCAATCTGGTTTTCGACCGCATCACAGCACAGAGACAGCACTCATTAAGATAATAAATGATATTCGCTTAAATTGTGACTCTGGCAAAATATCGTTGCTGGTATTGCTAGATCTCAGTGCTGCATTTGACACTGTCGATCATAACATACTACTAGAGAGAATGTAAAACTGGGTCGGGCTTTCTGGGATGGTACTCGAATGGTTCAGGTCATACTTAGAAGGGAGAGGCTATTATGTATGTGAGTATAGGAGAGCATAAGTCTAAGTGGACGTCCATGACAAGCGGAGTCCCACAAGGGTCAATTCTTGCACCGCTCTTGTTTAGCCTGTATATGCTCCCACTAAGTCAAATAATGAGAAAGAACCAAATTGCCTATCACAGCTATGCTGATGATACCCAGATTTACCTAGCCTTATCTCCAAATGACTACAGCCCCATTGACTCCCTCTGCTAATGCATTGATGAAATTAATAGTTGGATGTGCCAGAACTTTCTTCAGTTAAACAAGGAAAAAACTGAAGTCATTGCATTTGGAAACAAAGATGAAGTGTTCAAGGTGAATGCATACCTTGACTCTAGGGGTCAAACAACTAAAAATCAAGTCAGGAATCTTGGTGTGATTCTGGAGACAGACCTTAGTTTCAGTAGTAATGTCAAAGCAGTACCTAAATCAGCATACTATCATTAAAAGAACATTGCAAGAATTAGATGTTTTGTTTCAAGTCAAGACTTTGAGAAACTAGTTCATGCCTTCATCACCAGCAGGGTGGACTATTGTAATGGGCTCCTCACCGGCCTTACCAAAAAGACCATTAGACAGCTGCAGCTCATCCAGAACGCTGCTGCCAGGATTCTGACTAGAACCAGAAAATCTGAGCATATCACACCAGTCCTCAGGTCCTTACACTGGCTTCCAGTTACATTTAGGATTTATTTTAAAGTACTTTTACTCGTATATAAGTCACTAAATGACCTAGGACCGAAATATATTTCAGATATGCTCACAGAATATAAACCTAACAGAGCACTCAGATCATTAGGATCGAGTCAGTTAGAAATACCAAGGGTTCACACAAAACAAGGGGAGTCCGCCTTTAGTTACTATGCTGCCTGCAGTTGGAATCAGCTTCCAGAAGTGATCAGATGTGTCGTAAAACACTAGTAACATTTAAATCTAGACTTAAAACTCATCTGTTTAGCTGTGCATTTATTGAATGAGCACTGTGCAATGTCCTAACTGATTGCACTATATTTTCACTGTTTTTTTATTTTATTTTATGTAAAATCATTTTCTAACCGTTTTAAATTCATTTTAAATAAGCAAATTGTTTATTGCTTGTTTTATTCTTGTTATTATTTTTCTTCATTATTATTTTACTTTCTTTTATGTAAAGCACTTTGAATTACCATTGTGTACGAAATGTGCTATATAAATAAACTTGCCTTGCCTTGCCTAACTATTTTCACTTGTTATTGTATCCCAAGAGGCTTACTTGGCGCCAGTAGACAGCCTTTTTTTCTCCCATAAATAAAAACCTTGCTACTTGGTGTGTTTTACATGCACAGTGCCAAGAGAGGCATAGTCTATAAGTAACGTTAGGCCTAACAGTTAAACTTAAGTAAAATAATAATGAAAACAATTTAATGGTGGTATCCAAAACATCCAATTTAATTGAAGTATTATATTAAATACATTTTAAAACTTCAATGCACATGCATAATAAGCCTAGTATTAAGTAGATATTTGAAATACATCAATAACTGATAGCATAGTGTAACACAGATAACATTGCCATCATATTGACTGTGTTAATACTGCATCCTATATTAAGCTAGTGAAGCAAATTGTCGTAAAATCTGTTTAAGTCTTTTGGGATGACTTCCTTCAGGTCTTGGAGGTGTTTGAATTTCAGCTCTTTGATCTTTAGGTGGTCTGAATAGAGGTTGCATCTGACACAGACAAGGTTGCTGCAAAAAAAAAAAAAAAATGAATAAAAGTCAAATGATCGTTTCCCTAAATTATACGGCATGTTTACGTATGATAACGAGGCAAGAAGCCAGCTAGCTTGCTTAAAGTTATGAACAACATGGCAAAGGCAGCTACTTGTTGAACATGACAGCATGCCTTGACATTGTAAGATACAATCCTGTTTTATCTGCAATGCACAGGGTTTAGTCTGCATTACAGTTGATTGTCTTGTGCTAAGTTTATATTGTCATACGAGTGCCAGAAATAGCGGTGGTCAAGATTTTTTTTAAGCCCTACGAAAATCACGTTAACTATCTCACCAAACATGACGACAAAACCAATGCATAGTGGCTAAGTCAACAGCATGCTATTTTTGTACATTAAATTCATTATCCTCGTCAGAAACAAAACCATGGAAGATTTTAGTCAACAAGATAGCTACTGTTCAATGCTAGACCTAGCAGAAAGAAAAATCTAGCATCCTAAGAAACGATACATGACACCTCAGCACTACTATTACTTTGAGATAAAACTGTTATATATATAATATATATAAACTTTTATTATATCATTCATATAACTGAATCATGAATAACCATTGTTTTGAGGATATTTACCTCAGAGGACATGCTGCTCGATGAGGATTCGATACGACTCTCAGTCTTGATTATGCTGTGAAGCTCCCACGGTGTGAAGAAGAGAGTTACGAGACTTCTCAGACAGTTGAAGTGTCCAATAGAGTTACAAGATTTGCTCTCAAGCTATTTTTAAGACTTTAGATTGGTTAATAATTTGTAAAATTAATATATCCATGTGGGGATTGACCAATAGCATGGATTTGTGAATAAATATGACATTTATAAAATGTGGACATAGGAGGTTTCCTCCCGACAGCGACTATACACATATATATATATATATATATATATATATATACAGTGTTGGGGAGTAACTAGTTACATGTAACGGCGTTACGTAATTTAATTACACAATTATTGTAACTGTAATTAGTTACAGTTACTAAGAAAAAATGAGTAATTAAATTACAGTTACTTATGACATTTTTTACGATTACAAAGGGGATTACATTTGAATATTTACACACATCCACATACAGATTTAACTGATTTCTTTCCCAAATTGCACTGACTATTCTGAGACATACCGCCCTAATAATTTCCGGGATGCGGAAATACAGTCTGGTTCGTAGAATCCAGTCATACAAACGAAATGCCTAACGCGGACGGAATATGCCACATTTTGGATGACTAAATCAAAAGTAGGTCAGTACACTTGAATCAAAACATGACATCGACTAGTGTCTGTGAATATTAAGCCCCACAAATGCAATATATGACTTGCACATTCTGCGTGTCTGTGGAAATCAGGCGCGGACTGGACACCGGGAGAACCGGGACAATTCCCGGTGGCCTGGCAGCCGATTTTGCCCCACTATTTAATATCATTATTGTATAATTGCCTGCCGAATGTACTAAAGCGATCATTTGCGAATCCGCCATTTGATAATTAAATCTCTAATAAATCATGAATTGTTAGTCATGAATTGTTAGTCATGACTCGCGAGCTCTCCTCGCCTCCGCCAAACGGTTTGGATCAGAGTAATCAATGCGAGAGAGAGAGAGAGACAGAGAGAGAGAGAGAGAGAGAGAATAGAATAGAATAGAATAGAATAGAATAGAATAGAATAGAGAGGACTGCTGGAGCAGAGAAGCAGAACTACTGTTCAGGGTTTCAGGTCAGTTTCATCTGTAAAGATGCTTTTTTGTCTTTGTTTTTTATTTATTTAATCAAGCAGCAGCACGTTGCTCATCAGTCATCACTCAAAATACTATATAAAGGACGTCATTATTATCTGTTGTAATGTTACAGTAGTAATTTAGCTGAAAAAAAATTCAGATTTTTTTTTTATAGGTTTAGGGGGAGCTACGACAGACAACAACACAACCCTTACGAAAATTAACATTTTAATATTTAACTATAAATCCAGAGAAAAAGGTTACTATTGTTTAAATGTGGTAACCAAAAATGTAAAATTATTTTACAAATGTATTTATTTAAAAATAAATACAAATCCATTTGCAAAAAAAAAAAAAAAAGGTTATTTTACTTTTATATAGGCTAATAAAAGCATGGTAATTTTTTGTAAGGGAAAAACATGACTCTTGTACAGTATTAGGATTTTTCTATAAAGATATTGTCGTATTGTAGAGTATTGTATTGTAAAGTATAGTTTTGTTCAATCTTGAGTATTAAAGTCAAGAGAGAGATGGATAACAGGGCAAAATAAAGAGACTGAAGAGAAAAATGGAAGTGAAGGTGCAGTTCAGGAGAGAACTTTTAATTATTTTGCATGTCCCCGAATTAAAGATTTAAACCTTTTTTATGTCAGGTCCATACAAAAAATAGCTTTGTCCATGAATTTGTTTGTATGAGTTTGAATTTTCCAGTCTGAATTTTTTTCCCAGTCTGCCCCTCCTGTAAATTAATGGCAAAGACATGGTTTCATTTACTACACATAGGCCTACTGAAGCTCGCAGTGTTTTCAACCTCTGCTGCCTCAATATAGGAGTACACAAGCACATAAACATAATTTCTAGAACTGCTCTGTGTCACTTCATGTGCATTTTACTTATTTTGAGAAAACTATCATCATATACAGAGACAGCAGTTTCAAAAAAACACCAATGTTTCAGGAGTTTATTACACAGAATACGTCACATGCTTATTAGATAACTGTATTTGAGTTGATGTATATGCTTTTATTTATTATTCTTTAATTTTCACAAATTTAGAAAAGTAATCAAAAAGTACTCAAAAGTAATTATTTACATTACTTTAATAAAGTAATTGAAAAAGTTACACTACTATTACATTTTAAACAGGGTAACTTGTAATCTGTAACCTATTACATTTCCAAAGTAACCTTCCCAACACTGTATATATATATATATATATATATATATATATGGACGCAGGAAAGTGGGCCTCCAGAGCGGTACCCATTCAGGGGCCTATGGCGGATCTGGAGACTCAGGAGGCCACGGCCGATCTGGAGAATCCCTGGGCTTATCCTTGGGGTCAGGAGCCCTCCCTAGGCTTCACGGGGAACCCATTTGTGTGGCCGGCGTTCGTCTTCATTTGGAGGCTGGCCATCTTGAATTCTAAGCAGCCGGCAATCCTGGACTGAGGACTATGGTGGAGCTTTGGATAATTCGGGGACACCCTGGTTTTGGCAAGTCTCCCATGGAGAGCCGTCGAGAAGGCAAGTCAGGCCCGAGAGCCATACTCAGCTCGGCTACTCAAAACCGGGCTACTATCAGCAGATGGACCCTGTCCTGGGGCACTCTCTTCAGAACTCCCGGAAGCAAAGCAACTGGGGCAAAGGCGTACAGACAAAGCCTTGGCCACGTCTGCACCATGGCATTCAGCCCCAGTGGAGCTGGATGAGTCAGAGAGTACCAGAGGGGGGACAGTGGAGGTCCAGGGAGGTGAACTGATCTTAGTGAACGGTGTTTCCCTTTGGCCCACACAAGGATCTGGTGCACCAGCTTGTACAAGGGGTGCAACGCAGACCTCCCTGGTGGTTGATGTCTGAGACCACTGATGTGTTGTCGATGCTCACCAACACATCATGATATATTAGGTCTGGGAGAAAGTGTTTCAGTGCTAAGAATATGACCAGCATCTCCAGGTAGTTGATGTGCCACATGAGTTGGCGGCCGCTCCACAGACCGTGGGCACGGTGGCCACTCATGACCGCAACCCAACTGGTGCATCTGTTAGCCCTATGCGACAAGGAACTCCTGACACTGGCCCCTGTGACAAGAACCAAGGTTTTCTCCACGTCTAAGGTACGAAAGCATCACCGCATGACCTTGATCATGTGAAGCAGATTTTCCACTTGAGGAAAACCCCTTGGTCTTGAGCCACCACTGTAGGGGTCTCATGTACAGCAGGCCAAAAGTAACCACGTTGGACACAGCTGCCATCAGACCAAGCAGTCTGGATCGATTTGATCCGAGCAGGAGACATACATGCCTGTATCTTGGTCAAATCCCACACCATGCCCAGATAGTTGGTTCTCTGTACTGGAGAAAGCACAATTTTCTTCGGAGTTAACTAGGGGTGTAACGGTACGTGTATTCGTACCGGACCGTTTCGGTACAGGGCTTTCGGTACGGTGCACGTGTGTACCGAATGACCGAATGCAATATTTTGTATGTGGAACAAAGGTACATTTTCGTGTTTCCAAACGAACATATTAAGTGGCGGAAGTCTCCGCGTTCAGCGCAAATCCCGCCCTGCAGCTGATTCTAACGCCTGTTTCACACCGCAAGCGAGCAGCGCGTCCGCGCAACTACATCGTCACTGCAGCAGCAGACTCTCGCGAGTATTCACACTGGAAGCGTATAAGTACAGCATCACAGCAGCGCCTGCAAAGCGTGTTCGGCAGAAAATATAACCATTTCAAACAATGGGTATATTTCTTTCAACATATGTTTTTATAACAATACACCGTACTTTCACCCAAAACGATTATTTAAAACGTTTAAATGGGTAAATACATATTTGTTGCAAAAATAGACCAGACGCCGAAACCCCCGCTGCACTGCTGTTCACGCCAAGCTCCTGCTTGACGCTCACGCGCTGCTCCTAGTCCCGGTGTGAATGCACTCATTGATTAACACAGACGCCGAAAAAAAAATATGCGCTGTGAAACAGGCGTAGCTAGGTCCAGCTGCAGGATATATATATATATATATATATAAATATATATATATATATATATATATATATATATATATATATATATATATATATATATATATATATATATATATATATATATATATGAGCAGGCCTACAAGCTTGGTTTGGTAATGCTGCACTGTAATCATAGTTATTTATTTATATTTTTCATTATATTTTATCATATGATATTGGTTTGAGACTGAGAGTATTTTATTTAGTGGAGAACTTTGCAGTAGTATTTTATTTCTTATTCTTTTTTATTTTATATATATTTTACTAAAAAGTATTTTAAAAATTGTAAAAAAAAAGCTTATAGTAATAAACAACCTGGAGTTTAATGTTTGCATTTCTTTCCCTTACTGTACCGAAAATGAACCGAACCGTGACTTTAAAACCGAGGTACGTACCGAACCGTGATTTTTGCGTACCGTTACACCCCTAGAGTTAACACTTAACCCCAGCTCTTTCATGTGAGCGAGAATGACACCTCGATGTCGAACCGCCATCGGCTCTGATTGAGTTAATATCAGCTAATCGTTGAAAAGTTGTGAAAGTGTGGGGTGAGAATGCAAGGACAAAGGAAGAACTGGTATTGGTAGGCTTTTGCCCTCAAAAGCCAGCTTCAGGAACTTCCTATAATGAGGAAGAATAGAGAATGAATTTTTTAGATCGATCATGTGCTCGGATTTGTATACCCGTCCTCGGACTTGATCTGAGACACGACCTACTTGAGTGCGAGTGTGCTGAACTAAAGTACCCCGACTGAGCGGTTCAAAATATGATCTAAGATAGGATGCAACCTTTCATCATTCCTTGGAAGGGTGAAGTACTGGCTGTAGGACCAGGACTCTGCTACACGAGGAGGGACCATCATGATGGCCTCCATCCTCAGAGAGTGTCTACTTCTGTTCCATTACCAGAGGCTGCTCCTGACCTGAGTGGGGGTAGCCTTGTTAAACCAAGGTGGAGGAGAACCAAACTGGATTCTCTAGCCTCTCTATACAGTGCACAGGACCCATTGAGACACATTTAGTAGTAGTTTTCACACTGCTAAATGGTCTACTAAAGGAATCAAGTCTCTTGAGACTGACCTCTAGTGTAATCAGAGTGGCTAGCTCGGTGCCCTGAAATGGTGAAACGACAGGGGACGGGTGTACTAGCTGCTGTAGAGACTTCTGTGGAGGTTGCGATCCTCTTAGCATCGCTACATTTCTAGGTGGAAACTGAGAGAAGTGCTTGGCGGAGACCGCTGCACCCTGGAACACTCACAGGGTTGGCAGCCGATCTTCTGAGGGCACCGAAGAAAGATGAGCACCGTGTATTGCATTGTACACCGCTCTTTCCCAGAGGGGCCTGCCCTCTGAGGTCCTGGGCCAGCTGCAGGATTCTCATAGCTGAAGTCTCCTACTGAAAACGACGGCCCTCAGACCAACGTAGTCTGCTAGGAAGACTAGTCCAGAGCCTAATCGGGGCAGGACCCAATGAAGCACCCTTGGCAGAGGCTCCCACATCACCAGGTGACATGCTAAGGGAACCAGTCTCATGAGGCTGGCCTCTGGTGCACTTAGAGCAGCTAGCTCGGTGCCTTGGAGTGGCAAACTGGCAGGGGACGGCCACACTAGCTGCTTTAGAGACCTCCATTGAGGTTACGAGCCTCTTAGCACAGCTACGTTTCTGGGCAGTAAGTGACAGAAGTGCTCGCCAGAGACCACTGCTCCCTGGAACACTGGGTTGGCCGGCCAATCTCCTGAGGGCACTGAGTAGAGTAATGCATGTAATGCGGTCTACAATCTCCTTGGAGAAAGACAGGCGGAGTGTTGCACCCTCACCCCGGGGAGAAGGACCACATTGTGGGCTTCCAAACCCCGAGAGCAGGCGCTGGATCTGGTGGTTAGTGAAGATAGGGACTCTTCAGTCTACTTTCCCTCCACCAGATCCATATGTGAAACCCATGAGTACAGATGCCGCTCCGCCTCAGTGAAAGACACGAGAAACACTAATGAAGGCTCCCTCCTTAAAGAGAACCCTCTGAGAGTGAAGCAGTGGCAGTAACAAAAATGCTTGCATTTGCAGGCAGTCAGCTCCCTCGGGAGCTTACTCTGTGTGATTCTCTCCCAAGCAGACAAAACAAAAACTGTGTGTATCCCCTCCTGAAATATAGCACAGACTGGGAGGAACACACAGTCTGAATGGTACCTGCTCACCGAAATGCTTCTTTTGACCGAAGCTTTAAGGTAATAGAGCTTATAAGTGGACAAACAACACTAAATAAGACTCACAAACAGATAACAACTGACACACACAGAGCATGTGAATGACAGAGAGATTATGCCGGTTCCACCTCGCCTGCTTTTATAGCTCCCTGGTCGCTACATCACCCGCCTATTACATCTCACCCTTCCATTGGACTAATTACCAGATGATTCAGAGCATGGACACAATGGGGGCATTCCCATATCGTTCAACGCAGCTAGAGTTCCTGAAGGGGAAACTTCATTTATTCATTCATGCATCCTAGTATCTCAACATATCAACTGCACCATGTAAAATAAAACTTTTATTAGCCTATTGATGACTGGAGTCTTAAATGAGTGAACATGATAAAACATTTCAAATTGGACTGTTCATTTCTTTATGTAAAATTTTTTAATGAGGAAAAAGATGACTGAATGCAGCTTTAAACTGCCCTCCAGACATTCTGGCATCATATTTGTCACAAATTTGTCTTTGTTTTCTTTTCAAAGTTGGTATCACGTTCTGATGGCTGGTAGGCTGTTGTAAACAACTAGCTTGCTGCTGGAGCTGGTTTTAGTCGGGCCAGCAGGGGGTAGTCATTTAAGTCTGCTTCATTATACTAAGACTTTTGCATCCATACAAGTCAGAATGACCACCCTCTGCTGGCCAGACTAAAGGGGAATTCATGTTAGTAGTCCTCAAATCCTCAAATCAGGAGGCCAGTTTAATTAGTCATCTGAAGGATGCTCCTTTTCAGAATTTAAAGTCTGTGTTACACTAGGATTTTTGCACCCGTTCAAGCCAAGGAATGATTACCCCTGGCTGGACTAAAACTAGCTGCAGCAGCTAACTACATTTTCACAAATGGTATCTCACCAGTGTACAGACCAGGCTCTGGCCTGCTTAGCTTTAGTGAGGATCCCGACTCTTCCTACTGAAAGCAACAGCTACATTGGTAGTGTGCGCCTTAATGAATTTGCTCTAATAATTTTAACATTCACATTGATAATGCAAATTATGCAATTAGGACTTGCGTTTACTGACCTAATAAACTCTTTTGGAGTCAAGCAAAACTTCACCGGGCCCACTAATCATTTTAATCATATGTTAGATTTAATGATATCGCATGGAATCAATCTTAATGATATAAATATCGTACTTCAAAGTGATGATGTTACTGACAGTTTTCTTGTATCGTGCATGTTGCGTATTACTGGTAATAAATATATGACTCCACGTTATCTTCCTGGCAGAACTATTGTTCCAGCCACCAAAGACAGATTCACAAATAACCTGCCTGATTTACCTCAATTGTTCTGTGCACCCATAAATACACATAAACAAGACGGAATGACAAGCAACATGGGAACTATCTTCTCTAATACATTAGAAGCTGTTGCCCCCATCAAATTGAAAAAGGTTAGAGAAAAACTTACTGCGCCATGGTACAACAGTAATACCCACTCTTAAGAAAGAAACTCGTAGACTTGAGCGCAAATGAAGAAAAAACTAACTTGGAATGTTTTTAGAATTGTGTGGAAAAACAGAATGTCCAGCTATAGACAGGCTCTAAAAGCTTGTAACGCGTTGTGTCAGGAGGGGGAAAAAAATATGGATAGCTCACAAAGTTATTAGGCCAGACAGACTCACGGAGGCGATTGACATTTAACAACGACTCGCGTTATTTCTCCAATCGAACTCGGGCAATTGTCCGTCCCATGTTCCACCGTCCACAGCGTTACCAAAACAAACAAACAAGATTAAAACAAAATTATTTCCAAACAGAAATTACCCGCATACATGGGGGATTCCAGTCCTAGTTTTATATATTATCATACAGAGAGCAGACCGTTTTACAGGGAGCGCGCAGCTCTTAAAGGGGCCACACTTATTTCCACTCGTTACAAGCTGCCAGAGCTGAGCACATCCACTAACTCTCAGAAAATAACCAAAACAATCCAAGGTTATTATTTAGCACAGTGGCTAGATTATCAGTTAACCAGTCGCCCCTCAATTATTAATATTGCCTCACAGTTTAGTAGTAATGTCTTTATGTATTTCTTCACTTATAAAATAAAATAGATAACATCAGAAATACAATAACAAATGTAGATCCTTCATTGTCTAGTACTTCAGCTTCATTCATCGCAATTCAATTCAATTCAAGTTTATTTGTATAGCGCTTTTTACAATACATGCAACTACACTCACAATTTAAGAGATACATTATTCGAATGCTTGGCGAAAGAGATGCGTTTTTAATCTAGATTTAAACAGAGAGAGTGTGTCTGAACCCCGAACATTATCAGGAAGGCTATTCCAGAGTTTGGGAGCCAAATGTGAAAAAGCTCTACCTCCTTTAGTGGACTTTGCTATCCTAGGAACTACCAAAAGTCCAGCGTTTTGTGACCTTAGGGTGCGTGATGGGTTGTAGCATGGTAGAAGGCTAGTTAGGTACGCAGGAGCTAAACCATTTAGGGCCTTATAGGTAAGTAATGATAATTTGTAACTGATACGGAACTTAATAGGTAGCCAGTGCAGAGACTGTAAAATTGGGGTAATATGATCATATTTTCTTGACCTGGTAAGGACTCTAGCTGCTGCATTTTGGACTACCTGTAGCTTGTTTATTGACGAAGCAGGACAACCACCTAGAAGTCCATTACAATAGTCCAGTCTAGAGGTCATGAAAGCATGAACTAACTTTTCTGCATCAGGAACAGATAACATGTTTCGTAGCTTGGCAAAGCTCTGGTCTCGTTAAAATATATAGCTGAGTATCATCAGCATAACAGTGGAAGCTAATTCCGTATTTTCTAATAATATTACCAAGGGGCAACATGTATATTGAAAATAGAAGGGGACCTAGGACGGATCCTTGTGGCACTCCATATTTTACTGATGATAAATGAGATGACACCCCATTTAAGTAAACAAAATGGTAGCGATCGGACAGGTAGGATCTAAACCATCTTAGAGCCTGCCCTTGAATACCTGTATAGTTTTGTAATCGATCTATGAGTATGTCATGATCTATGGTGTCGAACGCAGCACTAAGATCAAGTAAGACTAGAAATGAGATGCAGCCTTGATCTGACGCAAGAAGCAGGTCATTTGTAATTTTAACAAGTGCAGTTTCTGTGCTATGGTGGGGCCTAAAACCTGACTGAAATTCTTCATACAGATCATTTTTATGCAGGAAGGTGCTCAATTGAGCAGACACAACTTTTTCTAAAATTTTAGACATAAATGGAAGATTTGAAATAGGCCTATAATTTGCCAGTACACTAGGATCTAGTTTTGGTTTCTTAATAAGAGGCTTAATAACCGCCAGCTTGAATGGTTTTGGGACGTGACCTAAAGATAACGACGAGTTAATGATATTGAGAAGCGGTTCTTCGGCTACAGGTAACAACTCTTTTAGTAATTTAGTGGGTACAGGATCTAATAAACATGTTGTTGGTTTAGATACAGTGATAAGTTTATTTAGCTCTTCCTGTCCTATATTTGTAAAGCACTGCAGTTTATCTTTGGGTGCGATGGATGAAACTGAAGTGTTAGACGCTGTAGAATCTACATTCAATATTGTATTTCTAATGTTATCTATTTTATCAGTGAAGAAATTCATAAAGTCATTACTATTTAACGTTGGTGGAATATTTGAATCAGGTGGCATCTGGTAATTTGTTAATTTAGCCGCTGTGCTAAATAAAAACCTTGGATTGTTTTGGTTATTTTCAATGAGTCTGTGGATATGCTCTGCCCTAGCAGTTTTTAGAGCCTGTCTATACCTGGACATACTGTTTTTCCATGCAATTTTAAAAACTTCCAAGTTAGTTTTTCTCCATTTGCGTTCAAGACTACGAGTTACTTTCTTGAGAGAGTGAGTATTACTGTTATACCATGGCACAGTACGTTTTTCTCCTTTTTCACTTTGATGGGGGCAACAGCTTCTAATGTATTAGAGAAAATAGTGCCCATGTTGTCAGTAATTTCGTCTAATTCATGTGTATTTTTGGGTACAAATAGCAGTTGAGATAGATCAGGCAGGTTATTTGCGAATCTGTCTTTGGTGGCTGGAACAATAGTTCTGCCCAGACGGTAACGCTGAGACATATAGTTAATATCAGTTATACGCAGCATGCACGATACAAGGAAATGGTCTGTAATATCATCACTTTGGGGTACAATATCTATAGCAGTAAGATCGATTCCATGCGATATAATTAGATCTAGTGTATGATTAAAATGATGAGTGGGCCCGGTGACATTTTGCTTGACTCCAAAGGAGTTTATTAGGTCAGTAAACGCAAGTCCTAATGTATCATTTGCATTATCAACGTGAATATTAAAATCTCCCATGATTAGCGCCTTATCAACTGTAACTAGAAGGTCTGAGAGGAAATCTGCAAACTCTTTTAGGAATTCTGTATACGGCCCTGGTGGTCTATACACAGTAGCCAGAGCAAGAGATACATTAGATTTCTTTTGCATGTCTGACAGTGTAACATTTAGCAGAAGTATTTCAAAAGAGTTAAACCTGTATCCTGTTTTCTGGGTAACATTGAGAATATCACTATATATTGTTGCAACACCTCCTCCACGACCAGTCTGACGGGGCTCATGCTTATAACAGTAGTTTGGTGGAGTAGACTCATTTAGACCAAAATAATCATTTGGTTTTAGCCAGGTTTCAGTCAAGCAGAGTACATCAAAACTATTTTCTGTGATCATTTCATTTACAATAACTGCTTTGGGTGTGAGTGATCTAATATTTATGAGCCCAAACTTTAAAAATTGTTTTTGTTCATTTACTTTACATTTTTCTGATTTAATTACGATAAGATTTTTTCTAGATCCTACATTATATTTTGACCTCACTATTCGGGGAACAGACACAGTCTTAATAGTTTTTACAGCACAAGTACTTTTATCATTTAAGCGGGTGGAACAAAACTCATCATAATAGTTATTAGAGAATTGTCTTACTAGTCACATGGAGCGAAGTGTCCTGGAGATGTTGTCAGAGAGCAGCTCCGCTCCGATTCTGCTGGGGTGTAATCCATCAGCGCGAAACAGCCTAGGACGCTCCCAGAAAAGATTCCAGTTATTAACAAATAGCAGTTTCTGTTCTTTACACCATGACAACAACCATTCATTTAAAGCAAAAAGTCTACTGAACCTTTCGTGTCCTCGTCGATACGTGGGCAGTGGTCCTGACACGACGATCGTCGCCGCGGGCGTCGTGCTGCGAACCGTCTCGATCAGGCTGCTGAAGTCCCTCTTCAGCGTCTCCGTCTGCCGCAGCATGGTGTCGTTAACCCCGGCGTGAAGCACGACCGCTCTGGGGCTCTCGTCGACCTTCAGGATCGCGGGTATCTGCGCAGAAACATCGAGAACACGAGCACCAGGCAAACAATGAGTGTGCACTTTACCTTCGGCTAACGTAGCACTTACGTGTCGGACGATGGAGTCTCCGATGATCACAGCGTCGCGTCCTGTCTCACGGAGGGGAGCGAAGCGGTTCCGGATGGAGATGTCGTAGGCAGGAGGGGGAGAAGTCGTCGCCCGGGACCCGGCTCGCGTCCTCCGCTGTGGATGCACCCAGGGTCCGTGGTGTCCCGTCGTCGCAGTGAAGGACATCTGGGAAGATCGCGTCCTGGGTGCACCGGGCCTGTGCAGAGAAACACACGGAGTAGACGTGGTGGGACTGTTAGCAGATCGCTGTATACTTACCCCGGACTTGTGAGCGTCAGCCCGGGATGATTCCAGCGCGGTTCTCCGCTCTCTCAGCTGGGCCTGCCTCACCTCTAGGTCGCGAATCTGCTTTCCCACGGCCTCGAGCTCGAGCTGCACAGAGTGGAGACATTCATCCGCCATTAAAGCAAGTAACAGTGAGTACAGCAGTGGTAATGTGTGTGAATAGAGTATTAGCAATGTTAGCGCAGTTAGCTGCAACCACGCCGCTGATGCTAACGGGCTAAAAGCTAATAGCGGACCCGGGAGATCAAAATAAAACTAGTGATAGCGAGGCGCTCTGATTGTTTTTGTTGTAGAATACAATAGAGGATATATTCACACGTTATATAAACGGAAACGATGATGTATTAAAATTGATTTTTGAGTTAAAAATAGTCAATGAAAAGAATATAGTGACGGAGCTCAAACGCAGTACAGCCGCCAACAACAAACAGGAAGTGACAGGAAGCACCCAAAAATAAACTGCAGTGCTTTACAACTATAGGACAGGAAGAGCTAAATAAACTTATCACTACATCTAAACCAACAACATGCCTTTTAGATCCTGTACCCACCAAATTACTGAAAAATTGTTACCTGTAACAGAAGAGCCTCTTCTTAATATTATTAACTACACTTTATCTTTAGATAACATCTCGAAAACATTTAAGCTGGCAGTTATTAAGCCTCTTAAGAAACCAAAACTAGATCCTAGTGAACTAGAAAATTATAGACCCATTTAAAATCTTCCATTTATGTCAACATTTTTAGAAAATTGTGTCTGTTCAGTTGTGCTCCTTCCTGCAAAAAAAATTATCTCTATGAAGATTTTCAGTCAGGTTTCTGGTCCCACCATAGCACAGAAACTGCACTTGTTAAAATTACAAATGACTTGCTTCTTGTGTCATACCAAGGCTGCATCTCATTTCTAGATTTACTTGATTTTAGTGCTGCGTTCGACACTATAGATTATGACATACTCATAGACTGATTACAAACCTAAATGGGTATTCAAGGGCAGGCTTTAAGATGGCTTAGATCCTATCTGTCCGATTGTTACCACATTGTTTATTTAAATGAAGAGTTATCTCAATTATCACCAGTAAAATATGGAGTGCTGCAAGGATCTGTTCTAGGTCCTCTGCTATTTTCTATGTACATGTTTCCCCTTGGTAATATTATTAGAAAATACGGGATTAGTTTCCACTGTTGTGCTGATGATACTAACTAAATATCTCAACGAGACTAGATGCAACTTCTAAATTATCTAGAGTGTGTTAAAATGTAAAAGATTGGATTTAATCTTAGAAAAACTGCCAAGCTATGAAACATTTTACCTGTTTCTGATGCAGAAAAGCTAGTTTATGCATTCATGACCTCTAGACTGGACTATTGTAATGCTGCTAGGTGGTTGTCCTGCATCTTCAGTAAACAAGATACATGTAGTCCAAAATTCAGCGGCTAAAGTCCTTACCAGGTCAAGAAAATATTATCATATTATAGCAATTTTATAGTCTCTGCACTGCTACCTATTAAGTTCCGAATCAGTTACAAAATATTAATAATTACTGTACCTACAGGGCCCTTAATGGTTTAGCATATAATAATTACTGTTAATAGTGTTCATCATCTGTTTGATTATGTTTTTAAAGGATTTTTTCATACATTTGTGCCATATCTGCATAAACTGACAGTCACCACTGAATATTGTAGAATCTTAATTATCTATAAAATTGCTTTGCAACGATTTGTATCCTAAAAAGAGCTATACAAATAAACTTGATTTGAATTGACTTTAATAAATAGAGGGGTAGCACATCCTGATAAGCTCAATAAGGCCATCAGGATGCGCACCAGCCTTAACAATGAAGTCAAATTCATATTTAAGGTGGGGAATTAATGACTACAGAATGTTAGGAGCCTAGTTTAATCTTCATGCACTGGTTGCTGTCATGCACAGCGCCAGCAAGGAATTATGAAAATGAAAGTAATTCTCTTGACAGAAACAACAAAATCTCATATATTTTCCATCCACGTTCATCATTCTTGACTCGGAAAACAAAGCAAACATATATTAGCAATAACATTCCAGTGGTATTTTTATCTGGACCAATAATTCAAGCAGCCATCATATAAATAGCATGACCTGAAGCTGTTGCATTGGATTATCAGCAGTCCATATGATTATCGACAGTGAGTTCAATCACTTATGAGTGGGACTTATTTATACGTATAAATAAATAAATGCATTTAAGCCTCACCTCTTTTTCTCAAGAAAAAGCATTTACTGGGTAATAGCTGATCAATAAATGGCCTCCCCTACCACCAATTACTCCATAACGAGGGAAACAGAGTTTCAAGGCATGTCTTGAAGTTCCTGGTTATATGTGGAGTCATGCCTTCAAATCCACACAAGTCCATTACCCACAACTCTTCTCTGCTGTATGTGTGTAAAGAAGTGTAAAGAAGTCCTGTGCATATTGAGTCACAGAACACATGCCACATGTCCTTCCTCAAGTGAACTTCACTTTTTGATGAATTGATTTCCTTTAGTTTTTTAGGTCTGACATAAGATACAAGGTTATTGAACTGAGAGGGTTCATCTCTATGATACATGACTCATCTTTTGAAGGCATACACACACGTGTTTGCTCACCATGCAGAAGATGAAAAAAATGGTCTGCTAGGCACCCCACCCCCTCATGTTCACACGACTCAATCCCCCGTCAGACTTAGACCCAGACAAGAGTGCTTGCTATTTGCATTACTTCAAATATATATATTTTCTTGAGACCATCCACTAAGGAATCTCTGTTGTGTTTCATCTCAGCATGAGGTCGAGACCACAAAGAATAATTGTGTTTGTACTTCCGTGCGTACGGATGAACGTCTCAGCCCATCCATATGAAAGACAGCTTGGATTTGTATGCCATGCGACAGCGTGACTCTGCACAAACTTAGCAAAACAACTGGCATGTTTTATTGGACAGGAAAAAGGCAAAATGAGTTGAAACAAATGTCAGGGAACGCTAATGGCAGGAACTTTTGGTCTGAAACATGCTTGGGAATTATTTGTTCCATATTTAATCTCCTCTGCCCATATCAAACAAGTCTTTTTTTAGAATATTACGTTATCAACATGTTGGCAACAGATGTATGTCAAAAGCACTGCAGCCCACCGAAACTCCAAATGTCACATTAGTCTACATCATATCTGGGCAGCGCAGCTGTAAACCTGTGGAATATCCCAACATGTTTAACTAAAGGCTGGCCATATATTCACACTGACTGAAGAGCTTCATCCAACTGATCTCAATTTCCTCCTATCCATGTGAAAAAGTGGAACAGCTGACGTTGAAGGAATTCTTAGGGTTCAATGCAACTTAGGGTTCATCAAGCATTTCTGACATGATGTGTACAACAGAAAATAATTTTTACTCATTAAAACAGAAATGAAAACAAAAGACTTAATGGTAGGATAAGCAATATTTCAAAAATGCTTTAGAAAAGTGCGGTTTTTCACATGATGTGGAGGGAGAGATTTTTCAGTGCACCAGACGGACATTAGCCGAGCCAAGCGACAGGAAGATAGAGATGGTGGATAAAAAACAAAAAAAGAATACATCTCCTGAACAAAAGAAGGCTCAAGACAATAAGGCAAGAAGTAGGACCCATGTAAATATCGGATCAGCTTTCCAGCACTGAATTTGGCAGCATATCCAACCGATCTCAATCTTTTATAAGAATCTTAAAGATTCTTCTCTTGAACCTCCCAATCTAATTTTGAATGCAAGACACCATAGTAGAGACAAAGAGTTGTAAAACTTCCCTCCAAAAGGTACCATTCTTATTCCTATTCCATGAAATCCCAGAAGAAGATGCTGAGCTAAGAGCCTTAAAAACCACCCTAAGCTTGTACCAGGCCTTCAGCCTTGACTTTCCATTCATCAAGATCCTCTGATTCGAACTAGTCTTTCCCATTAACTCACTTCAGCAGAGACCAACTGGAACCCCAAAGTGCATCAGGACTCTTTTTCAAAGAGGTGAGATGTGCATGTGTCAAACTTAGTCTTATTAATTGATACATTACAGGGTTGCCAACTCTCACACATCTGGCACTCACGCTTGGACTTCAGCATAAGATTGATGCTGAAAGCGTGAGTGTCACGCCAGATGCGTGAGAGTTGGCAACCCTGTACATTAAGTACCATATGCACCTTTTACAAAGGTGTGTTTGAACTAAGAAACTTATATTTCATTCAGGCCGTAGATCTGCTGAATATCAAATTGTATGATAGCTTCATGTTTGTATTTCTCTACTCTTTACTGCTTAAGCTTGAACCCTTTTTCCTATGCCCACTGTATGCGTGTGTGTATGTTAGACTAGTTTAAGTGTTTACGTAGTTAATAAAGTCTTACTTGTATCACACTTGAGGTTTGCTCATAACTGAAGTCCCTAATCATGCAGATTAGCATTGTACAGTAAGAAAGTTATTTTCCTTAACCAGGAAATTAGCGTTCTTAGAATTGACAGACAGCTGACACTGAGAGGTCATGTAAATACTTACAGCAGATCTAAATTTGCATAATCAGTAATAACTAGTTATGACTGACTTTTGAGCCTTTGAGCTGATTCGCTACAGCGCTTATAATTTTGCTCAGTGTATAAAGCATATGAGCACATATAAAATTCAATTTAACCCAATGGAATTATGTCAACAATGCATAAACTGAAGTGTATCCACCTAGAAAAGGTGCCTTAAACAAGGATGGGCTTGCTAAATAAATAATGTGTCTGCTTTAATAAAAATACCAGCTTAACATTTTTGCTTTTAAACCCTCTGCAACAGTGACCTGGGTTGCTTACAGTAAGTCTGTAAGTAGGTTACTACCAAATACAAGAAAAAAAACAAAAGGAAATAGTGTTCTTTTACATGACTATTCAATGTTTATAAACATATTTTTATATACAACTAACATTGTGCCAAGAAAATGGTGAGAGAAAAACAAGACAGGGTTTGGACATTAAAGCCATCTGAAAACCACCACAGAGACACAGAGAAAGAAGCCGTGCTTTCAAAGTGATACCAGCCGAGAATCTTTGTTTTGAACATGAAGAAAGGCTTGAAGGCTCAACCTAAAAGTGGGCCCATTGTTAGCATGTGAATAGAACCACATTTACATTTGCTTTCTTGGCAGATACTTTCGTATGAATATGACTTTCAACAGCATCCATATTGTGAGGTGTTGTGTTGATTACTTCAGCAGATAGTGAAAGATACAAATTAAGCAATGAGGCAAAACTGACTATAAAAATAGAAGCAATATGTACGTCATGTTGCGTGTGGAGCATGTTTAAAGTTAGAATTACTGTGTAGGTGTATTCATGCTGAGGTTTACTAATATTTCAGGTAGTTTATGAAAATATGCCACATCTTAAACCTCATGGACTCAGCATGAGAGCAAAAGTTCTTCCACTTTCTGATATCACTGCAACAGAGCACATAAAAAAAAAACTATTTGCCTTGTTTTCCATCAAAAATATCTAAACATCCTTAAACCAAAAATATATATTTACTTGGAGCAAAACTGCTTAAAGGGGTCACATGACAGCTAAAAAAGAACATTATTTTGTGTTTTGGTGTTATGCAGTGTGTTTATGTGGTTTAAGGTAAAAAAAAAAAAACAAAAAAAAAAAACATTATTTTCCACATAATGCACATTATTGTATCTCCTCTATGCCCCGCCTTTCTGAAATGTGCCGATTTTTAGAAAGCTCATCGTTCTGAAAACCGAGGTGTGGTCTGATTGGCCAGCTGTCCATTGCATTGTGATTGGCCGAATGCCTCAAGTGTATGACGGAAATATTACGCCCCTTAACACTGTGATGCCGTGTGCCTGACGGGTAGGATAAAATGTCAGGACACTGACGCGTTGAGACAAAACCAAAAAGACCCATTACAATCAAGGCATTTGTCGGAGAAACGACAAACAAAGGATTTGCAACAAATGATTTGTAAAGGATTTGTATGTAGACATTGCGGTCCAAAATCAAAATACTGAAGAAGGTTTTTTTCTCCTGGCCCTTCCTCCTCAGACTTGATGCACACGCAGGTTGCCTGATTGACATCACCAACACGAACGAGTTTTGACGAGTCAACAATTGATGATGAATAAAATGAAGTACGCTGTGTTTTCTGCCAACTGGCAACCCATTGTGCCTAAATACAACTGGTAAACTGGTAGTGGGGGGTTTCACAAACCAAAACAGAGACCGACATTCTGGCCCAGAACATTTTCAAAGGAGATTAACTAACTGTAACATTGTTTTCTTCCCCATCAAGTATGTTAACTCTGCAAACATATTATGGTATGTTTATGCTTTAGTAGAGTCAAAAACTTATAACATTAAAAACTTTAAACATGTCCTCCGCAAAATGCGCTGCCCACATCTGAATATTTGGGTTGAAATGTTCTGGAACAGTGTAGTAAATACAACTTAACCAGTATCAGAAAATATGATTTCTAGTGTCCTCTTTTGGAAGGCCAAACAAAGAAGCTTCGCTTTCACAACAAAACAGCGTCTCTACAACATGGAGCCATCGGCAACAGCAAGAATAAAAGTTACGCCTTTTTTCTTTGTGTGAACATTTGGGCGGCGTTATGCAAATCTTCCTACATTGTGTTGTAGACATTGGTCGGGTGGCCAATTAATCATTGTATTCTTGGTAGGGGTGAAAAAAAAATGGCCACGACCGGTGTGAAGAGGCGGGAGGGGTGCACTTGGTGCGGTGCTCACGTCGTGGTTCCGGCAATTCCTCGCGGAACATAAATACAAACTGAAACACCTGTGAAATCCAAGTGGAAAGGTTCAACATCTGTATTTATTTTATTGTTACAATTGTTTTGTTATCTTTAAAAATCCTGTAAGCACTTTATTTTTCATTGATATTAAGCAGATGTAATTATTTTGTTCAGATCAAAATGTTATGACATTGTCAGCCCGAGACTCAAACTGTCAACCTTAAGGTTAGGAGTCATACTCTCTAACCATCAGGCCACAACTTCCCCTGTCCCCTGTGTCTGTCAGTAAACATTTACATTTAGTAATTTAGCAGATGCTTTTATCCTTACAAATGAGGATAATGAAAGCAATCAAAATCAACAAAAGAGCAATGATATACAAGTGCTTAAGTCTCAGTTATCTTAACGCAGTATCAAAGGCTTTTTAAATAATATAATAAATAAAAAGAAAACAGATAGAATAGAAAAAGAATAGAAAAAAAAGCAAGCTAGTGTTAGAGGTCATTTTTGCTTTTGTTAATTGTATAATAATTGAAAAGAAAATAGAACACAAAAACATTAGGAAGCTATTTTTTTGTAAGAAAACAAACAGCAAATGAATAGAGTGCGAGTCAAAAATGGACATAAGCAAAATGCATGCTTCAGAATTGTTTTGAGAAGGTGCTTAAGTTTTGAGACACTAAACTACTCTAAACTGGGCTACTATTACTATATTGTACCCTGCAATCATTTGTTCAAACTCACTTTTATAAATGAATGAGAAAAAAAAAAAAAAAAAAAGAAAATTGGCCAAACATATCTGCATCATATATCGACCATTGGCTGCCCTGATTTCTAAATATCGGCATCAGCCGGTGAAAAACCCACATCAGTCGACTTTTGCAACCTACAGATCTTCTTTATGCAGCAAGAGCTTGTAATACTCCAAAGAGAAAGGAAATTTTGAAATTGCATCAAATGACCCCTTTAATATACAGTATTAACCCATTTTCAGAAAATGTAATGTAATTTTATTTAAAAATTATGTTTCCTACTCAACTGTCAAATTGGTTTGTATTTTCTTGTTTTAATCAAACATTTACCCTGAAAACAAGGGAGAAACTTTTTATAAGCTAAATTAACTACAGCGTGTAAGTATGATTAGTTGTTTTACTGGAAAGCAAGCCAAAAATGCAGCTTCAGAAAATGATTTTCTTCAATGTGAAGGACACAGATAGAGAAGTTTCTATTTCCACGTCTAGTTTGTTGTCATCATTTGTCATGATTTACCTCTTGGATGCTCTATATTTCTGCTTTGCTGTCTGCCTTCTCTCTTGATAGATATGTTTGGAGGGAGTGGGTGCTTTAAAGTAAAAGATGCAAACAATATGAATCAAAGATTTTGTAAACAATGTAAACATTAGGAAAATGATGATTTTTTTTTTCAAACACCATATATATTCAAATAAAAATTGTGTTTGTAGTGTTTGACTGTGTGTTCATTTGGTGTGATTAATAATCTGTATATAAAAAAGAAAGCATTTAACCCTCTGGAGTCTAAGGGTATTTTTGGGGCCTGGAGAAGTTTTGTCATGCCCTGACATTTGTGCTTTTTTCAGTTTCTTATAAATATCTAAATGGGTAAAGTCTAATCTCACTGTAATCAGCACAAATTGGGCAATAATAATATGCGAGTAGCATGTATGTACATGATTGTATTTTTGTGAAAAAAAAAAATATTATGCATGTTTAGTGAAAAACTAAAAATGTTAAATCACTTGAATAAGGCTATAAAACACATACAGACCCGGGACTTTTGAGAACTGGAGCTTGTAGCCTAGAATTTTTCTTTCTAAATTATGTGAAAATCATCTTGTTTACTCACTTACAGAAAACAATATATTGATTTAAATTTTCTAAGACACTTTTTGTTGGTAAAAGTCATATGGGAGTAGGCGTCAACTATCATGAATATCATTGTGATTTACACCTGAGAAGACAAAGGCCTGCATAATGAGCTGCATAATGAGCCGTTCAGTCATCTGTGCCACTGAGAGGGAGGTGTTACAAGAAAGAATGTGAGAACAAAATAAATGTATATAATTTTATGTTTGTAGTTTATTAAGAATATATTTAATTATCCCACAACATAATTTAATATCCACTTGAGGGAGGAGTTAAACAGTTTATTAGAACAATCAAAGCTGACTTTCAAACTAATTTCTATATTCAGCTCCAGCTTCCATTGATATGAATGAGAATACTAACAGATTCTCCTAGATCTTCTTGGCTCAAACAGAGCACTGTTTTACTAGTGCTACTTATAGTGGGATGGGGGAAAGTACATTACAAAAAAATGACACATATCTAAACAAAGAGACACATCTTATCTTTTAACAACTTTAAAGCTATCACTACTGTAAAGAGTCACAACAATCTTTTCTTCAAAGACCAGAAATAGAGTTTTAAACTGGATTTCGATATTAATACATGGAAAACTTTAGGAAAGCTGAAAGCAGCTTTGCTCTGTCATATTCTATGTGCATCGTGAGAGCTCTGTACTTCAGGTAGACAGAGTGGACAAGGTCAGATATCGCGAGAGACTGATGCAATCCTCATATACATTGTCAGCATTAACAAATTTTGTTTAAAAAATGTAGAAGGAACAAGGCAGCATGTGTTACATGCTAAGTATTCAAAATGAGCAGATCAGCGAGCAATCGATGCACTGATGGATTGTGAAAGTGTTGTACTCCAACGTCGTACCTTGCTAGCACACCCCTGCATGTCACAGGTTGGGTTAGCAGCTTCTGTCTCACACAACGTCTATAGGGCAAGAGGATAAATCTTTAAAGCCGTGCTTTCCTGATTAGATGCAGTTAGCTGCAATAAAGGCATGAAGGCTCCATACATGACTGATCAGATCAATAAAAAGCAGTGTGGCGGTTAACCTTTGGGTGGCACTGCAGCACTTTTACGCAGTTTCTGATCAGTTTTTCTCAATCTTGTCTCTATTTGCTTTCACTCTGTAGTTTTCTTTCACCTGGTCTCTCCATTTTGTTTTTCTTTCTTTCTTTCTTTCTTTTTTTCTTTCTTTCTTTCTTTCTTTCTTTCTTTCTTTCTTTCTTTCTTTCTTTCCTTGACTCCTGTATATTTTTGTTTTCTGCCTCTTTCTCACACCACTTTTACTTAATCAGCCTCTCTTTCACATAAACAGACTCTGTGCTGTAAAAACCTTGAGGACAATGCAGCAGTAGACTGACCTGTTTACTGGCAACATTTTTAATATGCATTTTTTTTTTCTTGAGCATTTAGGTTTACAATACACATAGCCTTGCCCGCATCCCTGGAATAAGAACATGTGGGTGTTCGGCCAAATTTAGTAGTGATCCTGCCAATCGGGTGTGCAGCCTCTAATGTGCTACCACTCTAGACCATTTCATCATCCTCTTTCTGTTCAAAAGCTTTGGCCCTGGTACTGAATCCACGGTGCACAGCACTGCAATCCAGATAGCTTACATATTACCCCGTGATTTTCATAAGAACTATTTGCACTGAGAGCTATTATTTTGCCACTTGATAATTTTTGTTTTGTGTATACAGAGAAAGACAACAAATGACAACAACAAACACCTGTGTACAAGTGGGTGTACATGCCTTGAGCTCATGTCTGTGGGTGTTGAGAACGCTTTCCCCTCGCTTAGACTCGGCACAAAAAGTGAAATATTCATTAACCTGAAAATTGTTGAAGGCTGCAGCACAAATTACACACATTTAATAACTGACAAGACCCTATGTCAATCATCAATTAATACTGAATATCTTTAATCATTTGATGGATTGTTTAGCTATCCATCCAACCACCCATCCATCCATCCATGATACATGTTGAAAATATATGAAATATTTTACTATATATTACTATATAACTATATATTATCTATCTAAAAAAAAAAAAAAAACACACACACACACACACACACACACACACACACACAATGTTCTCTTGAAAGAGGTTGATTTCAAACATATCAAACACAATATATTTTGAACAATTACTCGATTGTTTTATTCATTGAAGTTTAAAAGTAGATAAGGCAATAGTAATTGCACCCCCCCCCCCCCCCCAATCTAATATTTTCTTGAAACCGTTTGCACACACAGGAACATTAAAACACACAGATAATCTCTTTTAGCCTCGTGGCTCAAATCTGTCTCTCTCTATGAACAGATATTTATCTCAGAAATGTTGCAGTGCCAAGACTACTCACTCACGGCGTGAGCTGCAATCGAGCTGACAACTTCCGCACTCTAGGGCTTAAGTGTAAGAACACAGAAATATGCCAGAACAAATCAAATTCAATCACCTTGTCAGGTAGAAAAATTAAACCACTTAAAAGTTTTGGATGAGGATTTCCTTTTTCTGTAAATGCACACTGCCGGCTTTAGGGTAAGATGGGGCAAGACAGCCCCTGGGGATGTGACAGCTCCTCACCTAGTTTTACACTTAACCATAGATGGCACACAGTCTCGGTTTTATGCTGTAATGAATATATTAGCAAATGTTTCCAACTATTTTCCTTAATAATACACTGGATCATGCATCATGATCTTGTTCATGCTAAACACATCTCTGTTCATCAGTAACTGCTCAGTGATGTTTTAGGAAGCCATTGTCTCATTTGTCCATCCTCTACTCCTTACGAATGATTTATTTCATTAGAATAAAATTGAATTTACTCTTTGTAATAAATTACAACTAACAAGGTCTCATGTCAGGTGATATTAATTAATGATTAAATGCCATATATATTAATTAGTCATGGTAGGTGGTGATAGACACATTGATGTCTGTCATTGTTAACCTTGACAATAAGACAGCATGCAATAAAAAGGAAGTATGTTTAGTTCATGTCGAGTGGAACATTGTATCCCTTTGTGGTAAAGGTTAATTATGGCATATTTTAGCATATGGCATGATGCAGACAGGAATATTAGTCATTCCTGCCTCTCATTTGTTTATTGAGTTGAGTTAGTTTATTCATAAAGTCTCATGAAAACACACAAGGCTTTACAGATATGAGATTTCCGTAAGCCCCAGAAAGATTTTTGCGTGCAATTACTATTTAACTTATTTCAGTTATTTAAATAAAGTGGAACTCTTTTGCCTATACGGTCTGCCACTTTAATGGATCTGAATCCCGATGAATTAGTAAATTTGGAATTTCATACCTGTCCACCTCAGACAATTATCATGTCATGCCTTCATATAGGTCCAGCGGTTAGGGCTGTGAAATTAATTGCGTAACACAATGAACCAGTAATCTAAAAGGTGTTCAGCATACAGTTAAGATAGAGAAGGAAAGATAAAGAGAACATGGATCGAGTTTGTCCCCTTGTGATTTTCATAATTAAGGGCACAGTATTTTCTGTGTACAGTCTCCATCACCACCAGAGGCAAAACTCCAGAGAAGCGTTCAAGCAGAGAGCCGAAGTCCAGTCTATTCTCTAGCGACCTGGCCTATAGTTGAGCAAAATAAATTCCTGTGAAGATCCGGCCAGAGTCCACCATCTGCAGGGGGACCCTCAGGCCTGTACTGGTGTGCAGTTATAATGGAACAGAGCAGCACCGATTTGCTCGATGCATGTCCACTGGTACTTCTGCATGTTCTGCTTATCATTTCTCTCTCTCACTCTCTCCTCTCTGTCTCTCATTCTAACCACCCACCCATATCACCATCTACAAAGCACACCAAAATGGAGTTTCCATCATGCACCAAGCCACTTCACCTCGCCCCCTCTCTGATTCATAACTCACTACTAATGAAATTAATGATTAGGAATTAAACAAATCTACTCTCCAGGGTAATATCCAGCTTCTTTTATGCAGCCTTTGATTTATACAGCATTTACATTTTTTTTTATTATTTTATTTTTTTTGTTTTGTATTGTTTTTAATTTTTAGCAGCCATTACGCCAGTCTTTAGTGTCACATGATCTTTCAGAAATTATTCTGATATGCTAATTTGCTGCTCACGTAACAATTCTTGTTATTGCCAGTCAACAAAATTTTCTTTTCGGTTGTGTTGTTGTTGTTGTTGTTGTTTTTTTTTGGTTTTGTTGAAACTGTTTTTTAAAAGGATTCTATAGTTATATTTGTGCAGTACCTAAGTTAAACCATAGCCTGTGTATTTTCTGTATCCTCATCGAAAACAAACATTGATGCAGAGCCTCTAAAGCTGTGCATTTCTTGGCTCATCTAAGAAATGTTTTATTTCACAAGTATTTGACAGCAGCCTTCTTTGTGCATGTTGAACATGGTGAATTTTCATCCTGAGCAGTCTTGAATATTCTGCTTCTGTCACAGACAGGCCATGATGGCAAACCTACCCACATCAGCGGCCTCCGCAGTCTCAGAACTCAAAAACTGTTTAAACCAAGAGTAAACAGCAAATTTCTCAAAAAAAACTCATTAAATTCTCCCAAGACCAAATTATATGAGCTATGTTTTTCAAAGACATCGCACCCTGCTGCTGAATCTACAGCCTCACAGCAAAGTAAGTCATACTTTATTCAAGTCCTTAGGTGCTACACATAACAAAGCATGACCAGTGTGTTTCTATTCACGAATGAATGACTTATATGCCAGGTATAAGAAAAAAAGAAATTCTCAAGAGACAAAGATTGAATCAGTCCGAAAAGATTATATACACTACCATTCAAAAGAAGAAGTAGCTTTTGCTCACCAAGGCTGTAAAATTACAGGAAAAACAATAATATTGTGAAATATTTTTACAATTTATAATGACTCTAATTTCAATTTGAATATTTTTGTTTTATCTATTAGCCAAATCTTCAACAGCTCTTACTCCATTCTTTAAAGTCAAACGATCCTTCAAAAAATCAGTCTAATAGAACAGCATTTATTTGAAACAGAAACCTTTTGTAACAATGTCAAAGTCTTTACTGTCATTTTTGATCAATTTAGCATGTTCATGCTGAATAAATGTAATTTGCAGCGAATCTGTATCGATACCCGACTCTAGTCAACAATTGTCCAGTCTGTGTCTATTTTTATGTTCACAAGGAATTGCAGGATAAATGTTAAACTTAAAACACAAGTCCTCCAATAAGTCTCCTGAGCTTTGAAAGAGCAGTTTCTGAGCAAAACATTTCCCTCTGTGGTCTTATATATTGCAGATATGACATGTTCAAAGATACTGCATCAACCTTCGGTAGTGTTTTTGTGACTTAATCACAAACGTAGTCATTTAGCCCTCGGTCTGTTGTGAACTCCATAGCGCACCAAGGGAATCCATCCAATCGAATGCTCAGGCATATCTATGCTTAAACAAACAGACGTGAGACAGAACCCGGCAAAAGTGTAAAGACGTGACACACAAAAAAAAAGGGTGTTTGCTTTGTGACTATCCATACTCCCGGGGAATAATAGCCGTTGCCACATGACAGAGAAGATGTGTCATTGTGCCCTGTAGTACTTGAGGTATAATCTCTAGGGGGGTGTATGTGTAATGCTCTGGCATCCTCTCTTTGAGTTTCTAAAGTAAGCTTTTATATCCTAGTGAAGGGTTTTAGCTGGTGATTTCTGCAAAAAAGAGGTTGTTAAGAGAAGTTTTGGCACCCGCACTTAGATCTGGCTCTGCATTGGATTTCCAGCAGAAGAACAATCTGAGTATTCGAGAGCCAGTCTTTATCAGCTCCTCCCTTTTCTTTTTATTGTAGTCAAGCAGGCTTCAGGGTCCAAGTGAATCCCCGGCAGGGGCTTTCCTGCAGTTTAATCTTTAAATGGTAGGGGAGGGGTCATCAGTTTAATCTGAGTAAATGTTGGGGCCAGTGTGTGGGGGGGGGTTGGGATTTGTGTTGGCGGATCAGGCCGCTGTGTTGGCTGCGGGGTCCTTCATTGAAAGTGACCCTCTCCAGCAGATGGACAGGTATCTAACACCTGCTCCTAATGAGCTCATTAGCTAAACTCACCTCTTTAGCAGGAGCCAAGTTGCGAAAACAGTGCCAAGCAGCTCGGAGAAATTATGCAATGGCATTTGGCTGGCACGGGGCATCAGAAAGCCTTTTTTTTTCGCTAACTGTGATAAGAGAAGACTGTGACAGTGTCTTTGTGTCTAATCACCAGCCTGTGTGAACTTAATCTTGAACAGACAAAGTAGAGAGATATTTAGTATAATACATAATATGTTCCTGAACAGAGCTTAGACTGAACTTTAGCTGATTGTCTGGTTAGTGTGTCAGAATCTGCCTCAGGGTTTTCGAGCAGCAGTTATATGTTATTTTAATGCAAGTAATTCTCAAGCAACACATCTTTTGTGTGTCATAGAGTATGAAGCCTGGTCAAGTACTAAAGAAAATATTCGGATATTGTCAGTGTTCCAATTTGAAAGCACCACCAACAAAAACATTTCTACATACAACCCGAATTCCGGAAAAGTTGGGACGTTTTTTTAAATTTTAATAAAATGAAAACTAAAGGAATTTCAAATCACATGAGCCAATATTTTATTCACAATAGAACATAGATAACGTAGCAAATGTTTAAACTGAGAAATTTTACACTTTTATCCACTTAATTAGCTCATTTAAAATTTAATGCCTGCTACAGGTCTCAAAAAAGTTGGCACGGGGGCAACAAATGGCTAAAAAAGCAAGCAGTTTTGAAAAGATTCAGCTGGGAGAACATTTAGTGATTAAGTTAATTGATATCAGGTCTGTAACACGATTAGCTATAAAAGCTTTGTCTTAGAGAAGCAGAGTCTCTCAGAAGTAAAGTAAAGATGGGCAGAGGCTCTCCAATCTGTGAAAGACTGCGTAAAAAAATTGTGGAAAACTTTAAAAACAATGTTCCTCAACGTCAAATTGCAAAGGCTTTGCAATCTCATTATCTACAGTGCATAACATCATCAAAAGATTCAGAGAAACTGGAGAAATCTCTGTGCGTAAGGGACAAGGCCGGAGACCTTTATTGGATGCCCGTGGTCTTCGGGCTCTCAGACGACACTGCATCACTCATCGGCATGATTGTGTCAATGACATTACTAAATGGGCCCAGCAATACTTTCAGAAACCACTGTCGGTAAACACAATCCGCCGTGCCATCAGCAGATGCCAACTAAAGCTCTATCATGCAAAAAGGAAGCCATATGTGAACATGGTCCAGAAGCACCGTCGTGTCCTGTGGGCCAAGGCTCATTTAAAATGGACTATTTCAAAGTGGAATAGTGTTTTATGGTCAGACGAGTCCAAATTTGACATTCTTGTTGGAAATCACGGACGCCGTGTCCTCCGGGCTAAAGAGGAGGGAGACCTTCCAGCATGTTATCAGCGTTCAGTTCAAAAGTCAGCATCTCTGATGGTATGGGGGTGCATAAGTGCATACGGTATGGGCAGCTTGCATGTTTTGGAAGGCTCTGTGAATGCTGAAAGGTATATAAAGGTTTTAGAGCAACATATGCTTCCCTCCAAACAACGTCTATTTCAGGGAAGGCCTTGTTTATTTCAGCAGGACAATGCAAAACCACATACTGCAGCTATAACAACAGCATGGCTTCGTCGTAGAAGAGTCCGGGTGCTAACCTGGCCTGCCTGCAGTCCAGATCTTTCACCTATAGAGAACATTTGGCGCATCATTAAACAAAAAATACGTCAAAGACGACCACGAACTCTTCAGCAGCTGGAAATCTATATAAGGCAAGAATGGGACTAAATTCCAACAGCAAAACTCCAGCAACTCATAGCCTCAATGCCCAGACGTCTTCAAACTGTTTTGAAAAGAAAAGGAGATGCTACACCATGGTAAACATGCCCCGTCCCAACTATTTTGAGACCTGTAGCAGAAATCAAAATTGAAATGAGCTCATTTTGTGCATAAAATTGTAAACTTTCTCAGTTTAAACATTTGCTATGTTATCTATGTTCTATTGTGAATAAAATATTGGCTCATGTGATTTGAAAGTCTTTTAGTTTTCATTTTATTAAAATTTAAAAAACGTCCCAACTTTTCCGGAATTGGGGTTGTATATTATATATTTGTCTGTTCCTGTAGCTCAATGAGCATCATAAGATAAAACTTTCAATGGGCACATGCACACTTGAAAACACATACCTTAAATGAACTGTTGCTTTGTATAAAAACGTTTGCCAAGTGAGTAACTGTACTTTTTTTTCCCTAATGTATTTCCAATACTGTTTCCTTTTTTTTTTTTTTTTTTGAAATTGTTATCATTAAAATGCTAGAATGCTGTTTATGTTCTAGGTCATTTAAGGAATCAAACAGGGTTAATTTATGACTCCTTATAAATGACCCTGCTGGTGACCCAGAGAGGTTTTTTAAATGCAATATTTTATGATAATAGAGCATAGCGTGAGATTCATAAGCTATTTTTTTTGTAGGCCAGTCATTTTAAAACAAGTGTGACTTTGTTCCATTTTGTACAAAATAAAAGCATTTCAAACCAAATGTCCTGGTAAAACATTAAAGCACACTAGTGTGATAAACATTTCATTTGGTTTTCCATATTTTATTGAATATTGATAAAATTATCCACAACTAATGCTTTGGTCCCACTTTATATGGGCCCTAACTACTATGTAGTTACATTTAAATTAATCATTTGGTACAATGCAATTATTGTTTTCATTTTTTTTTTCATTCTACCTATATTTAAACAATTAATTGCATGTAATTACATCTGTATTTACATTTATAGTTACACTGTTTCCCCATCCCTTACATATTAACCTACCCTTAAACCTACAAATACCACCACACCTGTTCTTAACCTTACCCATATCCCATCTCAATAGCAGCAAAAGTGTTATGGGTAACACTTTATTTTAAGGTGTCCTTGTTACACATTGCATGTACTTACAATAACAATTAATTAAGTATAATTGCATGCAAGTAACCCTAAACCAAACCCTAATCCTAACCCTAATCTTATAGTAAGTACATGTAGTTAAGTAATATTACTCAGCACTCAAATGTATAATTACACTATAACCAGGGTTCCTACAGGTTTCTTCAAGTTAAATTCAAGTCTTTTTAAGAACATTTATATAAAAAATTAATACCTATTTCACGTCCCTACCAGCAAAGAAAAACAAAATTTTGTGTTCATTTATTTTCCAAATGTGTAATGGGTAAAAGATAAGCCAAGCAGGTGTGAAAAATAAAAACATTTCAGTAGGCCACAAGAAAGTTTGCCGAACAATGTTAAGTTGTTCCCTTTCGAGAGTACTCTCGTAAGGTCCCCTTTTCTCGAGAATATGAAGCCAAAAATCATCCTTAATTTTTAAATAATGTAAAACGCAGTTCTGCAGCACAGCAGACCCAAGCGAAGCGGCTCGCACGCTTATTGGCTGTGCTGCGGCAACTGCAGCAACCTATGGTGAGGCGGCGGAGAGTAACGAACCAATGGGGGCGCTTCGCGCCCATTGGACGTCAGAGCGCGCCAAAATAGGCGTGGCTGGAACTATATAAGCCACCGCTTCACCATAGGGATCAGATTTCATCTCCTTCAGCGATCTCACCTGCACTTCGCTGTCTTCTCCGGAGAAGCCTCTACACACCGTCGAAAAGCCTCTCAGCGGGATAGCACTGCAACGCAGATCTGAGGACGCCGGCTCGTGCTTCATCTCGACGCCGCCTTCAGCACTCGCTTCCTGCTGCGCCATCCGGCGTGACTATATCCTTTTCAAAGCTAGTGTGTTTGCCGCTGCATCACACTTTTTTCCTCCAGAATTCGAGGCGTTGTTTCAAATGCCTCGGGCCTGCGCTTCCTGCCGAGGCCCTCTGCCCAGCGAGGACCGCCACATCATCTGTGTCTCCTGCCTGGGCCGCGAGCATGCTGAGAGCGCACTCTTCAAGGGCGGCTGCCCTGAGTGCGACGACATGGCTATATCGACCCTGCGGGCTCGATTAGCTCAAACCAGCCATGATGCTCCACCCGCTCCGCCTCTTCTCTCTCAAGTGCCGCGTAAGAAACGGCGCGATCAGAGAATGCCTGAGCATACTGCTACACGCGAGCTCACGCCGGAACACTCCCCGCGTGCCTCGCCCGCTCTCTCTCCTTCGCCTGTCCTCTTCGTGGACGAGCAGCGCCAGTCCCTGCTCACCAGCGCCCCCTTCTCCTTCGGAGCGCCTGAGGCGGAAGAGGACAGACACGACAGCCTTTCTCTCGCCGCGTCCAGTAGTGAGGAATGGTCGGGCTCCATTGCGGACCCCCCCCCTCTACAGCACCCAGCTGCACCGGACAACGCGCCGATATCGACGCGGAGCTTACTCGCGTGCTTACAAGGGCTGTCAGCGACCTTCAGCTCGACTGGTCTCCTCCAGACGAGCCCGCTAAAAGCAGGCTGGATGAATGGTTCCTGCAGGGGCGCCCTTCGGCCCCTCCGCAAAGAAACGCCCCCTTCTTCCCGGAAGTTCACAATGAACTCACGAAGTCGTGGAAAGCCCCATTCTCCGCACGCTTGAAGACTTCTGTCTCGTCAGCGCTCTCCTCTGTCGACGGCGCCCGAGACCACGGTTACGAGAGCCTCCCCCCTCTCGAGGAGGCTATTGCTGCACACCTCTGCCCGCCCTCAGCCGCTGGATGGCGGTCGAAGCCTGTGCATCCATCCAAGCCGTGCCGCACCACCTCAGCTCTCGCTGGCCGAGCTTACACCTCCGCTGGTCAAGCTGCTTCGGCTCTACACACCATGGCTGTGCTGCAGGTTTTTCAGGCCAGACTTCTCCGTAACCTGGACGAGTCTGCCCCAGATACCTATGACTTTAAAGATCTCCGCAGCGCTACTGATCTAGCCCTGCGTGCGACAAAGACCACAGCACAAGCGATCGGCCGAAGCATGGCAAGCCTCGCTGTTTTAGAGCGACACCTCTGGCTCACGCTCACGGAGATGAAAGACGCCGACAAATCCGCCTTTCTTGACTCTCCTATCTCGCCTTCCGGCCTCTTTGGCCAGTCGGTTAAGGGTTTCGCTGAACGCTTCACTGAGGCTCAGAAAACGTCACAGGCAATGAGACACTTCCTGCCGAAACGCTCTAGCTCTGCTCCGGGACAGCCAGACTTACAGTCTCGCCCAGCGACCAAAACCCAGCACCGCTCTCGCTCTACGAGCCGCAAACCGCCAGAGAGACGGGGACCTCGGCCCAGGATTGTGCTGAACCCCGAGCCTCCGAAGCCCTCCTGACCTTCGGGCTGAAAAGACCGTGGTTAAGTCCCGCTGCGGCCGGACCACCACACAAGAAACCTCACATGCTTCCTCCAATCCCCTCACTAAAGGCGGTTGGAGATGTCTATACTGCAGTAAACGAGCCTGTTACAATGCACGCACGCCTGCACACAAACGCCGTTTTCACGGCGACCTCAATAAAGCACAAAAAGAGCTTTTTCTATGTAGGCAGTGTGCCCACTACACAGTACGCACCCCTACATGTATACACACTCCCCCAAAGTGTCACAAAGACTCACTCGGGTCTCCTTTCATGCCCACCTTCCCGCTCGCGCCGGAGGTGCTCTAAATGTAGCGCGCGTGCCCACTTCTCAGTGCGCAACCCTACAAATAAGCGCTGTCACCACAGTGTCACAAGCACAGCATACTCGAGCTACTGGTCCCCTCATAACAGGCGGCCAGTGCCCGAAGCACATTCAACCCATAGCCGCACGAGCCGCTGCATGGCAGGCCATCCCCGGCATATCAAATTGGGTTTTGAATATAATAAAACGAGGTTACTCGCTCCAGTTCGCTCGCAGACCGCCGCGCTTTCGCGCCGTGGTCGAAACGAAAGTGAAAAGCGAAATGACACACGTCCTTCGCGCCGAACTGATAAACCTTCTTGCAAAAGGGGCGATAGAAACTGTCCCCCCTGCGCAGCGCGAGTCAGGCTTTTACAGCCGCTACTTCCTCGTACCAAAAAAGGATGGCGGTCTCAGACCCATCCTAGATCTCAGACGTTTGAACAAAGCGCTTATGACGCGATCGTTCAAAATGTTAACTACCAAACAAATACTCGCGCAAATTCGCCCGAGGGATTGGTTTTTCTCAGTGGATCTGAAAGACGCTTACTTTCACATTCAAATAGCACCCCATCACAGGCCATTCTTGAGATTCGCCTTCGAGGGGCAGACTTATCAGTACATGGTTCTTCCATTCGGCCTCTCCGTAGCGCCCCGTACGTTTACACGGTGCATGGATGCCGCTCTCGCACCTCTGAGAATGCGGGGAGTGCGAGTATTGAACTACCTCGACGACTGGCTAGTTTTAGCCCATTCCGAGGAACTACTGACGACACACAGATCCTGGATCCTCAGCCATTTAGAATGCCTGGGTCTCACGATCAACACTGTCAAGAGCGCTCTGTCTCCCAGCCAGAGGATTTCCTTTTTGGGGATAGACATAGACTCTGTGACATGTACAGCGCGTCTGACGTCACAGCGCGCTCTCACTATTCAGCATTTAGCCGTGTCGTTCAAAGCCGGGTCTCTTTACCCGCTCAAACGATTTCAGGAAATGCTAGGTCTGATGGCATCAGCCTCTGCGGTTCTCAAACTGGGCCTGCTGCGCATGCGCCCACTACAGCGCTGGCTGAGAGACCGTGTTCCAGCGCGCGCCTGGATTTCCGGCCGCGCGCGCATCAGGGTGACCCACGGCTGCATCACAGCTCTGGCCCCTTGGAAAATAGCCAACTGGTATCAGTTAGGCGTAAGCACGGGCGCTGTCTCGAAATGGAAAGTAGTCTCGACAGATGCATCCAACCTCGGTTGGGGCGCCCTGTACGAGGGCAGGTCTGCCTCCGGCCTCTGGTCGAGCCCGGAGCGACTGTTACACATAAACTGTCTGGAGATGATAGCGGTCGAACTATCCCTGAAAGCTTTCCTCCCATTTTTAAAGGGCCACTACGTTCTGGTCAGATCAGACAGCATGTCAGTGGTGGCCTACATAAATCGCCAGGGTGGTGTCAGGTCAGAAACCTTGCACACCCTGACCGAGCGTCTTCTGACATGGGCACATTACAATCTGCGCTCGCTAATCGCTGAACCGGGGCCCGGACATGCTTTCCAGGGCGAATGTTCCCCCTGGGGAGTGGTCTCTTCACCCACAGACGGTTCAGTTGATGTGGAGCATCTTCGGCAGGGCAGAGGTCGACCTCTTCGCCTCAGAAGACAACGCTCATTGCCCAATATATTTTTCAAAGAGCAGGGACGCGCTGGCCCTCGATTGGCCCAGACGCCCGCTTTATGCCTTCCCACCGGTCGCGATGCTACCGCAGGTCATCGATCGGGTCAGGAAGAGCAGATGTGCTATGCTGCTAGTAGCCCCACTCTGGACGACCCAACCTTGGTTCTCCGAGCTGATGCAGCTGTCCAGTACAGCCCCATGGCCAATACCGCTGCGGAAAGATCTCCTCACGCAGCTGAAGGGCGCGCTCTGGCATCCCCACCCCGAACTTTGGGCCCTTCATGTATGGCCCCTCAACGGGTACCCAGGAACCTCCCTGAGGGAGTGTTAAAGACCATTACGGAAGCCAGAGCGCCCTCAACCAGGCGCCTATACGCGCAGAAATGGTCAGTGTTCTCCACCTGGTGCGGGACACGGAACCTAGACCCTCACTTATGTGACGTGACGGAGATACTCTCCTTCCTACAGGAGCGTTTAGATGCGGGCAGATCCCCGTCTACGCTCAAAGTGTATGTGGCAGCCATTGCAGCTTCTCATGCTCCGGTGGCCGGCCTATCACTGGGAAAAAACGAACTGGTCATTCGTTTCCTTAAGGGAGCTCGTCGGATGAACCCTCCCCGACCCCCTTCAATCCCTTCCTGGGACCTGTCTACGGTCCTAGAGGCCTTAAAGGGCCCCCCTTTTGAACCGCTTCAGTCTGTCGATATGAAGCTTCTTTCGTTCAAAACCGCTTTTCTACTGGCTCTGGCCTCAGTCAAGCGAGTGGGGGATTTACATGCGCTATCTGTAAGCGCTGACTGTCTCGAGTTTGGGCCTAATGACTCCAGAGTCATTCTCAGACCAAGACACGGCTATGTCCCCAAGGTGCTCTCAACACCGTTCAGAGCGCAGGTCATCTCGCTGTCAGCCCTTTCCTCGCAAAGCGACGAAAGCAACGCGAGCTTCATCTGCCCCGTCAGGGCTCTTAAAACCTATATTGCGCGCTCCGCCTTATTCAGGAGGTCGGACCAGCTCTTCATATGCTTTGGTGGGCGCACCCGAGGTCTCGCCACCACGAAGCAAAGCCTATCGCGATGGATAGTAGACACTATCTCGCTGGCTTACAAATCTAAGGGCCTTCACTGCCCGTTCGGCATCAGAGCCCATTCCACCCGAGGTATGGCCTCGTCATGGGCGTGGTCCTGCGGGATACCACTGGATGATATCTGTGCGGCGGCAGGCTGGGCCTCTCCGTCCACATTTATTAGATTCTATAATCTGCAAGTCCCTGCCCTGCAGGCCAAGGTACTTTCTATATAGACGTGCTAATCCTTATCACGTCCCCCTTTTTTCGTTCCCTATATAAAGCTCACTAAGGTTGGCTGTTGGGACTGGGATTTCTCCTGCTATAAAGCCCCGAGCTCTCGCCTCGGGCTGTGACAGGTCGAAGTTCCCGAGCACGCACGGCGTTTTACATTGTGTTCCCATAGCGTAAGCTAGCTTACGCAGTACGAGAGTACTCTCGAAAGGGAACGTACTCGGTTACTAACGTAACCTCGGTTCCCTGATATGAGGGAACGAGTACTGCATAACCTGCCGTGCTATGTGCTCGGACCGGGTGATCGCTTCAGTCGATTTAAAACCTGATCCCTATGGTGAAGCGGTGGCTTATATAGTTCCAGCCACGCCTATTTTGGCGCGCTCTGACGTCCAATGGGCGCGAAGCGCCCCCATTGGTTCGTTACTCTCCGCCGCCTCACCATAGGTTGCTGCAGTTGCCGCAGCACAGCCAATAAGCGCGCGATCCGCTTCGCTTGGGTCTGCTGTGCTGCAGCACTGCGTTTTACATTATTTAAAAATTAAGGATAATTTTTGGCTTCATATTCTCGAGAAAAGGGGACCTTTTCCCATAGCGTAAGCTAGCTTACGCAGTACTCGTTCCCTCATCTCAGGGAACCGAGGTTACGTTAGTAACCGAGTACGTTTTTTAACATTAACTAGCTACTTATTCCATGCTGGGAATATGGGGAACTGAGAGACCCCTGAACAATAAACATTGAAAATCAGAACTCAACAATAAATTAAAATATAGCTGCAAGCATCGATGGCGGGCTCAAGCCATCAGTGCAAATGCCACCCTGGTGGCATCGGGAAAACTGAGCCCAGCGGGCATAAGCATTTACAGTAACCCTCTGGCAATCAAGTTTTAAGGGATATGGCAGTTAAAGGGGTTAATCCGACCCATCTAGACTTTGAAATCACATACACAGAACAATATATATAACTTTAGTAACACTTTATTTTAATATATAAAAAATGTATAAGGTGTGCATTGTAGCTGACACCTAAATGAACACATCACAATTGTTTTACGACTGCAAGTCTTTCTCCTCCAATGCTATTGAGCTTCAAATTTGCGTTTGAGCCCATGTGAAAAAGTAGCATAATTTACATATGATTTACAGTTTGTTTTAATAAATATCAAACATTCAATTTAATTGTGCTTTATAGATTTGACCTAGATGAACAATTACAGTTGTTTTTATGATTGTAAGTCATTCTCTTCAAATGCTACTGACGTTAGAAAATTGTATATCAATATCACATGTAACTTTAGACACGGTCCCTAAATTTGAGACTCTCGAATGTCCATTGTCAAGCCACCTTTATGCCTGTTTTTTTTTTTTTTTTTACTTTCTTTAGTTTTCTCTTCTCTGTGCCGGATTGCTGATGTCCTTTACCCGGGCATAGATGTCCATCCATCAATTACGAACATTTAGCCGCAAATATGAGGTGCGAGCGGTTGCGAGCGTGGATAGGAGAATGGCGCATGTTTTTTTTTTTTTTGAGCAACTGGGATGGTGCCCCCTCTGGGGGTTGGTGCCCTACAAAGACTGCATACTCTGCATATAGGGAGCGGCGGTACTATCTGGAAGATATATTCCACAAACCGTTGTATAAGAGGAGGTGATGCTAGTCCTTCAAGAATCACTCAAAACCTATCTGTTCATAAAGCCTATATATAAAGTCTTAATATATAGTATTCCACAATACGTTGTGCTATTCTAATTAAGTAATTTTTTGGGATCTTTTACATCTCTCGGAACCTGACACATTGTAATTCTGAGACTCCAGGAAAGTTGCAGTTCTGGAAAATGGTGGCACTGTCGACTAAATGCTCCCTGATAGTGTCACACCTAATTCTTCACTTTAATTCTTAACTCTTTTGCAGTCTACGTGTTTCTATTCTTCTCCACCTGTTTTTTTTCTGACCCAGCAAGCATTTTGCTGTCCAGTGGTAATGTCTTAAATTTGCAATTACTGTACTCCTCTAATTTTGAATATTTCTCATGGGGATCTAATAATTTTGGATTTTTTAGTTAAACCTCTTTTTTTGGCTCATTTTATGAGTAAAGGAAAAAATGCCTAATAATTCTTCACACCTGAATATAAGGAGTTTTTTTCTCTTCCAGTCTTCATGGTCAACTACATATATATCACACTCATTGCCTTCTCTAGTGCAGGTCAACCAATTCACATCCCATTCGTCAATATTTGTGATATCACAAATCCCGGAAAATGCTTGTTGTAGTCCAAACAATTTGTTCGTTGTAGTTTTTAAAAAGTGATTTTTGTTAAATAAAATATCTACTTTTGAATTGGACTTTCAGCTTTGTAACTTTGCAGAACTTTTTTATGCTGAAACAGCAACATTACAGACTAACTAAAGTTGAAAAGGTGAAAAAGCATAATAGCACTCCTTTAATAGGCATTATTAAGCAGTTCATAAATACAGCTATAAATATTTTGTTATTGAGCATATCTATAAAGTTCAATCACTGTATTTTCATACTTTAAGGATCAATTTATCATTCATAAATTATTGCATTATTTACAAACCAGTAATTAAGGAGTGGTTTATGAGATCATTAAGAAAGTGAAATTAAATGATTAATAAACTATTTTAGTGTAACTATATAAATCTTATTACAACCCGAATTCCGGAAAAGTTGGGACGTTTTTTAAATTTTAATAAAATGAAAACTAAAAGACTTTCAAATCACATGAGCCAATATTTTATTCACAATAGAACATAGATAACATAGCAAATGTTTAAACTGAGAAAGTTTACAATTTTATGCACAAAATGAGCTCATTTCAATTTTGATTTCTGCTACAGGTCTCAAAATAGTTGGGACGGGGCATGTTTACCATGGTGTAGCATCTCCTTTTCTTTTCAAAACAGTTTGAAGACGTCTGGGCATTGAGGCTATGAGTTGCTGGAGTTTTGCTGTTGGAATTTAGTCCCATTCTTGCCTTATATAGATTTCCAGCTGCTGAAGAGTTCGTGGTCGTCTTTGACGTATTTTTTGTTTAATGATGCGCCAAATGTTCTCTATAGGTGAAAGATCTGGACTGCAGGCAGGCCAGGTTAGCACCCGGACTCTTCTACGACGAAGCCATGCTGTTGTTATAGCTGCAGTATGTGGTTTTGCATTGTCCTGCTGAAATAAACAAGGCCTTCCCTGAAATAGACGTTGTTTGGAGGGAAGCATATGTTGCTCTAAAACCTTTATATACCTTTCAGCATTCACAGAGCCTTCCAAAACATGCAAGCTGCCCATACCGTATGCACTTATGCACCCCCATACCATCAGAGATGCTGACTTTTGAACTGAACGCTGATAACATGCTGGAAGGTCTCCCTCCTCTTTAGCCCGGAGGACACGGCGTCCGTGATTTCCAACAAGAATGTCAAATTTGGACTCGTCTGACCATAAAACACTATTCCACTTTGAAATAGTCCATTTTAAATGAGCCTTGGCCCACAGGACACGACGGTGCTTCTGGACCATGTTCACATATGGCTTCCTTTTTGCATGATAGAGCTTTAGTTGGCATCTGCTGATGGCACGGCGGATTGTGTTTACCGACAGTGGTTTCTGAAAGTATTGCTGGGCCCATTTAGTAATGTCATTGACACAATCATGCCGATGAGTGATGCAGTGTCGTCTGAGAGCCCGAAGACCACGGGCATCCAATAAAGGTCTCCGGCCTTGTCCCTTACGCACAGAGATTTCTCCAGTTTCTCTGAATCTTTTGATGATGTTATGCACTGTAGATTATGAGATTTGCAAAGCCTTTGCAATTTGACATTGAGGAACATTGTTTTTAAAGTTTTCCACAATTTTTTTTACACAGTCTTTCACAGATTGGAGAGCATCTGCCCATCTTTACTTCTGCTTCTCTAAGACAAAGCTTTTATAGCTAATCATGTTACAGACCTGATATCAATTAACTTAATTAATCACTAGATGTTCTCCCAGCTGAATCTTTTCAAAACCGCTTGCTTTTTTAGCCATTTGTTGCCCCCGTGCCAACTTTTTTGAGACCTGTAGCAGGCATTAAATTTTAAATGAGCTAATTAAGTGGATAAAAGTGTAAAATTTCTCAGTTTAAACATTTGCTATGTTATCTATGTTCTATTGTGAATAAAATATTGGCTCATGTGATTTGAAATTCCTTTAGTTTTCATTTTATTAAAATTTAAAAAAACGTCCCAACATTTCCGGAATTCGGGTTGTATTTAGACACATGATAATAGTTGGTCAGTTTGTTAACAACTGCTTTATTGACATATATTCCAGCTGTAATTCATGATAAAGTCAGGTTTTTATAAAACATTTAGTAATTGCCAGCTATCTATTTTTGTGAGCTCATCTAAAGTGAGGATGATTTATACATTTAAAGCATTCACAAAGGAGATTTAAAGGATCATTGATCTTCCAAACTGAAAAGTTAAACACAACACAGAGGGATACAGAACACACAGAAATATTTTTTCAAGATGCATAAAATGAACTGTACAGCTGTACACTTGATAAAAAAGTGAAATATAAATGTATGCAATTAAATATATATATATATATATATATATATATATATATATATATATATATATATAGAGAGAGAGAGAGAGAGAGAAAATATATAGACTGATGTAGATGCATAACAAATATCTTTCTTTATTACTTAAGCTCTATTAAACGTGATCTCAAACTTGTGTCCTCTCCTTGTTCACATGTACACACAAAGCCATACGTTATGGACTGCATACAACTAGAATCCACCTTACGAGCTTCTCAACTTCTATATATATCTTCAAGTGTACAGTTTCCTTTTATTGCATCTTGAAATAAATATTTCTGAGTTCTGTATCGATCTGTGTTGTTTATTTTTATTTTTATTTTTAGGAAGATTACAGCCTTTAATCTCCTCAAAATAAATGTGCATATAAACCATGAACAATTTAATTATAGCTGTATTTATAAAATGCTTACTTATGACTATTAATTTTGGGAGAAGGCTATATAAAGCATGAACTGACTATTTACTAATAAGGAGTGCAGCTATTATGAAGTGTTACCAATGCATTTACTAATTGTGACGAGTGCTCACTGACAACATCAGTCGTTCCTCCTTGTTGAATGAGTGACTCCTAGCAGGCTCCTGATTGGTTAACGCGGCGCGAATTGACGCCAAAGTTCAAATTTTTCAACTCGGGCGGCAGACGCAAATTCACGTCAAATGTTTAAATGCACAAAAGCACAATTCGCGCCTAACGCGCGAAACGCTCAATTCACGCCATTGTTCGTGTGACATCCTAAAATGTCTATTTTGTGGTTCTGATTGAAATCATTTTCTTTCCTTTAATTTGCTCATTTTAATAGAGCATTGTGTTGGGTCTGTGAGATCGGTACTTTTATTTTAAAAAGTGAAACGAGGACTGGGACTTTTATTCTAAAAAGTGAACTGATACAGGAGCTGTATTGCGCAGGCGCACTCACAGTTGCTGGAGATTATGTGCGACGCATACACGTTTGCTCCTGTCTCTTCAATTTTTCCTGTTTTCACAGGTATGCCTTTCTCAACAATGAAACAATATGCATACAAGTCATGTGAGATCTATGTGTATGTTTATGTTGTCAATATTTTGTGTATAAATGTTCTGGTTGGTGAAAATAGTGAATGTGTGTAGATTGTCCGCCATTTTGTGGACGCTGTAACAATATGTGCTCGTGTAATGCATTTAATTTGATTCATGCAGGCTCCAGTTACCAAGTATAGCGTTCATTTATTAGTTAACTTGTATTCAACTTGTGTTTTGGTTTATTAGAGTTCATATCAATGTATTTCTCCAGCCAAATGTGTCAAACAGCCATTTCAGTGCAAACGCATGTAATACTGTTCTATTTCCTGCAATTCAGAGGTAAAAACTAATGTTAATGTAACGTGATGGCAGTGCTGATTTTAAAATCAGTAATTATAATGTTTATGTATGGGTTACATATATTTCTCAGGTTTCTAGACCTTACATGGTTAGTCATGTGTTGATTTTGTATACATAAAATACCCTTTGGCTCATTCTGAGTAGATTTAAAGGAGCCATGTGAAAAGCTATAATGTATAATTTTATGTGGAGGAAAAAAAAAGGAAAATGTGAATGTGAAATGTGCATTGTTGTGATAATAGAGAAAATGAAAGAATGACACTTATGCACTAATTAGAAAAAAAACACTTTATTTGAAAACAATGTGAAAAAAAACATTGAATAAACAGTTGCTGGAGATTATGTGCGACGCATACACGTTTGCTCCTGTCTCTTCAATTTTTCCTGTTTTCACAGGACTTTCTAATCTGTAAACAAGGCTTTCTTCACGGGGCCTGTAACAGATTTGTGGGGGCTCGTCCGGGATCGACTCCTGATGCCCAGAGAAGTCGATCCATAAAAACTGATCCTGAGGACCAACATAACGTGGGCGCTGATGTGGTGATCCAAAAGACAAGGGCACGTCAGTGAGAAAGGGGGTTCCGAGAGCTGGATACTGTGAGAGTGGCTTGAGGGGCTGTGGAAAAGAGGTCATCATGGCTGATCGGGTACGCAAGGGCCTGGTGTGGGACATCAGGAAAAGGCTGCTCAACCTGTCAGCTGTTGAACTGTTTCAAGTTGCCAAAAGCATCGGTCCAGTACCAGGAAGGGACTTATCTGAACTTGACGTGGAAGACCAAGAGGGCTCTCTTGAATACATCAATGCTTTCATGTACAGCACCAACCTGTTAGAATCGGAGGACAGAGGTATGACTGAACTTTTGGTTTTGCAAGGGACTGTGGAGGCTGTTAGACAAGAGCATGGTGCTCCAGTGTCTGATCATCATCATGGTGAGGTTGAGAGTAATGTCGATGTTGATGTTAATGTAAACCCTGCACCCACTTTATATACACGCACCTCTACAGGCCACATGATCACTGCAGACACTGTACATTTAGAATCACCTAACACTACAACTGACCTGGGGAGAGCTGGAGGGTTAGATACAGGCCCTAGCACCAATCCTCCTGTCATGCATTCAGATTTCGAAGAGCTGAGCAGGAAGCTCCTTCAGTATCTTACACCACATACACAGCATTCCACTGCTAACCCACCTGTGATATACAGTGACACACCTTTGGCTAGTAATAATGTTGAACGTACCTCACAGGGTTTCACTGAGAAGGTGGTCTCTTTACGAGATCTCTCCTGCCTGCAACGTCGTGAATTTAAGATACAAGGGGGACAAATTGGCGACTATGCATCTGATATCACATATGCCAGTGTGTGCCGACAAATCGACGATGGAGTCAAAGAGAATTTCAGTGAAGCTGAACTGGTCAGGGGAATATTGCGTGTAATTAAACCAGGTAACTTCAAAGAAATGATTATGAATAAGGAAGATATGACAGTGGAAGAGCTTAAGAGGTTCCTTCAGTCACACCTAGGGGACAAAAGTAGCACAGAGTTATTTCAGGAACTAATGTGTGCAAAACAGATGGAGACTGAAACTCCACAACAGTTTCTGTACAGGGTAATAGGCCTTAAGCAGAAAATACTCTTTGCTATCAAACAGTCTAACACGGATGTGAGGTACAGCCCAGCCACAATCCAAGACGTGTTTCTCCATACTGTATATCAGGGCCTGGGGCACAAGTATAAAGATGTTAGGAGTGAGCTCAAACCCCTGCTGGCTGATCACAGTATCACAGATGAGGCAATCGTAAGAAATGTGATGAAAATCACTAATGATGAAAATGAGCGAGCGCGAAGATTGGGACCGATAACTCGGCCCAAGCAAAGCACTGCAAGCTGTGCCCAACTCGAAAGTGATCCAAACAAAGGGGTAAAAGAGACACCTGGTCAGAAAAGTAGGAGTGATCCAATTATAGAACTTACTGCTCGTATTGACGCACTTACCAGTATGGTAAACTCCATGCGACAGTCAACACTGAGGCCACAACCTGAACACACCTGTCAATGTTTTGTTAGAGGGCACCCTCCACAGCAAAGGGCGAGACTCCGTGGTTGCCCCAGATGTGTCGAAGCGGGACAACAGAGCTGCGTTCATTGTTTTCTCTGTGGCGAAGAGGGGCACCAGGCTCGAGGATGTCCTGGGAAGCAAAGACTGCAGGGAAACGGGAAACGGTCACTGCCAAGGGACGACCAGTGACCAAACTCTCTATGTCCCAAAGCACTGAGGACCCCATTTCAGGAATTGAACCTCACCCTGTAAAGCTTAAACCCACAAGAACCTCTCCCTGTTGTAAGAATCAAACCCTCAGTGCCAAAGAAATGTATCAGGGTGTGGCTGGTCCATTGCCGTCTGGAACTAAGAAAGAAACTATTATCAAGTTGATAGGAAAGAAGGCGCTGGCCCAGTGTAATCTCAATGGCCTCGCGGTCACCGCATTGCTTGATACCGGGGCTCAAGTAAGCATGATTGATCGAACATGGAAGGACAAATACTTACCCACTGTAGAAGTAAGGCCTCTTGTGGAGCTCATGGGAATGACAGAGAAGTTAGAAGTGTATGCCGTCAATGGAGATCTAATACCCTTTGACGGGTGGGCTGTAATAACTGTCAACTTACAAGGGAACGACAACCCTGACCTCTCAATTAATGTTCCTTTTCTGGTGAGCCACATCCCAATTGAGAGGCCGCTGCTCGGCTTTAATGTGGTGGAAGAACTAATTCAGGGCCAACCAGAGCGTCTAGTTCCTACTTTAGTTTCATTGCTCTCCAGTGCAATAGCAGTATCAAGTGAGCAAGCCCAGACCCTGGTTAGTTTTGTACAGACGCCCGAGCACAGCGGACAGTGGGGGCGGTTGAGAATAAATCGAGATGGCGTTTTGATACCAGCAGGTCAGGTAGCTTGGGTAAAGTGCAGAGTGCCACCCAAAATGGATCAGTCCGGCACAGCAGCCTTGTTTGAGCCAGATGAGGACAATGTGCAGTTGGAGCAGTTGGACATAGGTGAAGGTCTTTTGGAAGTCAAGAGCTCAGGAAGCCCATACTTTGCAGTCCCTATCGGCAACCACTCTACATGCGACATTACCTTACCTCGCAACACAATCCTAGGGTACGTCCATCCTGTTGAAACGGTATTGGAAGCGGACAGATCCAGTGGGACAAAGGCAAGTGGGACGATTCATGAGGCATCGGTGGCAGCGGTGGATGAAAGCTCGACATTGTGGCACCCACCTGTTGATCTTAGCCATCTGAGTGAGGATCAGCAAGCAGTGGTTAGGCAAATGCTGAACGAGGAGTCTTCATCCTTTGCCAGGGATGGAAATGATGTTGGCTGCATCCCGAGTCTCCAAATGTCCATCAACCTCAAAGATGACATACCAGTACAACGTGCCTACTCCTCAATACCCAAGCCTTTGTTCAAAGAAGTCAAGGACTATATCCAAGACCTCCTGGCAAAAGGGTGGATTGTAAAATCTAAGTCCCCTTACTCCGCCCCTGTAGTCTGTGTTCGAAAAAAGGATGGCTCACTACGCTTGTGTGTAGACTATCGCCTCCTCAATAAGAAGACTGTACCGGACAGGCACCCTTTGCCGAGGATTCAAGACCTGATTGACACCCTGGGAGGGTATTCTTGGTTTAGCATCCTTGACCAAGGAAAAGCGTACCACCAGGGCTTCATAGCCGAGGGTTCTAGACACATGACCGCCTTCATCACTCCATGGGGCCTATATGAGTGGTTGAGAATCCCATTCGGGCTGTCCAATGCACCTGCGGCATTCCAGCGCAGTATGGAGGGGATGCTGGAGGATCTCAGAGATGAGTGCTGTGCCCCATACCTTGATGACGTGTTGTGTTATGCCCGGTCATTTGAGGAACATGTAGGAGTAATCCGAAAAGTTCTTCAGACTCTTAGGCGCCACGGAGTAAAACTTAGGCCTGAGAAGTGTGAACTCTTCCGCCATGAAGTCCGGTACGTGGGTCGCCTAGTGTCAGCCGAAGGAGTGAGGATAGATCCTCGTGATCTTGAAGCAGTGACTTCACTCAAGAGTAACAAACCTCAAACCGTAGGAGAGGTGAGGAGACTCCTTGGATTCCTCGGATACTATCGCCCATTCCTACAAGACTTTTCACGTGTGGCCAAACCAATCTACGAATTGCTCCAGACTCAGCCGGGGGCAACAATGCATCAGTACAGTCAAAGGAAGAGAAAGTGTCCCCAGATGCCCTCTCGAACACCAGTAGAATGGACCTGTCAGCACCAGAAAACACTCGACCTGCTCATTGACATGCTGGTAAATCCCCCGGTCTTGGCTTACCCAGACTTCGACCTCCCATTCGTGCTACACACTGATGCATCAGAAAGGGGACTCGGGGCTATCCTTTATCAGCACCAGAATGGAGGGCTGCGGGTCATTGCCTATGGTTCTAGGACCCTTTCCCCAGCTGAAAAGAACTACAGACTGCATAGTGGGAAGCTGGAGTTTCTTGCATTAAAGTGGGCGGTATGCGAGAAGTTCAGAGACTATTTGTTTTACGCCCCTCACTTTATCATCTACACAGACAATAATCCCTTAACCTATGTTATGAGCACTGCAAAACTAAATGCAGTAGGCCATCGTTGGGTGGGAGAACTGTCAGATTTTCGCTTTGAAATCAAACATCGACCTGGCAAAGCGAACATTGATGCTGACACGCTATCACGCCTTCCCCTTGACATGGAGAAATATGTCACGGAGTGCACGGAGGACCTGTCGGCAGAGGTGATACGAGCGGTCTGGGATGGAACTCATGCTGCCAGGAAGAAGGATGTGGCTTGGATTGCAGCACTCAGTATGTCTCACGAAGACCTGGACCAATTATCCCCTGCCCCCTCATTGCCACCTATAAGCAAGGTCGAACTCGCCAAAGCTCAAAAGGATGATCCAGTGGTCTCTAGGATAATGGAGATGAAAGAGTCAGGTGAGGTGCCGGATGAAGACAGGAGGAGAAGTGTGACTGGTCCAGCCAGGAAACTCTTACGAGAATGGAGCAAGCTGTCTTTGGAAGATGGATGCCTGTATAGGCACGTGGCTGGAAGGAAACAGCTCGTCCTGCCGACTAAGTATAGACAACTTGCCCTGGAGTACCTGCATGATAGGATGGGACACCTAGGCCAAGAAAGAGTAATCCACTTGATGAGAGAGAGGTTCTACTGGCCACATATGAAGAGAGAAGTGGAGGAGTATATCACCAAAAGGTGTCCATGCATCAAAGCAAAAAAACCAGTCACTCATGTCCGAGCACCCATGGGATGTATAACTTCCAGCTCGCCATTGGAACTTGTCTGCATCGACTATCTGCACCTGGAACAGAGTAGGGGAGGATATGAGTATATACTAGTGGTTGTAGATCATTTCACACGATTCGCTCAAGCTTACCCTACAAGAAACAAGTCCGGACGGACAGCGGCTGAACGGTTGTTTAATGACTACATCCCTCGGTTTGGCTATCCAGGGAAACTACATCATGACCAGGGCAGAGAGTTCGAAAATGAGCTGTTCAGAAATCTCCGACAACTGGCTGGAGTGCGTCATTCAAGAACATCTCCATATCATCCTCAAGGGAACCCAGCTGAGAGATTTAACCGGACGCTCCTGCAAATGCTTCGAACAATGGCTGAGGAAGAAAAATCAAAGTGGAAAGATCACCTACCCCAGATTGTACATGCCTACAATTGCACTCGCCATGAGTCAACTGGGTATTCCCCATTCTACCTGCTGTATGGACGACATCCTCGACTTCCTATTGACTTGATCTTCGGGCTGGTTGAAGAAGACGAGGGGCAAACACCCAGAGGTTTTGCCGAACAGTGGGCTAAAAAAATGGGTGAAGCATACCGAATAGCAAGCGAGAACAGCAAGCAGGCAAGTGCACGAGGCAAAGCTCAGTATGACCTCAAAGTCAAAGGTGTAGTGCTAAGACCTGGAGACAGGGTGTTAGTCAGGAACCTCAGTGAGCGTGGAGGCCCGGGAAAACTCAGACCATACTGGGAGAAAACTATCTATGTGGTCAAAGAGCAAGTGGCTGATAACCCAGTGTATAAGGTGAGCCCTGAGAATGGAGGTAAGAAGGGAGAACGCACCTTGCATCGAAACCTGCTGTTGTTGGTAAATGATTTACCTGTGGAAACTCCTTCAGATCTTGGGAAACCTGTGAAGCAGAAGCAAAATGGACAAAAGGACAGAGAGAGACAGAGCAAGGAGCTTACTTACCACGGGGGAGAACAGACGGATTCAGACGAGGACGACACTGGAGAGTATTGGTTGAGGATTCCTTCAAGTTGGGCCGAGCCTAGAAGGGAAAATACTTACCGTCCAAGTACAGAACCAAGTCAGGAGAATCCACTGGTGGAAGTGGTGACACCAGCGTCTGCAAGTGGAGAGCAAGATCAAATACAAGTGCCACTACATGAAGGATATACTCAAAACAGTCGTTCATTGGATGAACCTGCTCACTGCTCCATACCCTCACAAAGGAGTGAAGAAGATGGTGAAATCGAGAGTCTTTGGATAAATGATACAAGGGACTATCTAGCAGAAGAAGATCCGATGATACTGAGACGATCTGCCAGAGAGAGAAAACCAAAGAGCATGTTCACATATGAGACACTTGGTCAACCCTCGATACAAACTCAGCCTGCACTCCACAGTATAGCAGCATATACACTACCATACTTACCTGGGTGGGCAACACATTATCCCCTACCACACCCCTTTCAGACTACACCTTACACTGAAATGAACACATTTACACCTTTCCCATATACAGTGCCAGTATATTGAGCAAAATAAGTGGTATTTTGAAAAAAAATATTGCATTGAATTGTTTGAGTTTTTGTAACTGGAGCCTTTTTCATTTTGTCGGGGAGGATGTGACATCCTAAAATGTCTATTTTGTGGTTCTGATTGAAATCATTTTCTTTCCTTTAATTTGCTCATTTTAATAGAGCATTGTGTTGGGTCTGTGAGATCGGTACTTTTATTTTAAAAAGTGAAACGAGGACTGGGACTTTTATTCTAAAAAGTGAACTGATACAGGAGCTGTATTGCGCAGGCGCACTCACAGTTGCTGGAGATTATGTGCGACGCATACACGTTTGCTCCTGTCTCTTCAATTTTTCCTGTTTTCACAGGTATGCCTTTCTCAACAATGAAACAATATGCATACAAGTCATGTGAGATCTATGTGTATGTTTATGTTGTCAATATTTTGTGTATAAATGTTCTGGTTGGTGAAAATAGTGAATGTGTGTAGATTGTCCGCCATTTTGTGGACGCTGTAACAATATGTGCTCGTGTAATGCATTTAATTTGATTCATGCAGGCTCCAGTTACCAAGTATAGCGTTCATTTATTAGTTAACTTGTATTCAACTTGTGTTTTGGTTTATTAGAGTTCATATCAATGTATTTCTCCAGCCAAATGTGTCAAACAGCCATTTCAGTGCAAACGCATGTAATACTGTTCTATTTCCTGCAATTCAGAGGTAAAAACTAATGTTAATGTAACGTGATGGCAGTGCTGATTTTAAAATCAGTAATTATAATGTTTATGTATGGGTTACATATATTTCTCAGGTTTCTAGACCTTACATGGTTAGTCATGTGTTGATTTTGTATACATAAAATACCCTTTGGCTCATTCTGAGTAGATTTAAAGGAGCCATGTGAAAAGCTATAATGTATAATTTTATGTGGAGGAAAAAAAAAGGAAAATGTGAATGTGAAATGTGCATTGTTGTGATAATAGAGAAAATGAAAGAATGACACTTATGCACTAATTAGAAAAAAAACACTTTATTTGAAAACAATGTGAAAAAAAACATTGAATAAACAGTTGCTGGAGATTATGTGCGACGCATACACGTTTGCTCCTGTCTCTTCAATTTTTCCTGTTTTCACAGGACTTTCTAATCTGTAAACAAGGCTTTCTTCACGGGGCCTGTAACATTCGCACCATCGCCAATGAGGCGAATTCGCGCCTTCCGCGCCGGGCTAAACGCCTCATTCAATTAACATTGAAATCATTCGCGCCAGACGCTCTATTCACGTTTGGTGTGAACACAGCATAAGTCTCTCTCTCTCTCTCTCTCTATATATATCTCTCTCTCTGTTTGTCTGCCACTCAGCTCATGCCCTTCCCCCACTCTCACACACACAGTCAGCACACATACATTCCTCACAGAGAGTGACAGAGTGAGATCAGATGTCTAACAGTTTTTAAAATTTCTTTTAATCATACAGTGCTGTAAAGTTATGAAACTATGTATATTTCCTCAGAATCACTTGTTGTCTAAATGAAAAATGTTTTTTTAAATGTTTGGAAGCTGCAATTTAAAAATACAAGACGATTCATGTTTCCCTTTTTTACTGTTATTTCAAAAAATCACCACGACAAAACTGTTCCAGCTCTCCAAAATCCATCCGTCAATGTTTTTTCATCATGTAGACAAAGTTTGGTATGTACAGTATAGTGTACTTCCCCTGTGAGGAGTATGCATTAATTAACAGCTGTAATTTCCCAAAAATACATATTCAAATCAAAATAGCTGACTTCCTGTTGGTAGTAGCTTATGACTGTGAATTAGAAAGTTGTCTGTCTTGTTAAGAACAATTTATGTACCAAGTTTGGTGTTTGTAGCTAAAACTAACCCCCACCCCCCCCCCACACTTTTGACAAAAGGTGGCGCTATAGACCTCTTCCAAGCCCTTTTAAAAGCTTTTGCCATGGTCTAGCTATATTTAATACTGATATGTGTTTCGAGTTTCATGGAAATCTGAGCTTGTTATCTGCCTCAAAATCACCAGAACAGAACATTCAAGTTTGACACGTTGCCATGGCAACACTATATTAGATATCAATATCCCCAAAACAGATTTTCTTCGGCCGTGTTTTGTTATTATTCTGATGAAGTTTGAAGCAAAATCACGTAAAAATAAGATGCTGAATTCAAAGCGTTTTGAAAATGACTCACTTCCTGCTGCCAGTTGGTGGCGCTATAAATTTGACTCCTAATAGTCACATATATACGATCGGTATTATACAACGAACAAACCAATTAAGTTTGATCAAATTCAGGAAATGTATGTGGATGTTATTAGACATTTCCTGTTTCTCATTTCTCGCCATAATTTCAACGCCTCGCCACGGGCAAACCGTTTGACATATCAAAAATCTCTTCGCAATTTAGCATCCCCAATGTCTTGAGATCGTGTTCACCGAGTTTTGTGGTGAACAGGCGGAGTTCCTCAGAGGAGTATATCAAATTCCAGAGCATGTGTTTTTCATAAAACCCTAAATAGCCAACTTCCTGTTGGGCGGAGCTTATGACATGCAGTGTGAAAGTTGTTTGGTTTGATGAGTTATATATATGTACCGAGTTTCATATGTATACGTGCAAGTATGCATGATATATGGCCCTCAGTACTATAGGGGGCGCTGTAGAGCCCCTGTACCCAGCCCGTGTATCAGACTCTGCCCGGCCCTAATGGCTGCAGGTTTCAAGGCGTGTGCCAATTTTCAAGAGTTTTTGAGCATGTTAAGGACCCCAAAAGCCCCCGAAACCTTGGAAAAAAAATTAGGCTTGAGCCCTAATTAAGAAACAGTCAATTCCTTGGCTCTTCACTCAGGGCAGCAATCTCTTTATCAAGGACAGCCAGTTCCGTCAACTTCTCTTTTATCGTGACCGCAAGTAAATGTTTTAGCGATGTCAGAGTCAGGGAACATGCATTTAAAAAGCTCTGAGATACCCTCATTTCCATTGTAGGACTGGTGTTTAGCGATTGTGTTAAGAGTCCACAACACCTCGGCTCTCATTGTTGGCGTGGACCCAAAAGCTGTGTGCAAATCTACTCTAGTTGCGGTCATAAGCTGGAGGGTCTGCAGCGCTAGCACAAGCTGGCTAACATTGGCTCCTGCTGCCGCTTCAGGCACATTAGCAGCTAGCTGGCTAACACTAGTTGGTTGAAACACGCAGGCGATGGAAGGAGTTTGTTTTTGTCCATTGAGAGCGTTCATGTGCTTGGAAGACTTGGCATGAGACTCTAATGCCTTCATTCCCCTTTGTACTTAGCTGAATCCTTTTTTTTTTGCATATGGTGCAAAAAGCCTCAAAAAACGTTGCTGTCCATTGGTTTTAACCAATGGCGAAAAGAGTTTTTATCCAGCCACGCTTCATTAAATTTAGATTTCCCCATAACCTCAGAATGAAATTGGTAGCTAGCTAACGTTAAATCAAACGTTAAAAATATAGCGTCAGTCAACCTTTCCTCTGGAATGCTGAGATTTTCTTTGATTTTTCGCGCTTCTCCTTTGCTTGTTGCTTGAGGTCTGTGTTGTGTGTTGTGTTGCAGACTTGCAGTCTATGGTTGTGGTGCTGTAGCACGTGATCTTCATTTACTGAAGGCATAACATGTTCGCAGTATTTTGTACTGTGACCCAGGGCTGCGTTGCGTTCTCAATTATTGGTTCCGCCACTCTTCATTTATACTATGTCATTTAATCAAAATAAACATGGTTGACAAATGAAACTTTTGAGGAAAATTACAGTACAGAGAAGTTACATACAGCACAATTTTTAAGACCCAGACATCAAAATTCAATGCTTTTAAGGCTTTTTAAGACCCCGAGGGAACCCTGTATAACAAGGACATCTTAAAATAAACTGTAATCTTGTTTCGCAATTCAGTATGAAAACAATAAGTACACTGTACTTATTTTTGACATAAGTGGGACCAAAGATTGAATTCAAGTTTTGGTGATAGCATAGCAAGAGATTTACAAGCATTTTTTAAAAGACTACAAAAGGTGTTGTAGGGTTTTCAACACAGCACAATGTTTAAAATCAAGACAGGTCAGTTATAAAAATTAAAAACAAACTTCATAAGCCACATAATCTGAGGTATCATTCACGTTTGCTGCACAGACAGTGCAAGGCGAGTTACATCCCGACAATTACTACTCATATTAACGCATTTAAACAACAGTGATGTTTGACTTTAAACTCATCTGGCTGTTGGACAACATTATTGTCCTGCACTTTATTAATCTTAACATATTCATGTTTTAGATTTGACGGCACATGCTTTGTTAAAAAATTTTTTTACAAACAATTATAATATTGATGTGCACAGACAAATAATTTATAATAAATACTGCAACATTCCATAAACTGAATGGTCAATTTTGATTTCAAAGTGACCTTGAAAAGAACTTTAGCCATGTGTAAACTTTATCTGCTGAAGTATACAAATTCTGCTCAATAAAGGGAGAGTTCACTCAACAAAGAAAATTCTGTCAGCGTTCACTTCCACTCATGTCGTTCCAAAAACCTGTATGACTTACTTTTTTCAGTGGAACATAAAAGATGAAGATTTCTTTGTGTTTCACAGAAGAAAGTCAATCATACAGATTTGGAACGACATAAAGGTGAAAGCTGATAGAATTTAGAATTTTCCTTTTTGAGTGAACTATCCCTTTAAGTTGGCTCATATTCTGTGTTCCCTTGATCACAAACAGATTTGTTCAACAATGTCTCTTTTGTCTAGGATGTACTTTCAGAGCAATTAATACGCAGCACTTGAGCAATCAGAGGTTGTAGTATTGGCTGTTTTTAGGACGCTGGAATAATGAATAGTCAGCAGCATAATTTGCCTTGACCCATAATGTTATACAAATGAGTTCCATGCGTAAGCTAAGAGCCAGCATGTTTACTCTAATGAACATTAACAGACATCAACAATGTGGACTTTCATGTTTGTTTAGTGTATCTGATTAATTATTCATTAACATCAGAGGTGAATGGAAATTTTATTAAAAAAATAAAATAAAAAAACACGTAAAAGGGAAGGCATATTGGTGTACATTTAGTTATTTGAATGTCTCAGCTACAGTTTGGTTGATTGAGTCTTAAAAACCAAACTTCAAAAGTCCAGTGTTGTCACACAGTAATTACTGCTCTTTGCCTTTGTAGGGGAGTCTAATTAGTGAGGTCATTTGTTAAACAGCCAGATATCTTCCATATTTATCATTCATATTATTCTCTTTATAGTCTCAAGTGTGACTGATGAGTTATACATTTCCTGCTGCAGTCTCATTAAATGAGTGTGGCCCAACTGCGTTTGACACTTCTCTGACTAATTTCCGCACTTTGAAACATTCTCGAGCAAGAGCTGTCCAATCTGCAGCAACACCAGGCCTGTAACAAGAACTGATGTGCTGTACTGTGAGAGAATTATCACAGAAACCCACACGCCCTGAATGTCATTATCAAATTGGATCCACTTCCTCCTTCCCGACGGAACAAAATGAGAATGTCAGAATTCTCCATGCGCTTCCAGCGCGTCAGCAGACTTTGGATTAACCGAGGGCTTTCCCAGGCATATGCTCATTCTGGAAGGGTCTCCAATCTCTAGTGTTGGGCTGCCAGTGGGCTGAATAGACAGTCCCATTTTATTTGCAGGACAAAAGACATAGCGCATACCTGAAGAGAAGCATCCAAGCCTCATAGCAACAGAGGTTCTAAACGCCTGAGTCTGTCTCATCACCCAACTACCCATGCCAGACAGGGTCATGGCTATTTAAGCAGGGTGAGATTGGTGACTCTTGGCGGATATGCCTGGTTAACACAATGTACTGTGCTCTGCTCCTGCCAGGGCAAAAGCAGATTGGGAAATAGAGCAAACAAAGCACATCTTTTTTATGAACATGTCAAAATTGGCCATCTCAGAATAATGTGTTCCAGTGCAGCAAGGAAAGGTTGCCAGTGTGCCAACATAGAGTAGAAAAAACATGGGCGAAATATATATATATATATATATTTTTTTTTACAGTCAGACTGCACATAACAATGAAAACATGTCTGCCAAGATACTGCCTTCCAGACTTCACCCTGTGCATATGAAGTCTTACAGTAAACCTTACCCTTTACCCTTACAGATAATGTATAATGCTGTATATATGCAAAATATATTTACAGACAAATACAACATTCTTGCACTGTATTCATTACAATGGCGCAATACCAGTGTGGAATTTTATATCAGATGCCACACTGATTTTAAATTTGTGATATCATGGCAAGTATATGCTAAGTAATCTATGTTAAACAGATATGTCTAACCTACTGTAGTAGCATAAATAAAATATAAAAATAAAAAAAGTAGCTGTCTTCATGATTAATTCATGAGATAGAGACAGTAAAAGAGAGAGGCTAGTTGTCAAACATTCTCTCCAGTGAACGTCTCTCAAATTAAGTTTATTACACATCATTTTGTCTTTGCTATTATAAAAATTCTGTCACCGTAAATTCATCCATTAAAGTCATAAAAGCCAAAATGTCGAAACTAAATACAAAGCTATTATTGTTTTGGCCAAACGATACTGCAATTAACCGTATAAAATTGCAACATTTAAATGCGTGACAACCTGACTTGACCTGGCATTTATGAAAAATACCCGTTTCAACCTTCATTATGTAGATGACTCTTGCCTGAATATATTCTAGTGTTTTTTTTTTTTTTTTTTGCATTTATTTGTTTACCCAACAGCTACTACAAAAAAAAAAAAAACCTGATGGTACTGGAGTTTGGAAAACAGAATTAAATCAATATATTTTAATTTAAATCTAGGGGTGCTCCGATTGATCATCTACCAATCACTATCAGCCGATAATCATGTTGGGATAATTGATCGGCGGTCTCTAAAATGTCGTTCTCAAAAAAAAAAACGATCTCAAGGCTGATGACGCTGCCGTGAGAGGCTTGGAGTGACATGTAGCGGCACCGTCTCAGTCGCTGTCCGTTGTGGTGCAGGTGAAATAATTATAATGCTATGTTTCTTCATTTAATAACTTATAAAGTAATTTGAAAACCTTGTGTGAGATGTAATTTCACAAACAGCATGAGAGAATCACGCGCTCTCCTGGGGACCGTACGCTCATGAGCACTCAAAGCGTGCACACATAACATTCACATTACTCTGTTTGCAGTGCATACGTGGTGCATATCTTTTTCCACGCTCATGTTAATGGATAAAGCATTCACTGCACATGTTTGTGGTCCGGCAGTCCATTCAGGAGCAGTGCGTCTGCTGCAGAGCCGAGATCTTTTCCACACCAAGTTAATTGCTGCGCTGTAAGTAAAGAATTAAAGCAAAACCGCATTGTTTGCTGTAACCATGAACATGGATTGACACGAAAATGTAGTAATTACACCATGAATGCATATTATTAAAGTCTACTTTGTTTCACAGTGAACACATGGCTTTTTGGCTAGATTTAAAGGAAAAGAACACTTTTAGATAAACAAGGCAATAATAGACGGCACTCGTGGATGTAGGAAAACAAAGTTCTTTATGAACGGCAGGATTGCTTGTAATAAAGATTTAAATGCAAAAGAGATGGCAGTAGAGCTGACTATTTCTGTAAATGGTAAGTTTGTGATAACATAAAAAAGTAGTTTTAAATGATTTGCCAATTGCTTGAGCAACTTAATACATAAATGTAGAAGTAAATGCAAAAGTAAAAAGCATAGAATAATGTGTTGCTTATATTTTTGTTTAACATGTCTGAGAAAGCATTTTCAATGACCATGTTTGAAATCAAAATAATGGATAAATGTTGCGTTTGTGGTAAACAGCCACGGATCAGTAGCAGACTCCTGGGTTAAAGGGTTAGTTCACCCAAAAATGAAAATTCTGTCATTAATGACTCACCCTCATGTTGTTCCAAACCGCAAGACCTCCGTTCATCTTCGGAACACAGTCTAAGATATTTTAGATTTAGTCCGAGAGCTTTCTGTCCCTCCATTGAAAATGTATGTACGGTATACTGTCCATGTCCAGAAAGGTAATAAAAACATCATCAAAGTAGTCCATGTGACATCAGAGAGTTAGTTAGAATTAATTGAAGCATCAAAAATACATTTGGGTCCAAAAACAACAAAAACTACGACTTTATTCAGCATTGTCTTCTCTTCTGGGTCAGTATTGGCAGATACTGCTTTCTATGATCGGCGATTGGTGATCGGCCTCAAAACTCATCATATCACAAATCATAGCACCCCTATTTAAAACACTTTTGAGCTATGTTTGGACCCAACATACTCTTTTGTGTAACTAGACTTTTGAGTCAAAATGTTGCTTTTATTACTGAGACATGACAACATCCTTGTGTGACAAGCAAACCACTTGTATATTGTAAGTTTATACAAAATACATGTCTAAATGTGTATTTGTCATTGCCTTGGATTTGAGATGTTGTATTCACATTTTATAACATGCCATCTTTCAAACGCCAATCAATATTGGGAGGTTTTAGCCCAAGATCTCATTTTGTAATGACTTACTTTTATTGACTAAATGTAATTATGTTCTGGTGGTCTGAAGTAGATTCAGAACATAGCAGGACTGCATTAGCCAAGGAAGCTGAAAGGTTTGAGAGGAAAGGAAAAAAAAAGAGAACCAGAGAGAAATGGAGTGAAAGTAAAAAAGGAAGTGGGGGAGAAATAGATGGAGTGAGTGAAGGAGCAATGCAGATGGAAAGTTTGTAGACTGAAAGGTGATTTATGACCCTTGGGAACATCAACAAGTTGAACTTTACTTGTATTCGTTGTGATTGGGGGGAGGGGGTAGTTAATACCCCCTCTTGATCGATGGAACGGGGCATCGGCTTTGGCTGCACAATTTGTCTTTTCAGCTTTGGCACAGATATAAATCCGGCTGATAAAAGCAATTAATTGCCTTGAAAGTTCTGTGCTAATGCTAGAAATGAATTCTTGGCTCAGATTTAGAGAGAAATTTTTACTGATGAAAATATGGCCATGAATCCAATGCTGCATGTTTAAATAAGCGATTAGCATTTCCGTGATAAGCCCTATCTGACCTTATTTCATCTAATCGGCCGACTAATGAGCCACGTCTTAATTGATTAGAATTATTTTTATTAGAATTATTTTTTTGAGTAAAATGTAGTTGGACAGAATATAAATTACCCTGAACTCAGCACCATAATGATGCCTACCATAATTCTGTTCAATTTAGCAATAAAATGTATTGATAAGTGAATATGGTTACACTTTACATTAGAGTATAACTATCATACTCATATAAGGTGAATTACATTTTTATTACAAAGAAACATTTAATGAAAGGGATAGTTCACCCAAAAATAAACAATTATGTCATTAATTACTCATCCTCATGTGTTCCAAACCCATAAGACCTTTTTCCATCTTCAGAACACAATTGAACACAGTTGTTCAACCCCATATATATAGTAAAGATGATTTACTTCTGTCAATTTTTTAATCATGATGAAAGAGAAAAAAAGTCTCTATTTACACAGGCTGTTTTAATCATGCACAGACAAAAAAAAAAAAAAAAAAACCTTTTTTTTTTTAATGCCACTATTGATGAAGATCTTCAAAGTGTATCTGAACTATACTTACAAAAGTTCCACTTTAGCACAATCATATACAGGTGCATCTCAATAAATTAGAATGTTGTGGAAAAGTTAATATATTTCAGTAATTCAACTCAAATTGTGAGACTTGTGTGTGTATTGAATAAATTCAGTGCACATAGACTGAAGTAGTTTAAGTCTTTGGTTATTTTAATTGTGATGATTTTGGCTCACATTTAACCAAAACCTCAACATCTCAACAAATTAGAATATTGTGACATGTCAATCAGCTAATCAACTCAATACACCTGCAAAGGTTTCCTGAGCCTTCAAAATGGTCTCTCAGTTTGGTTCACTAGGCTACACATTCATGGCATTCATGGGGAAGACTGCTGATCTGACAGTTGTCCAGAAGACAATCATTGACACCCTTCACAAGGAGGGGAAGCCACAAACATTCATTGCCAAAGAAACTGGCTGTTCACAGAGTGCTGTATCCAAGCGTGTTAACAGAAAGTTGAGTGGAAGGAAAAAGTGTGGAAAAAAAGATGAATAACCAACAGAGAGAACCGCAGCCTTCTGAGGATTGTCAAGCAAAATCGATTCAAGAATTTGAGGGAACTTCTCAAGGAATGGACTGAGGCTGGGGTCAAGGCATCAAGAGCCACCACACACATGCATTTTTAAGGAATTTGGCTACAGTTGTCATATTCCTCTTGTTAAGCCACTCCTGAGGCGTCTTGCCTGGGCTAAGTAGAAGAAGAACTGGACTGTTGCCCAGTGGTCCAAAGTCCTCTTTTCAATGACCATGGTGTTGGTGTGCTTGACTGGCCAGCAAACTCACCAGACCTGAACCCCATAGAGAGTCTAGAGAGAGACCAAACAATGCAAATGAGCTGAAGGCCACTGTCAAAGAAATATTGTGTATCAAATTTTCCTGTTGCGATTAATTGCGATTGCAATAATGCTTTTATCACTGTAAATGGTATTATCATGGTATTTAGATTTAGTTTTTAAAAAGTGGTCATAATACAGTACAACAGGTTAAATAACTTTTTTCTTGTAACAAAAATAACTGAACATTTAAATACAATAATGCAATGCAGAAAGATATATAAAGTTAAAAGTTTTACACAAATTAAAGTGCAAAATAACTATAACGATCAATAGGTATAACTTTACAATAAGACCTCATTAGTTAACCTTAATGCATTGACATTCACAATGAACAATAGCTACACTTACTACAGAAGTTTTTAATCTTTGTTAAAAAAATACTTAAATACTTAATTCATGTTAGCTCATTAAATAGCACAGTTGCAACTTTCGATTTTAACAACGTATTCTTAAATATCGGAATACCTAAGATTAATGAATGTTCAGAAGAATTTTTAATTGGCAGTTTATGTTAAATAATGAATTAAATAATGTTAACTAATGAAGCCCTAATGTAAAGTGTGAATGAAAAATAAACAATCAAAACCATTTTAAACAATATCTAGAGCATGTTGTAGTCCAGAAAAAATAAAAATAATAATAAAAGGTTTGAAAGTAAATAGCCTATTAAATCTAAGTACTTATATTTAAGTATTTGGCGCTGTGATGAACACCATAGTGCAGCTGCTTTATTTATGAGGTTTCTAGGGTAAAGGCTGCATTTTCTGCAGTTTAGTGCCATCTGCTGTCAGAGAGTGAATGTGCTTTCATTCAGCGCATCTCTCACGTGTTCCCCCATGTGGTTCTCATGCGTGCTTGTTTACATCAGAGCGCACACAGGTCTTTCAAGCAGCATACAGCCCAACCACTTGATGGGAATATTATTCTTAAAATGCATTCCAGATTATGAATAATTTGTAATATATAATTTTCACAGTATTTAGAAGTGCCCACGATAACAATATCGCGCCTTTTCATTACCATGATATATCGCATTACCGAATAGTTGAATTACTGAAATAAATACATTTTTCCATGTCATTTTAATTTACTGAGAAGCACCTGTATATAGGCTTTGGGAAATCTACCTCATGAACAGTTAAATGTTATCCCATTGTGCAATACAAATATGTGCAATAACCTTATAGTATATATCCCTTTACATCCTAGTACATCCCTACAACTTTATTTTTTTATTCTATTCATATTCTACAGTATTTTATCTTTAGCACACCTGTACATATTTATCCTGTGTGTGTGTGTGTGTGTGTGTGTGTGTGTGTGTGTGTGTGTGTGTGTGTGTGTGTGTGTGTGCGTGCGTGTGTGTGTGCATTATTTATACGTGCATATTTTATTCACACCTTTTTTATTTTGTGTGTTGTTGTTGTCTCTGTGTACTGGAAACAAGTGCCTTGTTTGTGCAAACATACTTGGCAATAAAGCTCTTTCTGACTTCTGATATGGGTGTGTTTAATATACAGTAGACCTACTACAGTATGCTATATATGAAAATGCATATTTTTCAATTTAGAAAAACATGGACTGCTTTGGGTGCTTGACACTTTATTGGTCATTTTGTGTTTTAAGAATGATATTTAAGGTTAAGAATATGCTGAAAGTTACTTCTATTATTTAGAAATAACAAGGTATCTAGGTAGGCTATACATTAGAGAAAGACGACTTTCCTTATTGATCACATCTTCCCTCAGATAGAATGCATATTTTTTCATGAATGCCTGGATGTTGGAATGACATTGTTTGCATTTGCTCATACAGATTTGCCGAAGTCAAAACATGGACCTCCATTAGCACGAGTCCCGCTTGCTGTGAAGCAGGAGCGACCAGCGGGTGGAGGATTCATCATGGCCTCCCTTGAACGGCTATGTTCACAAATCAAACACTTGTCAAAAAATAATTATTAATTCTAAATTTAAAGTTTGTAAATTCGTATGGGCTAGGTGGTCATACAGCATATGCCTTAAATACAGGACAAACTGCGTTCTGTATACCTTTCATAAGGGACCATTCCACATTATAAGGAACGGTTGGCAACCCTACTGACACCATTAACATAAGTGAATGAAAGGCAAATGTTTCGATATGTGTTGACACAAATGACTTTATTTGAATTTATTATTGATACTACAGCACGTAGTTGTTAGAAAATAAATGTGTAGAGACATGTTTGCTTGATGACGTCAGGAACCAAGGAATCAGCTCAACTGTCTGAAAAGAACCGGTTTGCAGAAAAGAATCGGACTTTGCATCACTACTATCCTGTAGTCTTCTGAGGTCAGTTTTGGTGTGTGTGTGAGTAATGAACTGTTTGTCACCACAATTTGATGAAAGCCTCAGTTTTCCATCACTAGAGAAAACACAAGGATTCTAGGAGCTGGGATAATACAACCCGTAGAGACAAACAATAATAATAACTAGCGAAGGACTGAACAGAACAAGGAGTATAATAAATTTCCTATTTCCCATTTATGAAGTTGAGCTTGTCGTATTCAAGTGCTTTAATGTCGGGAAAAATGAAATATAGCATCCCATTGGTTGACAATCATATAAACATTCACCATAATTTTCAAAATAGTAATTAAAGTATGGTTACAATCCGAGGTCTCTATATGTTACTGCCGCGTTATATTGCTGACAGAATGCCGTGTTTTATAATCCAGAGATTGTAAAAAGGATGTAGCACATGCACTGACGAGTCAAGTGCCAGTGGATTAGAGAACTTCTCCCGGCAGACCCGAAGCAACAGAGTGCTGCACGTGGGACAAGACTTAATAGGCGAGTGCGGAGACTCGTGTGTGTGCTGGATTCGGGAGAGTAAAATTAATCACGGGACTCCAGTAAAATAGAAATATCTAAACATAAATTATATGTATATTGTTATTCATCTATTGCACAAAAACAACATGAACTAATATAAAATATAACCGATTAACCGGCACAAGTGTATGCAGAGTTTCTATCTAGGCTATAACACGTGTTTGCAGCATTGAACAATGCAGTGCTGAAATTTGCATGCTCACATTTCCTCTCATTATAACACACGAAATGTAGACATTATGAAATATTAATTATGCATATATTTATTGTGTTATAACAGAGATTTGTGAGATTGCATGAATTGAGATCATAGGTGGAGGGTGAACCAACTCCAGGGTAAGTCTAAAAGCAGCCAAATGTTTTTACAGGGTGGCCACCACTAACGAAAGCGTGGCCACTCCTTTGGCCACTCCTTTGGCCACCCCACTCAAAACTGCAGTTTTTGTCCATTTTTTTCTTGACAAGAAATGCATTTATTTAGATGTGGAACAGCCGTATCTCTTTAGGCTATGACCACATCAAACGGGAGAATTTTCAGACGCACACTTGAGCTTCACCTCAGAGTCAAACGAGCGCGGAAAAGCTACAGCAGCCAAATGAGCTTCAGTAGAACAACTGTGAAATGCGGTCTGATGAGATATTGTTAGACTATTTGTCAGTAAAGCACACTTCCCTGTCCCATCAACCATTTTACTGTGCTCACAGCACACACTCTTCAACAGTACGCAGATATGTGGTGCACGCTCTATATCACTTCATCATAAATAACCCGTACAAGAAACTTTGAGCATAGGTTACATACCTCGTTCTGTCATCAGCTAAGTCATGAAATCACAAAAAAGGCGATTAAAACGGCAAACTGCATGCACACAGCACACAGGAATTTCTCTCAAATGCATGTACTAAAATATATTCAGCAATTAGAGATTACAATAAGGCACAAGATGATATATATTTTTTATTTGTAATTTTATGCACAAATAAATGTGAGCACAGTGCACTTATACTATAAAATATGTGAAAATGAAAACATTTAAATGCATAAAATAACTAATTTTATATTCTGGCATTTATGACTGTTGACTTCGGCCTTTTTCAAATTTTTATCAATACGCATGACTCATCCAGGAGAATGCAATGTTGGAGAGCAAGCATTAGGGAGTTTCTAGAAGCTGAATAAACAATAAAGCTATAGTGAGCCCCTTTATTAAAATACCTGGAGGTGAGGAATAATAATAAAAAAATCATATTCACTCAGTATTACTGTACATGATCTAATTTACAAATATCCCAATTACAGTTAAATAGAAATTAATTGTACTCAGTTGTGTTTTAGGCACTAAAACAGTCCATTACGTTATAATCAAACATATTTTTATATTGAAATAATGAAGATTTCTGTGCCACCTTGCTGGCCCCTCCCTGGCCACCCCTATGAAAAACATCCTGGCTCCGCCACTGTATTAAACATCATAAACACGTCTATTTTGGCAAGAACCACACATGAATGTCACGTAGGGTAAATACATTTTTTTTTTATGGGAAATAATTTGTATTTAACGAGATTACAATTTAATAATAATGTCAGATGTATAATTATATGTTTCCTTTACACGATTATTCAAACAGTGAATAAATTATATATAGAGAGTGACATTATCACTAACATTGATCTATCGTGAGTTTAAGCACTCTCAAAATCCAAAAGTTATTCTTATAGGCTAGTTATTGTTTCGGCTGATTTTATCCCAAAAAATATTATATTGTTATAATCACTAAAGGTGTTAAATGAATCTAATACTTTGTACATACATCTGCGCTTTGTTGTTTATGATGAGGGAATTCACAAGAGTCCGGAATTCAGTCAGCGAATGCCCATGTGCTCAAAACTGATGAGTTTTCAGTGAGAACCCATCTGAAGGCTTCTGTTTTGCCATTGCATTCCTAAACTCAACAGAATTGTGTGTTATTGTTTGAAATGCTAAACACTGTAAAAACGGCTAAAATAAAATATGGCGCAACATGAGAAGATTTTAATTTAATGCCGCATTCGACACTGTCTATTCATATTCAATTTGTTAGCAACAGACGTAATAGATTATATTTGTTTGTGCAGTGGCATTTTTTGTCCAATTAAGCGGCATTTTTGCCCATACGTGGCCAGGTGAAGGCTAAGCATTCCCCAGCCTTATACACCCTCCGCCTATGACTGAGATGTCTTTTAGAGATTATAAATGCGGTGCTCTTTGCTTGCATTCTGCCAAACCATGAACGCAGACAACACAGTCTCACTCTCTACTCGTCAAATGTCTGACGCATGGTCAAGGGATCTGGCGTCACTTTTTTGACGCACTGGGTACTGTGTTGACGCAGAAGACGTTTGCTTTAGTTAAAAATAACAGTGTTCTGTGAATGTTGATGCTTTAATAACACATTTTTATTTGGAGCGTGTATACTGAGATTTCATAAATTTCTTAGAGAAAAGTAATGTAACTAGTTATGTAACTAATTACTTTTGAAATAAAGTAATCAGAACAGTAACGTGATTACTTTTAAAAGGAGTAATCAGTAATTTGATTATATTTTCAGAGTAACTTGCCCAACACTGTTTATAGCCTATAAATACACTACTTTAGCGACAAGACAAAATGATGTGAGAACAGCAATGACAGCAGCAATGGTTGTCCCCTCCATCATGTTTAAAGTTTATGACCCGCCCCAGCTCCTCTTGTATCTCTTGTATCTTGTATCAACTTTAGAGGCCATTCATGTCCAATTTCTGATTAGGAAACTCATATTAACATAATTCCAATGGCACGTGAAGGTAGCATAAATACTAACGCAAATGAGGGACTAATGACTTGATAAATGGAACACAGGTGAACTGAATGACATAATCAGGGCAACTAATGAAAACTAGATCAAAGGAACAACACTAACACAGTAAACCACAAACATAAAACATTGTGTTTTTCTGGTGATTTATACGCACTTGATAATCAAGTAAAGCATAAAAGCAGGGCTTTGTCTGGAATAACACAAAATCTTCATCAAGGTTCTGAAGGCAAAGATCTGAAAACCAAGGTGAGTTTTTGGTGTAAAGACCTGCTGAATAACTTTGTATTTAAAATACATTGAGAACAATGTGTGCAGTGTGAGTGCAAACTATTCACTTTTGCTGCTTATTAATTTAAGTTCATGGCAATGCTGAGAAGTCCGTTGCTGCTTTTCATTGTGTTCTCCATTGGAGATGCAGGGGGTAAACAACATTTATTTGTATAAAAAAATCATTCAATGTTAACTTGTTCTGCCAAACCTTTGGTGTTTTGTAGCTTCATGGAGTGGGATTAGTGAGACATGTGCAGTATTTTATTGACTTGTATTTGTATAAGTAATGTGAATATTAAAAGACTAACATATGTAGGCCTACTGGATATGGTTGATTATAGATACATGCCAGTATGGATGGACAAATTTTGGAAGCCGATGCAACAAGTTCATCTTCTTCCAGGAAACCTGGATCACAGTGGAGGTAAAGTGTTGGTTACAACAAGGCAAATTTATTTTAAGTATTATTATTATTGTTGTTGTTGTTGTTGTTTGTGTGTGTTTTTCTTTTTCTTTTTTTGGGAAATTGTACTGAGCAACTAATCAATCTGAGCAGATTTTGTTTGAAAATGATGTGGGGTGGGTTTTTTTTTTTTTTTTTTTAGAGAAACCGTATTGCTTTACATGCGAATCTCGCATCTGTGCACAGTGAACAGGAAAATGATTTTCTGCTGGGTCTGTTGCCTTCTTCTACTACACAATGTTGGCTTGGTAATCAAGATGCTGTAGAAGTAAGTTCAGTTGTGTGGCCTAAAGAGTTTGTTTGTCGAGATGGAAGTGTTTCTAATGAAGATGATTTAACTTCAAAGCCAAACTAAGTGACGTTCTTTATGGTGTCCGAGTACAGAAGGGCACTCTTTTAATCCCTGTCTTTGCACTTTAGGAAGGACAGTGGTTGTGGAGTGATGGAACCCCATATGACTACAGCAACTGGTGCTCTGGTGAACCTAACAATCTAAATGTTGAGAACTGTGGAGAGCTCAACTGGGCTGTAAGAAAGCAGTCGTGTGTGTTTGGGGGGGTTGGGTTAAACTTCTAAATATTTACCTTCCTAACATTTCACAACACCGTAACTGGAAACTGGCTCATTTTCTCATACTACTGTAATGATCGGAACAACTGTTTCATTTTTCCACTCTACAGCTGACCATTGCTGGAATGATGAGAGCTGTTCAAACTCAATGGGCTATGTTTGTGCTAAAGACCTGTGAGATCATACGCAGTCAATCTGCCCTACAGTTAGTTTGTGCTACATTTAAAGTTTCTGAACTGCTCTTTATGAAATGTTTCTCAGCCTTGATCTTTTCATGTTGCGGCGTTTAATAAATCATAGTTTGTAGAATGGCATTAAGAGATGTTTGTCTTTGTTATGTAGAGGCAAAAAGAAAACCAGTATTTTGCAGCTAATGCAATTCTCAGACATGGACAAAAAGTTTGGTTGATATCAAAACATATTAATGACATTTTTATAACTTGATAATGCACCCTAAAGAATCTGACGAATTGAATTTAAACCTTACTGCATTAAATATTTGAACAAGACCATTAAAATTACTGTGGTTTCTTTTGTAATGAACTCCTGATCATCAGCCTTTATCTGCAATGAGAACTGCTTAGAAGCAATTTAAATGTATTTCAACTTAAACTTTTTCAGAATTTGAGTTTTTTTTTTTTTTTTTTTTCCTCTGGTATGTTGACACATACAATGAATTTGTTTGGATTATGGAAGCCTCTACAAGCAGAATGACATTGACAAGACACAGATAATAAAGGGTAAATATGGAATAGCAATATACAAAAAGGAAAAAGATACTCAACATACAATATATGGTATTTGTATGTACAGGTGTTCTGTATGAATATAAGGAAATGCAAATATGTGTGTGTTAAATAAATGCATGAATAGAGTTGTTACATGTTTGTCAAGTGTTCATGAGGGAAGAAACCTTCCTGTGTCTGGCCGTTCTGGTGCTCAGAGCTCTGTAGAAACCGTTCAAAGAGTTGTTCTGGGTGTGAGGGTTCCAGAATGAATTTGCCAGCCCTTTTGCTCACGCTGGATGATTGCAGTTCTTAGAGAGTGGAGGGGGGGTTATACCAGTGATTCACTCAGCAGTCCGGACTATCCACTGTAGTCTTCTGAGGTCAGTTTTGGTGTGTGTGTGAGTAATGAACTGTTTTTCACCACAATTTGATGAAAGCCTTGGTTTTCCATCACTAGAGAAAACACACACAGCATTGTTCAATTTTTTGTTCAATTTTTGTTCAAATTTCATTCAGCACAGATTTTGTGTACACATTTGCACCATTACCTGATTTGCATAATTCCCTTAGTGAATTGGGCACAAAAACAACACAGACCGTGTGTGCAAACAAACGGCGCTATCACTGGCCGCAATTCATTCATAGAGCATTCCCCTTGAGTCTGAACTATGTTATTTCACAATTAGCAAATGAAGTAGTGGGGATTTACAGCAGGGATGAATTGGACTCGTTCTGATATAGTGGCTAAAACCAGAGAGTACTTTGAGAGTAGATTGACTGCCGATGTAAAATTCATGCATTTAATATGCATAGCTTCTAGGTTTTTTTTTTTTTGTGGCAACCACAACACTGCATTACTCAGTCACAAAATCACACACACAGAACCTCTGTGTTAAAATTTTAACTTTTCAGGAAGTCGATTACTGTAATGGCAAATACAAATTACTAGTCAAACTGGGAGATATTTTCCATGACTCTTCTGCTTTCTCTTTCATTTTTCCTCTTCTTCTCAAGGTTTTGAAAGTGTTTAATGATAAGAGCACCTGCAGGGCTTGCAGTTAATAAAGCACACCCATGAATTGGGATATTAGTGATATATCCTTGCAAAGCAGGAAGCCCCTTTTCTTCACCTTCCCACAAACTCCATTTCTGATACTGGGAAAATTTATACATAAAACCTTCACATCAGGATAAATCAATTACTCCGGCCCAGAACCCAACCCTCTACAAACAAATTATTTTATTGATCAGGTAATAATTACCACGGTCACATAAAAAAATACCTGGAACAGATTGGTCGTTATTGGTCGATTCTCCTGGACTCTCCTTCACTTCTCATTGTATGACTGTTGTACAGAGCTTGATGATATGGGCTATGCTCTGCACTGCTTTTGGGGTTTTTGCCTGTATGGGGTTTATTCATTTTATTCATTATTCTTTTTTAAAGCTTGTGTCAAGGTGATTTTCACCAAGTATATTCCAAGTCATTCTGTTCTCTGAGTGCACTTTTGGCCTGTACTGTACGTTGCATACTCGACCCCATTCTCTTTTGCTTCTGTCATTAACGTCAAAATGCATTTTTATTATTCTCTAAAAGCTAGCTATTTTTACCTTTCCTTTGCCTATTTTTGTCAGATTTATTTCCTCAAAGAACTATTGTTTCTCAGTCTCTTGCTCTTAGTTCTTTTCATTTCCCCCTCTCTCTCTATTGCTCTTTTCTCTTTCTAACGCTGACCTTTCCTCTTTCAATGGTGTAACTCCAGGGATGCCTGAGAATGCACCAGCTGTGTAGAACGCTTCATTACCCAGCTATCTACAGGCCCGTGACCCTAACTCCTGCTGCCCACAGCAACTTTCACCACAGCACACCCACCCTGACCCCACCAAACCCCATGCAAACTCATTTGCCCTGCTCCAATTGAACCTGCCAGTCTTTAATTTTTACAAGCATAAAGAGTCCTGTATGGCTGGGAGAGTTTTTAAATTGACCTCAAACTAAGTGATGGCAGACGTGCATAACTGAGAATCAAAAACAAAATAGATATCGTGACGAGCAGTTTATTCGCTTTGGGAAAATAAGTCACTTGCACTTGAATAAGACTACAGGGAAATTACTATAAAACTTGTGTAACTTTTTTTTTTCTTAATGTTATTGGTCACATTAGGTTTTTACTATATACAGTAATTTATTCTGAAAATGTTTAGTTAGCTGTTGTTTCATAAAGTGCAATGTGTTACATATACATTCACCTACATTGTGTAGATTCCTGGAAAATATGAAATATATAAACTGTATTTATTTATATATAAGTTTCATTGCAGGTTCTAGGGATACAAATGAGTCTTTGTTGGGTCTCTGCAGGAGGGTGTGATTGCTAATCAGAGCCTATATAGAAACGTGTTATTTCACAAGTACTTGAATACTGCATTCGGACAAATCTCGCACAAACAGAGAACAGAGACACAGCGTGACTGGCCACGCAGTCGTGTTTGTTAAGAAGCCTAAAGAAAGATTCAAGCTCCATAATGATCAGCAAGGATGAGTGATTCTACTGTTGGATCCAGATTGTCTTAATTGAATGCTGTGAAATAAACATCTTGCAATTTACACAATGTTCATGGATAAACATGCTAATTAAGTGCGGAAAACATCATGGGATGGAAAACTTCACACCCAAGCACGACACTATGCCTCCCTCTTCCTCCTCTATGTGCCTTATGGAGCGTATAATGTTACAAGAGAAGACGTACTGTATATGGCATTTGAAATGAAGAAATTCACATAGAAAACCAATCTGTTAATTTGCAATCACAGCATGAACAAAGCATATATTGTTATATTACATGCATGAACACACAACTCATCTATAGGCTTATCTAATATCCTGCTGATGTACTGAGTATAAGAATACTGTCTGAATGAGATCTGAATATATTTTATTATTATTTGCTAGCTCAGATGTCCTCACATGACATGCAGGTGTATGAAAAGTCAAGCTATGAAATTAAATATTAGAATACTGTTTATTTACTGTATATAGTTAATGGATACTTAAATTTGTATAAAAATATTCCAACCTTTAAATGTATAATCAAATTATTGGTTAGGAAAATCTTAACAGCTGTTGTTGCTGTCACTTTCAGTTCACTCATCACACTGGGAATGCAAGGTCAAGTGAAGTGCACTGCATTTTGGGATGTGGTTGGCTCAATCGCCTACTGTGTTGGAGGGAGGAATGAGGAGTTTACACCAGTAAACTTTATTATTCCAACACGGGGAACACACAAGGTAGACGCACACGAATCACAGAGTGGAGGTTTAATACTGGACGAGGGAAAATGGAACAGAGGAACAGGCTAGAACTCAAATAGGGCAGATAATGAGGAATAAACAGGTGAGGAGGATGAACTAATAATGAGACACACCTGGAAACAATGTACACACAATGGGTACATAAGGCGTGTCCTCACGACGTAGGAACAACATGGGAGGGACGGGTGGGAACTTGAGAGGAGGCTCAGGAAGAGGATGGATACTCAAGATGGGGTTGGCAGACAGAGTCCAGGGAGGTGACACAGTGGAGCCTACGGAGGGAGGAGCAATGGAGGAGGAAGGGCTGATGACTCCAGGGTGCCAATCGACTGTGGCGGAGCAGGTGACTGAGGAGCCCAAGGCGGAGATGGAGAGCAGATGAACCAGGTTGATGTGGAGGATCCGGGCGGCCAAGGCGGAGCAGATAACGCCGTCGACGGAGACAGAGGTGGAGATCTGGAAGACCGCGGTGGAGCCAGAGTGACAGAGGAATGAGGAGGAGCCGAAGGGATGAGGTGGATAGTCGGCGACAGACCAAGGCGGAGCAGGAGAGACAAGGGAAACCAGTGGAGCCAGTGGACTGATGGGCCATGGTGGAGAGGAGGGAGCTAGGAGCCATGGTGGAGCCAGTGGGTCTACGGGCCGAGGTGGAGTCCGGAGGCAGAGGCCAGGGATTCTGCAGCCATGGTGACGATGGAGGATGGCAGACCCATGGCTCTTGCGCCATACAGATGGTGGGCTGAGGGTGACCAGCAGGGCTGCCAGATGACAGCGGTGAGGAGGCAGGAGCGGGCGGGTGGGTGCTTGGTTATTTGTGAGCCTCCGGGCTTTCAGGACTGGTGTGCACCACCCGCACACACCAAAAATGCGACTCCAAGCATGGGGAGTGTGACTGAAAGAGGAATGACTGGGCTCAGGAACAGGAGCCCTTTCAGCCTTCCTAGATCCATTAATTTCTCTCTCTCAGCCATGGCGCAGGGAGCGGAGCTCCTCTCCACACTCTCACTATCCATGACTCTCTCCCCTATGGCGTGCTCTCTAGCACCTATATTGCACCTGGTCTGATGTCACAGGCTCAGGCTCCGGGGCGATCCTCGGCACTATCATGCCCTCTGGCGATGGCTCATTGGTTGCGGTGGGCTCATCTGGCTATGTTTATGATCGGAGATAGACGCTCTCCAGACACCAGATAATAGCTTCTCTCCAGCTTGTCAGGTGGTGTCTGGGAGGTCGACGGGGCGGTGGTAATTAGCCCCGATCCAGAACAGTGAGTTCACCACAGCGCCTTCAAACGTGTTAAAACGGCATACTCCAACAGGGAAAGGTCCTTGTGGGCTATGGCGGTGAACTTGGCAGAGAGGGGATCCATGGGGAACACAGGGAAAGACAGAAAACAAACCCTATCAAAAACACATAAAACAAATGAAGGGAAAGATGCAAATAAACTATTTAAATGTCCAGTTTATGTCACAATCGCCTACTGTGTTGGAGCGAGGGAACAAGGAGTTAACACCAGAAAACATTCTTTAATAATCCAACACGAGGAACATGCAGGGAATGCCAGGAGATATACACGTAGCACAAAGTGAACGTTTAATACCGGACAAGGGAGAATGGAACAGGCTAGAACTCAAATAGTGCAGATAACGAGGGGCAGATAGGTGAGGAGGACCAACTAATAATGAGACACACCTCGAAACAATGAACACCACAATGGGTACAAGAACCTGAAAAAACGAATATGGATATGTCACACACAAGGGAAAACACACACAGGGAGTCCATATTTGTGGCAATGGTAGTGTGTGCTTTATTTTACACCAATGTGGTACATATTTTGACAAATGTTGTAGATCATTTAGGTATTTGCATACTGCACACGGTATACATAATGCAAAAATAGTAAGAACTGTTGTATGCCATTCCAAACATAGCCATAGAGAGTGAGAGAGGTGGAGACTGAGTGAGAAAAGGATATAGATTAAAAAAGACAAAAGATTCACCTTAGCCATCTGCAGTGAACCTGATGTGGCAGGTGGTTAGGTGTCTAACAGAGTCAGGTGTGAACCAGCTGATACTTTGTTCATATCTGTCTACTTTTGAGTTTTTTTTTGTTTTTTGTTTTTTTGCAGTAATGGGGAAGCTACTTTGAAAGTCTTGCCAAGTTATTCCTAATTTAAAACTGTTTAACTGTACAGAAAAAAATAAAATCTGCTAACAGAAAAAAAGTTAACTACACTGAAGGTACATAAGGGTCCTCCTTTCTATATGTCACATATCACAGCGTCCATCAGGGTTGCCAGATTTTATAACGAAACTTGCCCAATTGGGTTTTAATAGGGGTAAAAATCACATTCCAGGGGAGTCAAATAGATTTTACCACATTAATACATTAAGATTAAAAATAATAAGTGGTTCTCAAGCACCAAATCACCAATTTTAGAATGATTTCTGAGGGATCATGTGACTATGAAGATTGGAGTCATGGAAATTGAATTTTACACTATTACTGTGTTTACTGTATTTTTTTATCATTCAGCCTTGAGCTTCTTTCAAAAAGTTACTGAGCCCAAATAGCAGTTTTAAACTAAATATGTCACTAAATAAAACATGGCATTCAAAGTATCTCAAGAACACTATTTATATCAATCTGTTAATCAGGTATATTGAATAATTGTTCATAAAAATGAACCATCTGAACAGAAAACCTTGCAAAAGTGAATTACATGATTTGTTAATGAAAAATGCACTACACTGAAACAGCTACTGAACAATGTAGTTAAGTTATCGCCAAACTTTTAGTTAGTTTCAATTTAGTCACTGCACGGCATTTATTCATTCAGGACTGTTGCTAGACATGAGTGACTTTGGAGGCAGAGTTTCATTTCATTTCAATTTAGGCAATTAAAGGAAAGGTCAGGTGGAGAAACAGATGGTTTGCTTACAGCACCGCACCCAGCCCAAAGACACAAAAATACCGTTGACATTTATCCAGTCTCCAGTGGACCCCGTTAAGTGTGTCAGGCAACGAGAGAGAAATTACACGACTGATAAAAAGCTACACTTGGAAACATGTCTTATACTGTGCCGCCGTGTTAGATGTCTATCATGTTCACTCAAGGAGGCAACAGCTAGATTCAAAGTAATCATTTTTCACAGGATGGGCAGTAATGACTTCGGGTAAACGAGAATACGGTTGGGAGAAAAAACATCAGATCATGAATACAATTTGGGGGGAATAAAAGCTATGGGAAGAAATTTTGAAAATTACGATTATGCAAATCGGAAATTTAAATTTCAAATCTAAATGTTAAGGCTGGGTTCCTGCAGTAAGGGCAGCAGGTAATGATGCCACTGGTGGGAGAAAGTGTGAGCCCCAGTGGGGTGGGGGAACTGGAATTTAAAGAAGCATAAATTTCTCCTTGTTAGGCGATGGATAATTAAAACAAAAGGGAAGCTGCTCGGAGGCAGAGGCAGTACAAAAAGTCTCCCCTGAGGCGGGGAGGACGGAGTGTCTTAGCGTAGGCAAGACGGCAAGCAGAATGTTGTCTCCTCAGAGCAGCAGGAAAAAGACATAGAACTGTTAGTCAGAATGCTGCCTAAGGGCTTACGGCTGTTCTTTCTTCCTTCCTCCCTTCCTCTCTCTCCCTTTGTCCTTTCTTTTCTCTGTTTGACCTACTCTTATTCTCCTTGCCTATGTGCAGCTTTATATAGCTGGTCCTGATGAGCTAATTCAGCACAGTGAGGAGACGGGATAATTATTTTCCTGTGAACAGGTACCTTTGTGTGCTTCAGCATCCAGAGACTCTGAATATGCAGTGGGAGTCGTGCCACCTCCTTTCTCCATGGTAACCCCAGCCTGGTCCAGCCAGCCAGATGAGGACAAAGTCTGTGTGTGGGTCCCTGGCTTTCATCCATTCAGTTTAGCACTGCAGTACTCTTTACGTGATGCATATTTTGTTCCTGAAATATCAGATCTGTGTGAAAATATTTGCTTGACAAGTCACATTTATATAGTTCTTTATATAATGCAGATTGTTTCAAAGCTGCTTCACAGCAATAAAGTAAAACATAACAGTATTAACATTGCAAAATTCTTTGATTATAAAGAATGTTTCATTTTAATTTCAGACCTGAAAAGACAACTGTGTCATTATTCAACTCAGTTCAGTTAATTTCTTATTTAATTTGGTTTAATAATGCCAGTGTTGCAAAGTTCATCAGTTATGGAACAAATTCAGTTCAGTTACATGAAACATTTGGTGTAGAAACCATTTTTACTCAAAAGTAACTGATATACCATATACATTTTAAAGTGAAATGTACTCCAAAAATCACTTTTATTTACAATATTGACAACATTACTTAACTTGAGTCAGTTCAGTGTTGTTTCACTTCAGTTATATAACATTGCAAAGTCCATCAATGATTAAACAAGTACAGTTCAGTAGTGTTATTATCCATCTCAATTCAGTTAAAGTTTTTTGATCTCATTCGACTGCAGTTAAATTATTATTAATAATAATATTATTATTTTAACATTACATGAAATAACGATAAAGCCAGCTATTGCACTTGTCACTTTTTTTTAAAGTACTTCCTGACATTTCAGAGTGGTTGCCTCAGTGAATTTCAGCTCTGAGGTGTGTGGGCTGAGGTAACGTAGCCACACGATTTCCAGAGCTTTCACCATACAAACAGAGTCTGTCATATCCCTTCGCTGTTTAGAAGTCGTCGGGAGATGGGTGGCCTCCGGGTTAAACCAAAAATATGGAAACTTGAGCTTTGAGTTACTGTGGCCTGGTCCAGACCAGACCGGATAAAGCTGGTAATGCGTAGACATTACATGTATTACTGAGAAAAGCCACTGGGAAGACATTTTATTAACCAATTGCCCCCTAATCCAGGAATGACCTTGCCAATCCCTGAGACCAAAGAACCAGCTGCACTCCATATGTCACTCAACACCTTCTGGGCTAATTTAACTAAGACCTAAATGCACACACACTCATACATGTACATGGCCACTTCATGTCTTCAAGCCAAATACCCCCTCTCAAATCATATGCATCATAAAATTTGATGTCATACAGTCAGATAGAGAAAGTACACAGCTGTCTAAAGTAGATTGCTTGTCTATATAAAATTATGAACCACATAATATTCTAAAGGTAAGGCGCTACAAACTACACAAATAGCTAAAACAGTGCTAGCTTATGGGAATATAAATAACTGTAGTTAGATGAAAGACTATTTGTGTGATTCAGCTGGAGTAAAATAAATAAATAAGCAACAAGAAAATACAGATTGTACATGTGGGTTTAAAAGAAAAATCATATCTGTACATGCAGAATAGAAATTAAGTCAACATAAAACAGGATCCACAAGCCATTTTACTTTCATAATGTGACGCATTTCAGAGTCATAAGGATATTTAGTGAAGATTTTTTTTTAACACTTCAAGGTTCAATTTAGTCAGATTATACATCCAATATATATATATTTATTTATTTATTATTATTTTTTTTTTTAAAGGATTCATTAATCCAGGTTAATCTGTATGTGGAAATTAAAATTAATCAGTGATGTTGTGGAGATGGAGTCTTGATTTTATCTTGCTAATAAGACCATTTGCATGTATTAAGAAAGTATATAGGCTTTTAAATTTAAAATTCATGTTGAGTTTACAAATAAGTATTTTGCTTATGATTTTGCTGTGATGTTCAGATACAGATGCAAGTTTTTAGTTATGACCTCATTCTCACTCCTACAGGTGAGAAAGTCACTCCTATACAGCTTGAACTTCAGTTACATAACCACTCTTAAAGCCCTTCCTCTGAGGTCTCAGCTGTTATTCTAAACTCTGGGTGACCAAATTTTGTCCTCCTCAATCCATTTTGATTCTTCCTCACTGAACGAGATACGGCATCTATCACATAGGTATCATGGGCTTTGTGTGAGGTCCTTGTTTTTATTCTTATTTCATGGTCTTGCTCTCAAATTTCCCATCATGCCCTCCATCTGGCCTGCACCCCCAGCAGGTGGCATAGGCAGGCAGATGTGTTTATTCCGCCATCAATTCAGGCTGAGGAGGAGTAAGTTCTGTTTTTGGAACAAGTTTTTAACCTTGACACACACCTGTGAATGCATGTGAAAGTTTGGTTATTCTAGTATATCTATTTATCCACCTTTTTCTTGTCGTTAAAAAGGGCGCGGCCATTTGTAAATGATATGGGTCTGGCTTCTGCATTGAAGAAAAAAGTGGATATAACTCACATTAAACTTCTTCCACTTCAACTTCTTCTTTTTTTTTTTTTTTTTTGTAGATGTCTAGATCTTATTATTCGATTTAATTTTCAGATAAGGAGATCAGATTGCATCTGCTTCTGTGATAAAGGAAATATTAAGTCCATATTCATGACGTTGAGTAGGGGTCTAAATATAGATCGTGTTCCCACTCTTTCCTCAGCATCTTATGCTCTTACTCTTGTGCATAAGCAAATGGAAGTTCTGTTAGCCAGAGCAGATTTTTTCGTCATTAAATATAACAGAATAACTGGCATTATCCACAAGTTCCATTCATTAGAGGCCCTAATCACAGAGAATAATTAAGCAGATAATAATGACACTTTGCAATCTGCAAAATGAAAACCAGCTCTTATCTTCAAAACCAGGAAGCATTTTAATGAAACTATGCATTCATTTTATATCAAACTAGGATTCCAGTGTATACAAATGCTACATCAATGTCTAGATGTATTACCTCTATATCAGTTATAATGACTACAGATTTCAAAACAACCCCAGGGCCTTTAAACAGCACTCTAACCTTAAGGAAACTAAAATAAAATCACAGAAATGCTTATTAATTAATTCCAGATGGAAATCAAAAAAGCATCCCCCCTTTGAAACTACCAACCCCTTGAATTTGCAAATTAAATGTTACAATTTTCTTCTTATGATATTTCACAAACTAAGTAATGACGATTGGCCAATCAGAACTCTGTATACTATGACAAGCTGCACACAAGCAAGTGTCCGTCATTTTACCTGCAAAATGTTTCAAGCGCAACTTTTAAAGTTCTTTACAAAGAAAACAGAAGGTATGAGTTTTCCTTGATTAGAATTTAAAGACATCCCCCTGACAAAATGTCATTTTGTTGTAGCCTATGTAGTACTGTGAGGGACTGAGAGACAATAGGAGAGCTGACGAGTATGTCACCGACTTTGCAAAAAAAACCATTCACTTTGTTTTGATTCTAAGTGATTCAGTCGTTGTGAATGAATCGTTTGATTTGAATTATTCAATAAATAATTTATTAAAACATGGATTTTCTGCCACCTACAGGTGGTTTTATTGTCATCTTTATTTATCCATGACAGTCCTAAACTAGCCAAGCTGCCAGTACAAAAACACATTAATCAAAATATTGTTTTTAGCAGTTAGCAGTAATGACCCAAATTTCTCCCTCTCAGGCCCCAGATGGGTCAACAATAATAGTTTGTTTAATAAGGCAAATTTTCCATGAAATAAAAACCTTTTTTAGACAAAGTTTGTAATCATTGTGTAAAATTAAATACAGGACAAACCCCAACCCCACTCCACACCATCCAGCCTGGATTTGTTTTTTACAATTCGACCACTGGCTATACAGATCAGTTCATGACAAAATAAAAGGCTAACTGTAGGGCTGTCATTGGCTCAAGTCGAACTTTTAAACTTCTAACAGCATAGTACAAGACGAATCAGTGACATTTATCTGTTTACACAGACCAGCAATATAAAAAAAGACCAAATACAAGAACACGTCTTGGGAAAAACACCGAAGTCTACCTCCGCAGCTGGACAAACTCAATTGCCAACTAGATTGCTGTGAAGTACACTAAAGGCCAGTGATGGGATTATGAATACAAAATATGTTGACTTCTGAAACCACTTTTTCAGAGACAGATCTAAAATTAATTTAGGCAACAAAAGACAAAACAAAAAAAATGAGGTCAAAAGACTAAACATGCAGGAGAGAGGGAACATTTGGACATCATGCCTCAGTAAAGTAAGCGACTTCCCTCATTCTTCAGACTGCATTTAGTTATATGCTGTCATTCTCTATAACTTGCACTGGCTGGGTTTTCATGGTAATGACTTAAAATAATCATAATGCACTGGGGCAGGAATTGTGCACTGACCATGACAAGCTCAATAAAATAAGAGAGTTGTTCTTTGGCTTTGACTCATGTTTTGAGTCAGAAACTTCTTACAGCTTTAAACCTTAATTTGCTTCTCTTTCTAGGAAAAGCTGTAAATAAACATTCATGCTTTTATTTTTGGGTATAGCTTAGATCTTGTAAATTAGTATTCAAACATTGAACGATTTCCTTTGTGGTGCAGCATATCTTATTTGCTTGAGCTCCATGGTTACTGGCCTTGTTGTCAGTCTCAACTTTTCTGACTTCAATATTGACTTCCACAAAGATCGTTGCCCCTTTTGTGTGGCCATCACATCCTAGCTGGCTGCTAAACTCTCATGACACATCTATCATGGTATACAGCTGTATGAGTGCACATTAATTATCTCATCACTCTCTGTAGTGGAGGGAAATTACGACGGCGTCCAATGAAAAGTGGTTGAGTGATGCACAGATGGAGGCCCGATACTCCCACCAACGTCTTGAAAGGTTTCTTTAATTAACAGTCAGCTCATGATGAAGAGATTCTGCTCTGGCAAAAACTGTAGCCCACAGCTGCCCAAAACTAATTTTACAGTGTAGTTGCTTCCCAGAAATAATTAATTTCCCTACATGAATCCAATTGGATAGCCACAGTAACCTTTCAGCGTGACTAGAAGGCCATGCATGGGCAGTGATGATTCTCTGTGCTGAAGTATGAGGAGAAGAGTGTCCAAATTTGGCTAAATTTGTCATTCACATTCACAAGGTACTCTGGGGTACAAAATGTATTTATGCAAATAAAACGGATTAAATTGTGCTAGCTCAAAAAAAAAAAAAGTCAACAGCTTATATCAACACTGAAAAGTTAACTTATGCGTCTCACGTCTGAGATGTATTCAAATGCTTTTGTATTGTTATTCAGAATGAGTCAGCTTGACAGGTAAGGGAGAAAATGTACAGTTTGGCCCTGCTAATTTAACTTTAGTAATATTAATCTAATATCCACTTTTATTCCTTAGAGCAGGAAAGTGATTACTGTCAGCAGAAATGTTAAACCTGAGCTACCCACTTCTTGTTCCATGTATCTGTCTACCAAATGTTTCTACCTTAAATAACAATGTCCAAAAAATTACAGTGGATTTTGATAGGCCATTTCACAAAAATGGTGCTTCCTATGACTTTCATTAGCATATGCATAATCAACAGGGAATAGCTGATACCAATTTTTACTATGAGTATTTTTCTAAACACACATCTACTCTGCTGGTATGTCGTAAGTACACCATCTGGCTGCAAAGAGCATCTTTCTTAATTAACAGCCAAGAACATTGGAAAATAATGTTACAGTCCTCCTCGTCTGGACAGCTATGATATTTCTAGAATTTGTCGATTTTATTTTTATTTTTTAATGTTGGTGAAAAGCTTGTGTTGATGTCAAAATCAAGAAAACATGCTGATTCAGATGAGGCCAGTTGTACAATTTAATATGATGTCAAATTATTACACTAGATTAAACTACAAACCACACATAAAATCACTTTCTCACCTCAATAGTTTTTAATATATATAATGTCCTATTATATTGACACAGAGGCTTACAACTTCTCCAATTATATCAGAAGGTTGCTGCTCATGTATCAGTGATATTTCACCCCTTTAGTACATTACTAATTGGAAGAAATTATGGTGTTACAACTTCACCCCATGTTACAACATGCCCCAGTCTCCTGTACTATTATTATATTCAGTCACATGTAGTCACTAGAAATATCAATGGGGATTATTCAGCACAACCACCCACACCTGAACCTACGCTCATGCCTCTCTCTTCCCATTCTCCAAAATTGTGCTTTCTTACTTCCTGGGACAGAGCAGATACAGTATCTGCAATTTTTCTGTCATGTGCAAGACATGATGTTCTATTGGTTAATTAATGCAAAGTCACCAGCAGGGGGACGGGGAACGGAGCTTGGCTTTCAGACGGATGAGCCAAATGGTTCTTTGTCAAGGCCGGCTGGGAGGTGTGAAAAAAAAAAACAGAAAAAAAAAATTGAGAGAGGAGGCTGTCATATTGGTATGTGACTCACCGGATGTCTTTTCAGTCTGAGGCTGGAGTATGACCTTTTGAGAGCCCTGTCCACCCACAGCAATCCAGCAATACTTTCTTCAGATAATAATTTCTCAATGTGTCTGCCTGTCGTTTACGCTCAGAAACACAGGATCATAAATAAGTTCGCCCTGGAAGGACTGCCATAGGGAGAGGGAGAGAAAAAGTGTGAAGAAAAGAAGCAAAAAAAAAGGAACGAGAGAAAACAAGCTTGTAGCAGCAATCTGAATTTCTGTGAAGAGCATTCCATCTTGTACATCATAATATCTGGGGAGGATGTGATGTGTCTGTGAAATGCTTCTCGGCAGAAGTCGAATTTTTTGAAAGCTAGCTGAAATGAGAGTGCAGAACTGGCCATCTTTTCTCAATAGCAGCACTGCAAACATGTGACTGTAAAAATGTTAATCAAAATGTGCATGTTTACTAATATACAAGATATAACATCACTATATTTAGTGTCAGGGTATTGCATTCTCATCAACCTGAAGCAATAATCAAACAGACCTTCTTGCCCTTTGCTCTTAGTAAAATGAATGAGTTAAAATTTCCAGTTCATTTTAGTGAATCAGTTCATTCATTCAGTCAGTCAGTCAATAAAACCATAAATAAACGGAATAATAATAATAATAATAATAATAATAATAATAATAATAATAATAAAGTGTTAAAATAACACTAGGGTGAGTGAATGGTCACATAATTGTATATTTTCTTTCTGGTGAAATGTAGGGTCCTATGAAATAAGTTTTACTTTTTGCAAAGTTCAATTTAATTTTATCAATTTATATATAATTTCATTAAAAATTATGTTTGAATTTTTCTTGAATCATTTTTTCTAGACTCTGTTTTAATGGTTAAATTAAATGTTATTAATTAAGGCTCTCTCTCTCTTAAAGGACTTTAAAGGCACAGTGTGAATTACAGCTCATTTACTTTCTCTTTCACCATTTCAAAGAAAAAGCACTGTAGATGTTAGCACTACAACTATCTCCATAAAGACACACTTGAATTACAGTCACAGAAATACAGGCAAATGGGTACGAAAGTGCCTTATGAAATGAACTGCAATACAAAATTATTTTAATAATACCGAATGTCAACAAATCTCCCAGCAATCTAAGCTTGCACAAAGGCTGTCTAATGAAAAGAGCTGCCCCGGGCAAGCTAAGCAGTGTATTAGCAGTGAAGAGTAACAACACACTAATGATTACAATTATCAACGTTACTTTCCATTTCAAAAAAAAAAAAAAGACTTCCTTTGTTAGCTTTGAAAACCTTTGTAAGTCTTTAAATTGGAGTAAGATGATTGTCAACATTGACATCAATGGCACAGAGTTTCCTCTAGTGGATGACGTGAATCTGGGTTTCAGCACACACGTCATACTAACTTTAAAGGCAGGCTGTCATGAATGTTTTATCAGAATCAAAAAAACAAAACAAAAAAAACACACAAAAAAAACAGGATATATCCACGGCCTTGCATGCTTTGACAGGGAGCAGCCATCCATCAAGATGGAGCTCTGAAGCAGTCGGCATAATTTGGGTGTTGAGCAACGTGAGCAGCTTGGATGTGTCTGATGACCAGCTAATGAACGAATCGGTATTCTGATTGTGAGGTCCGCATGTGCCGTCTGACATTTTGTTTTCCTGTCTATACACTGGCTGCCAACTTTACGGCCAAATCGAATTGTGGTCCACAGTAAATTTCCATCGTCATACCCTTACATGAGCAAATGAGTTTTTCTCATTTGTAAGAGCATGGAGGCCCAATCTCAAGGAACAAAGACTGCCGACCGAATGACTGGAACTCGTAAAAAAGCACTATGTATGTAAATATATTTATTGCACCACTCTTGAACTTATTTTTGAATATAAATAAGAGGGGTGAAGTCTATATACATGCATAAGCTATACGCCTATACATCTGGATCTGCATTCATAGGGGATAGCGGTTTTAGAAGAAGCCTTGGATTAAAATTTACATCTCTACAGAACATCCCTGAACTTTAGAGGACCCAATGACATGCTTATTGTTTACTCGTGTTCACTGTCCTTTATAATGTGGCCCCAAACACATATTTCTTATAGCACCTCAGCTGGGCATTCAAGCCCAGACCAGATGAACAGTGAAGTCTAATGTAATACCAGCTCAGTGAACGCAGTAATGGGTCATAAATCCCAAGTTCAGGTAGGGTTTGATTGTAAATCAAAGGCCCAGACTACAGAGCTGATCTAAATCCATCACAGACTGGTGCAAGGTTTTAAAGGTTTTTAAAGAGAGGCGGGATACTTTATTGCCTGGGAAATGGTCTGTCCTTAGTTCAGCACGTCAGCACATTGTGGGAAGAGCATATGGCAGAGAGCGAACATGTGGCACTTTTAAATCATGTATGCTAATCTGATAGCGTTGGGTCGGGTTTTGAATGGCATTTCTCGTTCAGGCCGATCTCTGTGACCACTTGTAGAGAGATGGCATTTAAAAATGAATGCTCACTGTCAATGACAGTCCGGCTTAGCGTTTGAGCTCACGTGAGGTGAGGTCCTCATACCATGACATTTGGTGGTTCGCTTCTTTTCACAGCAAGGTCACGATAAAGATAAAAAATAATCTCCTGTGACAAATTTGTTTTCTAAAGGCCTCACTCTACTGCTCCATCATCTTTTTTGAAAAATTGTTCCAGATAATGCTGACTCAAAGGGAATTCTTTGATAGGTCTGATGAATTGTCTTGTATCTGTAATTTAAATGGCTTTAT